>NC_092679.1:2529482-3138803 GCF_964355755.1 Antedon mediterranea | reverse complement strand
CTTAAATATTTTCAAGATCCAAAATGTGAGAATCATAAAATACACAAATCGAAAAAAAAACTAACCCAATTTTTACGATATCAGGTTTCTGTACAATTTATACAAAGCCGTCATATCAGTTTTTACTATGATTTTTAAATACACTGCGCCACACGCCTTTACGTGCTTTCAAATCCGAAATGTGAGAATCATAAAATACACAAATCAATGATAAAAAAAACCCCAATTTTTACAATACCAGGTTTCTGTAAAAATTATAGTTTATACAAAGCCATCATATCAGTTTTCACTATGATTTTATAAATGAAAATCATAAATATAATTATAAATACTGTAGAATAATTCCTACACATACAGTGTTGTTGGCTAAATCTGCCAAACATGACAAGTCGTCGCAAATTAAATGCTCCCCATTACGATTCGTAGATGAATTAAATCCAGGACCAATGACTCTTAAAGTATGTATGCGAGCCTCACAAGTTTTTACTACAGAATTGAATGCTGGAGAGACGAGAAGAAGTGAAAGGGGGTAAAAAGGTTTCCAACAATCGCCTCATATCATCGACAATGTCTTTTCCTCTACATAAAGACTTCAACGAAGGATGTCAAAAGCCTGTTTTCCCAAAACTGGCATTGTAGGCTGGAGAGACGACGAGAAGAAGTGAGAGGGGGTAAAAATGACTCCAATAATCGCCTCATCATCACTGACAAACAATGTCTTTTCCTCTACATCAAGAGTTTGATGGAGGATGTCAAAAGCCTGTTTTCCCATAAACTGCCTCCTTCGTCGAATGAACCCCAAAACTGCCTCCCTCAAGAGTTCAATGGAGGATGTCATAAGCCTGTTTTCCCATAAACTGCCTCCCTCGTCGAATGAACCCCAAAACTTCCTCCCTCAAACACAACAGTACAGTAGCAGATATTTATTGTAAGTATTGACATTTTTTTTTCAAAATGTTACTCATATCTCTTTTCCAAGTTGACAAATCTGAACAATGTTTGAAAAAAAAAATAAAAATCTGTTTACAATTTCTATTCCCTACACATATGTTGAATAGTGACCTTTCATTTTTCTTACACACCACATGACTAAATAACTGTCGAAAAGTCATTTTACATTTGCTCAGAAACATATGGGCATGCATAGAAAGACGGTTCAACTCTAACAGCTGCGCTTAGGTGCGTGTCATGAAAGGTCAAGGCTATAATTTAAGCTCTTTCTACACTATCAAACTTTATGCGACAACAAAATGTGATGTGCCCATATATGGACATGATGATAATAATAATAATAATAGTTCATTCTTATATAGCGCATATAAGCAAGCTCTCAATGCGCTGAACATGCCATATTATTACCATATTTGGGCATATTACTACCATATTTGGGCATATCACTACAATATTTGGGCACATTACATTTTTTTGTCAAAGCTTTAAACAAATAAACATTTAAAGAGAAAATATAACTAGTAAAAGTAACTTACCTGCGACAAAAACTGATCAGCGTTAAATATTTCACTACATCCATAACAGATCATTTTATTATTTCCACCAGCAGTTGCCTTAGTCTTAAGAAAAAAGAAAATAAACAATTACAATAAAATTATCACATTTCATTTTCCTGATTTCTATCAATCAATCGTTTAGAATTCAATTTCTCTGCAAGCCTTAAAAAATGTTTTCTTTTATATATTATATTGTGAAATGTATAAATAAAAAAAAAAGGGTTCAAAAAGAGTTCGCGACAGATGATGATTTTAATATAATTATGATCAAGAATCTTTTATTTCTTATCAAGTTATTCATGTGGATCCTAATAACGTTTTTTTAAATTTTATACTCAACCCTGGCACTACTGTAGGTCCGGATTGAACCGTGGACCTTGGGATTGGAAAGCAAGCAAGTTAACCACCAGGCTACAGCTCCACTTACCTTAAGATAGTCCATAAGATTCTGATACTCAATGTAATTGCCACCACCAACAACAAACACAACAACTTCTTGGTAGGGATTCTTATTCCTTGGTATTGAAGAACTAAATTGGAATTTATTGGAAACAAAATTATCAAACATGAAATTTGAACTACACGTCATGAATACACATGTTTAAGTTAGAAGAGTATAGTACTCACTTCACTTTACCTACAAAAAGTTTCAAGAGTATAGCTAACTTAAGAGCGAGTGATTGGACGAGCAGTTAAGACAGTGAAACCGTAAGTACGTAGTCATAACATCGGCAAGGGTTCAAGGCTCACTCTCTCCATGGTTCTGATGGTAGAACTAGTCGTCTCGGATAAGGACTATAAAGCGTAGGTCCAGTGTACACATCTAGCTCGTGTGCACTTTAAAGAACCTAGTGCATCTTTCAAGACAAGTAGGGGTTTACCCCGGTGTACTAGTTCACACACTGTCACTGTCAGAAACTCATCATATATATTCACTCTGGGAGGCTACCCCGTATAAGTAGAGGGTTACCCTGGTGTACTAGTACACACACTGCCACTGTCACCCACATAACAGTCTGTGACTGAAGTAGTCACTCAGTATAAATAAATAATAAATACAAATAACCTGTCAAGAACTCGTAGCATCTTAGGATCAAAGTATCTATATTCATCTGTCTCCTGGTCCGATTTCATCTCCATCAATGCATCAACAATTCGTGTAATTGGTAAATTCTGATAACAAAAACAGTGCAGTGTTATAAAAAACTATGAACTACATATCAAAGTAGCATACTAAGATATTTAACAATATCACATCGAAAAAAGACACTATAATATTTGATTCAAAACTTGATTTAAAATGGTGCCAAATCTGACAAAAAAAGATGGCTATGCATATGACGACATGACAGAAAATGATTATATTATATAAAAAATAAAATTAAAATTTACATGTTTTTTGACAACAAAATTCTTGACTCCTTCCATCACAAACTGTGATCCCGTACTCATCAGTTTACTAAACATACCAATTCGTTTTGTTCCTCCTCCTCCTCCTCCGTACGGATTTGGCATCACTGACATCTTACTATAAGCGCTGTGAAATAAGTATTGATTGCTTTTTTCATTTTATTCTAATCAAAAAATGGCTTACAAAGAGACAAAAAGCTTTCGTCATCGATTAGGCAACGATAAAATCCAAAAATGTATTATATAAGTTCTTATATGTTTACAATTTACTGTTATCCACTTTCACATAAAAAAGAATGTCTACAATTCCTGCGATGCGAATAAATTGAGAATAAAATGCATATATCTTTTGAAAAGATTTTTGCCCTTTACATACTAATATTTGGTGGTGAATAAATACAGTGTTATTTGTTTTCAGTTTTTTTTGCTGTTAAAACAGTGTTCATTAATGTTCTGTCAAATATGGTAGTGACATCATGTCCATATATGGGCACATCACACTTTTTTGTCACATAAAGTTTGATAGTTTAGACAGAGCTTTGGTAAAGACCTATTAATTTCTAATGATTGAGACCTGTAAGTTTTAAACCTGAATAAATAAAAAAATAAAAAATTAATAAAAAAAAACCATAAAGAAAATAAGAAACCAAAGTAATTAATATTTTACATACCGCCATCTTTTGATGTAAGTTAGAGGTGAAAGGTCACAGCCAGCTGCTTCTAATGCTAATGAGTATTGATCAAATTCAGGCTAAAATAAAATATGTATTTTAAAAGTAAATGACCAAATATGGTAGTGATATGACATCATTGTGTCCATATATGGGCACATCACAGTTTTTTGTCACATAAAGTTTGATAGTGGAGACAAAAATCATAACTCCTGAATGGAGGATCTTATGAGCGTTTGTCATCACTGTTTTTCCGCGGTGCAGTCATACACTGTGGTATTTTTTTCGTTGGATTTTAAGAGGTGAAAAACTGTTTATAATTTTTACATACATACATTGATGTAGGCCAATTTTTAAAGAACATTTTACATTAATTTTCTTTCTCATACGATCCTCCGTTCATGGTATCCTGAAATCCCCTGAAAACGCTATGTTATTTCTGTTGGTTACGCTTCGCTGCACAGCATTGTTTGTCATCGATCGAAGAAATCTTCCGTTTTGTGAATAAGGCCTGTTAATACTTACATCTGTAACTTGTTGTCCAAGAATATAAAATATAATAAACATTCTCATCTTGTCCTCAGGGGTACCAGCATCAACATCTGATATAATATCCATTAGCGGTTTATCTAAGGACATCTTTGTCATCAATCGTTCTTCCACTTCGAAGTAAACATCTAACTTTCTTGCCTGTAAATGCAAATTTATGCTAATTTATGATACTCATGCAGTGTTTTTTGCATGGATTAACAAGTTTGACCCATAAGTTTACATAACAAAGTTGTATATTAATAATAAATATCTATAAAGGGCTGTTTACTTATGTCTAACACTAAAAACAGTGGTAAAAGACGAAAATAATTGTTGAATCAGAAGTGACTTAAATTGCTTAAAAGATTAACACTGTGGAAAGTGGTTTAAACTGTGTGTTTTTGGAAGTGGAATGCAGGACACAAAACCAATCCAATATGCTGAAATGGTTGTCACATAAAAGATTGCATTTTCTGCTCTGTTGGCACATCACATTTTTTTGTTTTCACATAAATTTTTATAGTGTAGACAGAGCTTTACATTTGATTTATATTTTGGTAATGAGAAAAATATCAACATTAAAAAAAATTAATTTCACTGTACCTTTATTTTGTCTAGTAAAGATGTTGCCAAGTTTGTATGGGAATCAATCAAGCGTTTCTTTTCCAATAATTCTGGTAAAGAACTGTAAAAGGAAAATAAAAGATTAATTAGTTGGTTCCAAATCAATGTGCTTGGCAAAGAAACCAAAGATTTAACTGTTTAAGGCTCTGTCTACACTTTTAAACTTGAAAAATCCAGGATATTATTATTATTAGTACATGAGTTCTTAAGGTACAGTACAGTACATGGCAACAAGTGATTATGATTCGATAATTATGGAAAATTAAACTTTGATTATATTTGTTTATTTATAATAAACAATTACCATCATTTGGCTAAACATACTTTATGCTTTGTTTATTTCCAGTACACATACTCTAGCCATATTGTAAAAATAAGGCTAGAAATAGATATGGCTATAAAAAATGTTAAATTGTTTAATAACATTTTTGTTACAAATGTGGAATAGAGAATGTTTATATTGTATTTGTTTATTTACAGAATACAGTAGCCATTATTATATTGCAATATGATTTAAAATTATATAATTAGATAATAATATAGATGATGTTTATATTTTAATGTTTCTGATGAAAAAACTGTTACAAAAAAATATTACTGTTTATTTTTGTATAACTTCAAAAACATTTTGATCCACATTACTTACAAAATTGAAAGGAAATATTTAATTAAATTATGGAGGCAGAAAAAGCCAATTATTTATGTCAATGTTCTGTTTACACAGTGAGGCCCAAATAAACTTAAAGTTCAAACGTAATAAGGAGAAACTTAATTTTAAATTGCTCTTGCCATTCTTCACAGATGTGCTTCCAATGAAAATGAGTACGCATTATAAACTGTTTTTAGAAACTTGATTCTTTAAGACCATGATTGATCCTTTTCATGATACTTGATTTAATTGGGATTAAAATTAATAAGGATGATAAATCAGAGATAATGAATATAACAGCTTGTTTCTACTTTTTAGTTGCCTTAAGCCTTGTCTACACTATCAAACTTTATGTGATGTGACCATATATGGACATAATGATGTCATATCACTACCATATTTGGTCATATCACTACCATATTTGGGCACATCACACTTTTTTTGTCAAACTAGTTTGATAGTGTAGACGGAGCTTAAGATTGAGTTTGTTAACAAGCGATCAGTTAGTTTGGGGTTGGGTAAACCGGCTCAGCTACAGTGATTAAGTTTACTTATTGATCCTGGTCTCCCCAATTTCAGTTTTGTTGTTGTTATATACTGAAATAGGACCGAATAAATAATGAAATGAAAATGAAAGTTACAATAAATTATCAATATCAATCTAGGTATATACCTCATTGCTGATGTTAGCTTAGCTGTGGTATCTGACATTCCGGAGGCTGCTTCTTCTTCTCCTTCTAAGCCCTATGAACAATAGACAATATGTCATTAAACAATAGTGCAACAATAGCAAGGAAGAGTGAAATTATAGATACCATTAGTAGGTCAAAATGAACACACAAAAAACACATCTTAAAGATGTATTTATTGTATTTATTTATTCTTTATTTTAATTGGATTGCATTTTTAGTAACGTAGTACTGGTTTTCAAAATGATCCAGTTCCAAGGTTTAAAAGTAAAGAAAAACTATAACATATATTATTGTCCCCCAAAAACATGGAAAATGAAGATTAATAAAATAAAACTTAAAATATTCCATTTTGCAGCTTCAATAAAGTTAATTAATTTCGTAGAAAAAAAAAGGAATGTTATCATTTATAAAAGACAAATTAAATGGTTAAATTCACCCAGAAAAACAATAAGCCAATTTGACATTTTTTGCTTTAAATTACAGTTTTGTAAGGTAATTTTTTTTTCAGATCTAATTTTTTGTGAAAGTGAATAACTATTATGTAACATTAAAATTGCATATTCATAAAAAAAAATTAGAGGGACAATACATCTTTAAGTATAAATGTGAAAAAAGGCTGAAAAATTATAAAAAAACACATTTTTTTTCAGAAGATGATAGTTGAAACCGTATTTATTTACATTACCTTGGTGTTTTTCTATTTTGAGACAAATAAATTAAGGAATTTTACAAATTTGGTGTTACCTGTTGTTTAAATTGAAGGTGTCAATGGGTTGTTTTGCATAACAATTTTGCATAATAATAGAACAATAGTTAATGAATTAAGGTGCAAAGTTTTATTGAAATACAACAATTAGAATACCCCTTTGCTAAGGCGTAAACACCTTTTTTTGTACTGTACTTGTCATTTCCAGAACACTTTCTATACCTGCATTTTTCTTAGAACACTCATTGTAACAACCAAACATTTAGACTTTGATCTCTGGAAGTAGGGCATATGGTAAGCTATTTTTTTCAGTATTTTAAATCTTGGATTATGTAGTTTCAATATTTGTGAAAATCAGAATTTTAAGAACTCCTAGTTATGTCTGATTTCGCTTGAGAATGCCACAAACTGTAAAATAATTTTTTTTTATTCTTAATTTTTAAAGGTCTGTAAAACTAGAATAGTTAACAAACTTAAGGTTCACTAATTACTTAACATATGAAATGCCCGCTTTAAACCGACATAAAAAAATTTTTCCCGAATTAATAATGTCATTTTTTTTTATAACAACCTGAATTGTATGCCTTTTGGATGTGTTTTATACTATTATTTACCTTCTTATTTTAAGTCTTTTGTATTTGTTTGTCTTGTTTTCCTCTGCATATGTTTGGTCCTCCAAGCTGTGACCTTAAGGATGTTTGTTACATTCTTATGTATTTTTTTTTTTAATAAATGATGTATATTATTTTACACTAGAGACAAGTTGACTATTTACTCATCACAAGTAGGACACATGTCATTATTTAGCAATCAAATAACTTGGTAACAGTTGTTGTTTGCTTTGGAGTGAACCAGTATACAAAGAGTCATCCCCACTCGAACACAACTGTATTGTATTCACTCCAACACAACTGTATTGTATATCTGTTTGGTCACTGTGTAATGTACACCAATAAATTTAATTCAGAGTTCAATCTACATATGTGTAGCCTTCACATTACCTCTCCCATTTGTTGTCCCAAGGCTAAATATACAGAATCTGCCATCACCTATTGATTATTGAATATGACCAGACCATCAAACCTTTTGTGGCTTAGATTAAACTCTCTGGGCGTCCAGTCTAATCAGTGAGTATTAAATTATACTCCACTTTTGAACCAGTATTTTGTACATTATATTGTATACTGTTATTCATTGAACTTCATCATTCTTTCAGTGAACCATGTTTACCAAGAAAAAGGTAAGGATAGTCGGAAAGCTCTGTCTACACTATCAAAGTTTATGTGACAAAGACAATGAGGATGTCATATCAATACCATATTTAAGCATACCACTACCATATTTTGGCACATCACACTTTTTTTTGTGAAACTAGTTTGATAGTGTAGACAGGGCTTAAAATCAAAATTATTGATATTACCCTATTTAAGCATATCACTACCATATTTAGGCACATCACACTTTTTTTTGTGTAGACAGGGCTTAAAATCAAAATTATTGATATTACCCTATTTAAGCATATCACTAGCTACCATATTTAGGCAAATCACACTTTTTTTTGTGAAACTAGTTTGATAGTGTAGACAGGGCTTAAAATCAAAATTATTGATATTACCCTATTTAAGCATATCACTACCATATTTAGGCACATCACACTTTTTTTTGTGAAACTAGTTTGGTAGTGTAGACAGGGCTTAAAATCAAAATTATTGATATTACCCTATTTAAGCATATCACTACCATATTTAGGCACATCACACTTTTTTTTATGAAACTAGTTTGATAGTGTAGACAGGGCTTAAAATCAAAATTATTGATACTTTTTGTTCATTGTATAATTTTCTCACCCCACCCCTACAATGTCAATATATTGTTTTTGAAGTTTCTTTTAAAAGAGTCCTGAACTGTGTATTTTAAATAGACATATTATTAAAATTGAAAATGTTAATTAAACAATAGAATTATAATTATTCTAACTAAAGAAATAACTACTAATGATTTTGAATCTTTCCCAGGTTCTTCGGTTTTTCATTATTACGATGATATTAGCTGTTTTATCAATGCATTTATTATGGAAACTCTCATTAACCAAACTTTCTGCTAGAAACAGAAAAAATTTAACACAAACAAGGTAAATATCTCATTTTTAAACATATATTTTAGTCTACTCTGTAGCATGTTATTATTATACTGAAGCAGGGGTCACGACTTAAAGTTCAATGAACTTACTGTGACCTCCATCCACCCCCATATACGCTCTATACTTATGTTAGGTAACTTTTTAAAATCATTTGAAGAGTGGAAAAAACATGAAGCTGTATAGCTAAAAATTCATCAAAAGAAAATGAACAACATTTCTTTTTTCTTAATTTTGTTTAAACAATTTTCATATATTATTTTTAAGGAGTCATGACAGTCAATGGATTAATAAAACAAAGAATTGTGTAAAAAAGAAAACTGTTGTCTTTTTGAAGACTCACAAAACTGGTGGATCGACAATATGGTGGATAATGCAGAATTTTGCACTTCTAAACAAATTACAAGTGTTTATACCAAAAAGAACAAAACCTATTGGAGATCATTTTATGAATAACAATACGGTAAAAGTTCTAGTTCCACCGAAGGGAGTTCGTGTAGGCGACTACAGCAAATATAAGTACAATATGTTTAGCATACATACCCGGTACAACAGAACTATTCTAGACTCTTTGATGAAAAAAAACCCGATGTATGTAACTATAATACGTAACCCTATAACACAGTTTGAATCCGCATTTGATTATTTTGGCGTCGCCGGCCATGGTGGAAATAAGACAAGAAAATTAACAGAATGGATGCGAAATCCTTTCGAAAACTGCAAACGCAGCAAACAACCTTTTGTTTGTCATAACCAACAAATGTTTGATTTGGGAGTCGACCCATTGCTTGATGTTAACACATTTGTAGTGGATAAATCCATCAAAAACTTGGACAAAGATTTCGATCTTGTTATGATAACGGAACTATTTGATGAATCGTTGATAATATTAAAGAAGGTAATGTGCTGGAAATTTGATGATATTGTCTATTTGCCCAAAAAGAAACGCACTTTTAAAGTGCCATTGTCCGAAGATCTCGTTCAAAAGATAGGCAACTGGAATCTCCTCGACATGAAACTTTATAACTATTTTAAAAAACGTTTCCACGATCACATAAAAGAGTACGGACCGAATTTTGAATCTGATCTTGCCGTCTTTCGTAAACTCAAACTGTTTCTTTATAACGTGTGTGTGGTTAAAGAAAAAGTGGTAAAAATGAATGGTGTGCCTGTAATGTCATACGAACGGAGACTTCATTTTGACGCTAACTTTTCAACTGATGTTAGTACGTGTAAACGAGATGGATCGCTTCAGGAATGCGATTTTGGCAACGGTCAAATTATGTCGTTTAATTTTAAGACAATGTGCAAGAATTTACAAACAATACCAACTAAGTTTGTCCCTAGAATTAAGAACATGATGATGAAGGGTAGAAATGATAGCAGGTCATTTATTTAGTATTCACCACTAAACCTGAGCTTGAATTATTTTATTTAAATATATTTCTTTTTAAACTTAATTCATATGCCGCTTTTAACACTTTCGAAGTTTACATGCCTTTGCACAATGTGATTTTGAAGAGTTTTGATAATTTAATAAGGTATCCTGATCAAAATATATATATTATATTCTGTTGCAGTACCTATATTTTTTGACTGAAGTAATGCACGATTGTTGTATATTTCCATGTAGAAGTTTATGAGACAGTCCTTGCAATAAACCAGGGCTCGATATTTCACTAGTCCGGCGTACAATGTCTAGTTCAAACTGCTCTGGGTTAGTCAATCTTCCGCCCGTCAAGCCTGGGTGTCTAGTGTGTAAATAATTAAGCAAGAGACTAGAGGCCTAGACTTTCAAAATGCATTATTAAAATACTCTAGCCACTGGCCTAATTTTTTTGTAGTCCATCATTTTTATAGAGCGCTCTTCAAAATCACGTTCCTCCTTAATTTACTCCATTACACCTCACAGTGTATCCAGTGCGGTGTCAGATAAACGCCTCAACTAGTCTCTTAAGCCAGAATAAGTACCCAACCAAATGGTTTCTTTTATTATATAGTTAATAAAAATAGAAGTAGGCCTATTATATTTATTAATTAGAGAAAGATGCTTCACTTCTGTCTTTGGAATTTTAATCAATTTTTTCTCTGAAAAAATCAACCAATTTGGTTACCCAAATTTAGTGGCAAAACATGTGCTCTAGTCTCACCATCCCTGCAGCTGGTCTAGCTCTTCTAGCCAGCATCGCGTGTGTGACCGCCGTATGTAAACACAGCCAAATACCCTTTCCTTAATTACATTTTTAAGATGTAATATTAAAATGATACTTAGCAATGATATTTTTGATATTTTTTTTTATTACTTTGTGAAATACAGGTACTTTTTTGTTTTGAATTTCTAGGCCTAGCCCTATATTATTTATTATAGGCCTAGCTAGGCCTAGTTAGTAGGCTAGTAGTAGCCTAGCTAGCCAGAGGTTAAGTATGCCTGGTTGGCCAATGGCACCCAGTCAAGTTAGGCCATGGCCGGATTTCTATAAAAAAAATTACCGCAGTATAGTTCGAAGTCCATGATGAGTAGGTGCTAGAATTTGGTGTGTGAGGATAGTGGGGTTGGGTGGTCATATTTTATTTGAAATACAGTACAAGGAGAGCAATTTAGTGCATTCACTCATTGCTTTACATGATAAACTTTTTGGCACTACTTATAAACTAACTAGAACTTACAGTAGTTTAGTTAGTTTTGATTCAGGTGTGTGGTATTTATCCAGTAAGATTTAGTAAGCGGACTAGTGAAACATCCAGTGGGCTAGTGAAACTCACATTGAACAAGCCCAGTGGTCTAGGTAGTAAAATTTCAAAAATCGAGCCCTGAATAAACAGTGTGTATGATTACCAAACAAAAAGCTTGCTATATAATTTCAAATAAATAACAGGTTTACAAATAAACAAAGGTTTTTACTGCAGTAACTGCAGTATAATAATTTTGACACGATCCTTAATAATAGTAACACTAAATTCCTACCATTGCACTTTTTAACCTTTTGACCTCTTCTTCCGAAGCACGGTACGATTCTAATTCACTTTGTACAGCTTCCGCAACTTCTGGGAATGGACTGAAAGAAAACAATTCATATTGCATTATTTTATTTCATTTATTTACTTCTTTTAATGTAAGTAGAGAGATATAGTAGGAGTTCCTAGCACAAAAAAACAGGTAGATTGCTTACATTTTAATAAAGACAGACTGTCATATAACATGAAATCAAAAAATATTAATGTGTAATGCAATTATTTGATCGGCATATAATTGCCTTTCCAATGATACCATACATCACTATATTTGAATTTTTTGTCGGCCATCTTGTGTTTCCAAAATGGGGGATTATAACATGTGAAAACAGATCAGTGATGTAAAGCTGAAGGCTAGAGGGCGTACTCCAGACTGAAAAGTGATTCCAACAGTAGGGGGAATCAACAAGATGGCGGCCGTATTGTGTTCAAAAACATTATTTAATATAAAAAATAATAATCTAATATTATACAGATATTGACTGCTTAGAGGTTAAATATAAGATTTGACATCCCCGAGGGAATGATATTAAGTTTGAGGGAATATATATTTCCCGAAGCGCCAGCTGAGGGAAATATATATTCCCCAAGAACTTAATATCATTCCCGAGGGGATGTCAAATCTTATATTTTACCGATATAAAAGGCGATATCTGTTATATTATATAGCCAAGAACAAGTCTGCTGGGTTGGGTGAAGCTAGGCTAGGCCTCCTATAGTATTTGTATTGTATGTAAACAAGCCTGCCTAGACACCTTACCTTGACGAAGAATAATATACAGATAATTACTAATTAATGATTCCTTGGCAATAAAATATTCACTTAGGCCTAGGTCGTTTAAATTAACAGAAGAATTTCCATCAATAAGCCTACTAATAATAATATTATAATCAGGTAGGCCGAATAAACAATTCGCCTTCTTCTCTTCGAGGAGCCGAATCGCCGGATGTTCAGCGCGTACTAGTTACTAGGTTACTACCGTGAGTTTTGACCAATCACAAACAGTGTTTCATCACATTTAGGGAGGACTAATAACAAATGAGGGCGCTATGTATGCATAGCTTAAATAGTTTAAAAGATTAATTTCTTCAATCAAGTTCCGTGGCGCAGCGGTTGAAGCGTTGTCTTGTGATGGAGTGACAATTCCATCCCGAGTTCAAGATCCAGTAGATGACTTTTGTTTATTTATCGGCAAACGCGAGTGGTGCACACGAAAATTACACAGTCAATATCATCGAACTCGAGAATTTATATGATTAATGACAGAGGACACGATAATTACGCGAAAATTACTCAGTCAATACCATCGTTCTCGAGGATATATACGATTTACGATCCTCGCAGCGGTAGTCATGTGACGCAGTTTCAACCAATCACGTTCACGTATTTACATAGGCTATGTAATATAATACATTAAGAACACATAAATTATCTTGCCAAAGTACAGTGAAGTTTATTTAAAATTAAATATATTGTTAATCGCAATGGAATTAAAAATGTCTTGATAACCTAGCATTTTTTGTATACGAGGATCATATAGAATGCGCTCTCGATATACGCTTAACACACTGCGTTGCGTATCGTTCTCACGCAGATAGGCACAACAAAGGCATATAGCAGTGCTTACTGCGCAGGGTATATCTGATTGGTCGATTGCAGCCGCCATCTTGTTGGTTCTCTCTCCATGAAGAATCACTTTTTGAACTGCGATAACATTGTTCTTTGACATCTAGCCTTCAGCTATATAAAATCATTGAATCAGATGGGGTCCGCCCCTCCCCCCCCCAATCTTTTTAGATACATCCATACAACATGTATCAAAAAATGAATGATTTTTGTTCTAAGAATCCCTGCTAACATCCCTCTTTACTTCTATGTGTATTTTAAGTTCTTGAAATACCAGAAAATAAACATTTATTTCATCTGTACTCACTTTCCTTTTTGATTCATCCAGAATTTGTCCGATGGTCCGAGGTCATATGACTTGACCTTTGGCTTGGGTCTAGCACCTGACTGCTGACTATCTTGTGGTGATTTCTCCTCAAATACAACCCTATTTAGTTGAAAATCCTAAAATAGAATACAATAACAATAATAAATATCCTTGTGGCCATGATTAGCTTAAGCTCTGTCTACACTATCAAACTTAATGTGACAATAAAGTGTTATGTGCCTAATATGAAGGTGATATAAGATAAGATAAGATAAATCTTTATGGTCATGAACACAACAAGGCGAACATGAAATTGGTTTTCCTTTGATGCTTAAAAACACATACCATATATAAAACATTAAAAATATCAATACAATACATTAAAACTATATACAGTAGTAAACAAACTATCTTTGGAATGTAGTGTTGGAAACATGAATAGAGTTGTGGACAAATGATTTCCTACATCGAGTGGTATTGCACATTAAAGGACGAATTCTACCTGATTTATTAACAACATATTGATCATTCAATGGGTGTGAGTTATCTTCCATTATTTTCTTAACTTGGCTAATAACATCGCGCCTGTAAACTGCGTCGATAACATTGACATTCCTTCCTATTATTATTATATGCCCAAATATGGTAGTGATATGACATCATGTCCATATACAGATATATGAAGTTTGTTTTTATACTCACCAAAACATCATGAGCCAATGCCTGATATGTCCAGGTGTGATGGAGGGGCGTGGCCAAGTCCATGTTTCGATCTAATACCACAAGAAGGGGCCTCTGAAAACTTATACAAACAAAATAATATTAAAAAATCGCAATGAATCAGAAAATTTATATATTTATAGATAAATTTTAAATTACAGGGTTTTTTTTTCAGAAATAACGTTAATCTTAGGATTGTTTTCAATGTGTTCTTTTTGTATTTGAGGACACCCAATGGAAATAAGTTTTCATTAAACTTTTGTGGGTTATCCTCAGTTTATTCAGTTAACCTTGTTTTCTTTTACTTTTTTTTTTATTTTTGTCTGTTGTATAGAAATAAAATAAAATGGAAAAAAATGAATTTATTGACTATACTATGTATTATGATCACTTTAGCGAACATCAAACTAATCAATTGACATAGAATGACTAGTTACTTACCTTAGCTGTCCCGATTGCATTGAATCTGTTGTAAATAAACTATTTCTGGCGTCCCTCAAGTTCTCTCTTAACTTTTTATCTAATTTCTTAAAAAATCAAAAAAAATCTTTTGTTATTCTTTGATTTTTCAATTGTGATGCAATTTCCCTATATACCATGACCAAGGAATATTTCAAACAAATGATTAGGGTGAGGTGAGGAAATAGTATGGGAGGCGCATGGGGATTTGGTTTGCATCAACTAAAGGTCAATTTCTTGTTTTTAAAATCGTATCAGTATTGTTGAAGTTTACAATAAAAATCTGCTAAAGTTACAATATTCATACTTGAAAGTATCATAAAGCTCTGTCCAGTTTGACAAAAAAGTGTGATGTGCCCAAATATGGTAGTGATATCCCCAAATATGGTAGTGATATGACATCATTGTGTCCATATATGGGCACATCACATAAAGTTTGATAGTGTCGACAGAGCTTTAGATTAATGTATCTATATTGATTGAGTATTTTAGATATTTTCACCGATGGCATAACATCATTATTAAAAGTACAAACTTAATTGAATATTAAGACTAACCTCAGCCACCATTTCTGCTGCATTTCCCCTCGGTGACCTTATGATAGGTACTGCGCCAAAGGTCACAAATACTGAGAACAGACTGTCTACAATTGTATCCATGATAGCTTCTATTTCAATATCCTTTACATCAGCTTTGTTCATAGCTGTACAAAATTACAACAATAATTATATGAGGAAATCTTTATGCTATGCATTCGTAGAACTAGTTCCAGGGTTCACATTCAGGGGACACCACTATTGAGCAGGACTTTCCCGTGAAACAAACATCGGGCAACAAATTTTTCAATACTACGGCCAATCCTATTTCAGGGGAAATTAAGGCCAATTTACACAGACGAGCGGAAACGGTAAGTGGAAAACTGCGTAGCTTGTCCCATGTAGAATTTGTATCTATCGTCTATCGGAAACCGCTCGTCAGCTCCACATTTTTTTTTTCATACGGTCATAAGGAATAACATAGATTCAAAAAGTAGTCAATGACAATAATGACATAAATCAATAAACATTTATAAATGTTACTTTGTATTTGAAATTTAGTTTAGGCTGGTGTGGCTTGAAGCAGGAAGCATCACCACTAGCCACATAACAAAATGGCAGTTGTCAAGCTGAAACTAATGCTAGGCCTACATCTACTAGAGATGCTCTATTTAGTCTTACTACCTAGCTAGGAGACGCCTAGCAGCACCCTAGCTAAAGTAGTAGTAGTAGTAGTACAGTATGCAATAACGAATTTCCAATATTATTATTATAATAACCGATAATCAGTGCTAGGCTCGAGGTACTACAGCATACAGGCCAACTATCTAGGGCCTAGAGCTGGGTACAGTATATAACAAAAACGCGTCTTAATTCAATCCAAATTAAAATAAAATATGTTAAGATTTGCCCATATAACATTAAAATTGTTAAGGGTGTTGCGCAAAAAAAAAGATACTGCTATTATGTGTGTTTTAAACGTTCTTTTCTACCTTCCTTTTTAACTCAACCCATCGGAATTTCCCATACAAAAACATGTGGCGAAATGGTTTGTTTACAATCTATACCCACTCGGTGAAATTTGAGTGACGTCATCGCGGTTCGCCATTTCTCTCTATTGGCTGGATAAGCGAAAGTCATACTTATGAGTAGCTAGAAGTAAAAAATTAATGCTCTTAATTACATACCATAATATGATATTGCATTCCTGTTCTGGTGTCTAACAGTAAATATCTTATCTTCTAAGCTGATAAAGTTTAAATATTGGTCAAACACCTAAAATAATAAAATGCAAAAAACATTAAGCTCTGTCTACACTATCAAACTAGTTAGACAAAAAAAGCGTGATGAGCCCAAATATGGTAGTGGTATGACATCTTCATGTCCATATATGGGCACATCACATTTTTTTTGTCACATAAAGTTTGATAGTGTTGACAAAGCTTTATTTTTATTTTAGGAAAATTTCCAAGAATAGCCAAACGTGTGTTCAATCATTGTCCTTTAAAAGGTGGCAACACTGTTGGCATTCATTTTAACCACAAACTGCAACTCCAATGTATGTTAAAAAGTAGTTTTCAAAATGATGGTCTTAACTACAGAGAATTTAATGTACATGGTTAATGGTAAGCCATAAATAATTCTTGTAAATTAACTTCCATTCCAATCAAATGCTCATACCTTTGATACTTGTGAAACTACATTGAATTGTAGAGCCGTGCTGGCTAAATCCTCCAGTCGTTGCCGTGAAACAGCTGATATAAAATTGATGTAATAAGATTCGTAGAGTTGATTTTGGAAATCCTGGGAAAGATTTTGCAATTGAAACATATTGCTATTAATAAGAACTAAAATTAAGGCAGATGGTATTTTAGAACTCGACCAATACCTTTTTCCCACCCTCTTAAAGCTCTGTCTACACTATCAAACTAGTTCGACAAAAAAAATGTGATGTGCCCAAATTTGGTTGTGACATGCTTAAATATGGTAATGATATGACATCTTCATGTCCATATATGGGTACATCACATTTTTTTGTCACATAAAATTTGATAGTGTAGAGAGAGCTTTTGACATATTAAATAACTGGACTATAGCCTTTTTTATGGTGATTTATGCCCCTTTTTGGAAATAAGAATGAGGAAATGTTTTAATAATCTCTATTCAGTGACACCATGATTAAAGGGGACACTTTTTATTGGTGTCCCTTTAATAGAGGTTTTTCTGTATTTCACAAAAATGATGTCATTGTACCTGGCATATTCTTGAGACATTTTCTTCAGAAGGCATGACGAAATAAACAGCTGGCACATCTGATAATGTGCCACGGTCAGAATGAAGTAAACTAAGGAAAGAAAAGTAATCAATAACAAAAATTAAAATTAAATAAAAATAAATTTCATTTTTTATTAGAAATCCAGTTTGTGTGGCTTGAGCTGCTGATTTCAAAGCAGGGCCCAACCAGCCCTCCCCCACCCCTAAAGTTCACAAATTGTAATGCAAAATATAGGACATAAAATTAAGCTCAGTCCTTCATTTCACCATTTTTAGTCCTGCCTCACTCCACCCCCTATTTCAAAATCCTGGATCCGTCACTGCTCGCAAAAGATATTTTTTGAACAAAATAATGTATGTATTTCAGTTAAATGATTTTTTTACTTCAAAATGACCCACTTTTTTTCAGAAAACAATTTTTTTTCAAATTTTTGGGAATTAGTCAAAGGGACAATACATCTTTAAAATAGATAATTAATAATTAAATACGGTAACAAATACTTACAGGTGAAGAGTGACACCCATGTCTCTAAGTTCACGCACAGACAAAAGTGGAGAGATGATATCTTGGCCAAATCGGTCATATACAAGAGCCTATATAAAATTACAGTAATTGTAATAAAATATTGGTAGATAATACCGTATATCCTCTGGTATAATCCTACCCACCTAGAACACGAATTTGGGATGACTTTGGTGGGTGGGACTATACCCGGGGAAAGCCTGGTTAAAGAAAAAAAAATGATCGGTAAGCATTCCTTGTAAAAAGAATCAAAAAGATCACCAGAAGTGGCTATAGAGAGGCCTACATCCAGATCAAAAGTCAATACTGGGACTATGCCTGTTTGTGACATTCAGACATAAAGCAGGGGTGGGATTAGACCTGAAGTGGGATTACACCTGAGGATATACAATATAAAAATAACCATTTACTACAACAATGAAAATTACTCTATGTTATAAAAAGGTAAGAATGATACAAACATCTTTTATAATACAATTTATTTTTAGTATTATTTATTTTTTTATTACCTTCCATGTTGGTTCATTGAGGGAACTTTTGCTAAGTGGTGCATTCAGATTGAGCATTCGTTTCAATGACGCTAAAATTAAAATAAAATAAAATTTATATGAAAAAGATAAGGTAAAAAAGGTGATTAAAATAAATAGCCTATTCTAATTAATAGATGTATTCGTCTATCTATTTGGCAAGGCTCCACCTCGTTGAATAGACCAGTCAATGTTTCAAATTATGAAAATATTGAAGGCCTAGACTACTGTAGGGCTATCAACATGTGTATGGGTGGCCAACTTGTGTGTAATTTATTATTTTCTATCACCAGTTTTGACTCTGCGTATAATTAAGTTTATCGCCCGTATTCTTAAACCGGACTTTAGTCGTAGTTCGAGCTAAAACTTAAAAAATGACGTCATTTTAATTCATAAACCGAACTTCAACTAAATCACCGACTAAATCAGGCCAACCTCGACTAAATCGAGACGGATTTTGATTGATTTTTTTAGTCCTGGAGGGGACAGACTAAATGGTTGACTAAATGGTTTTTAAATGATGTTTATTAAAAACGTAACAGTCATTGAGTTGTTATATTGGCCAGATATTGAAGAATGAAATATCTATATTTATATTAGCTTAATTAAATATACATTGGTATAAATTATAATAATGAAAATCATCTTTATTTACAACTGTATACAAATTACATTATTTTCTTCGCGCAAGTCCGACTTGAGCTACGTCACGCCATAGCGACAATGGGAGATGCGGCAATTCACCACGCGATGGAATGTTTAGGGGGCCTAGCGCTTTCTTGTCACGCTATGAAGTGCGTGGTTCGTGGCGATCATACTTTGTTGGGGGCCTAGAAAATATAAAAGTTACCGTACCGCCATGGTTCCTAAATATATTTTAAAGATTTTATTTGTTTTTAATCAAATATACTTCACTGTTAAATTAATACTGATATTGTTCTAATAATTAACGATTAAAATTATTTTTCATGTATATAGTCCTGATGCGTAAAAAGTGTTGTAAGAAATGGAAAGTGATATCAATGCGCAAAATTTCGTCTGCTCCTCAAATACTCTCTTGTCATTGGCCAATGTATAGCCTTTGTTACCCAGACGTGTGCAACTCGACTAAAAGCTCGACTTCATTAAGTCGAACTGCAAACTTCGACTACTTCGTTTTTGAATCGAATTTGAAGTAATAGCTCGAACTACGACTTTTCCAAGTCGAACTTCGAACTACGACTAAAGTCCGGTTTAAGAATACGGGCGTAAATATCAGCACGGTTGACAGCCTAGGCCTATAATAATAATAATATCCTGGATTTACTTAGTGCCTAATATTGTGAAACCTCTATGCACTGTACATAAACTAATACGATAAAACCAACCATGCCAAAAAAAAAACCAAACCGAAGTAAGGGGGATACGCCTTCGTCGCTAACCAGGGATCGGTCAAATTGAACCCCGGTCAGCACCAGTTGTGTCTCGGTCATCCCGGATTCAGGTGCCACCCGCCCTACTTAAATTAGATCTAAAACAATCTAGGTGACATGGTAAAGGAGAGGAAAAATATATATACACACATTTGACGTGCATTGACAATATTGAGCCTACTCTCAGTTTTAAAACATTCAGTGTTTGGCCTTTTGCACGAAATGTAAGACATCTTCGATCGATGACAATGCTGTGCAGGGAAGCGTAACCAACAGAAATAACATAGTTTGGCGAGCATATTTTCAGAGGACAAGTTACTTAAAAATTTGTAACTCCTAAATGAAAACATTTTTAATGTAAAATGTTCCTAATAAAAAAATAGCCTACATAACTGTGTGATTGAAACAAAGTTGAATTTTTTTCAACGCTTACAATCCATTGTATGCTTTTATACACTGTGGTCCTTTAATGATGGTTGGATTTTAAGCGGTCAAAACAATTTTTCCAATTTGTTTCAATCATGCGCAATGATGGCAATTCTTTTAAAAACATTTTCCAGTAATTTTTTTCTCATACAATTCTCCATTCAAGAGTTTTTTAATTGACATGGTGTCCTGAAATCCCCTGAAAACTCTTGTTATTTCTGTTAGTTATGCTTCCCTGCACAGCATTGTTTGTCATCTCTCAAAGATGTCTTCGTTTCGTGGAAAAGGGGGCGTATTAAGCCTACCTACAAAAAAAAAGATATTATCTATCATCATCATATAAATATAGGGTAGGCTAGGCCTAGTCTATCTAGGCCCTAGAACAAAATTGACTGGCAAGTCACCGCCACCAGCGGATCTCTTGGGCTACCTACTAGGCCTAGCCTATGCTAGACGAATGACTGGTGGTGGTGAGGCTGCACGTACGGCCTACACACCGTCAGTGCTGCATGCCTGCCACATCATCGATCCGGTCGCTCACACATCTGTCACACATTCATTGACAAATTACCGGGCTACACTGAAGAACCGAAACTAATAGACTATTAATAGTTCAATAAAAACATTAAATTAACTATAGGTGTTTAAAGAAAATATTTACCAATTTGTTTATCTCGTAAACTTGCCATTTTATGTGTAAAAGGACAACTTTTTTCACAACAGAAAAAAGCAGACGACCAATTGGGTCAAATTTCTCCCGGCGATCCTCGTTTCTATTAAAACAGTATAATTTGGCGGCCCAGAACGATCTCAGTTTTTAAAAGTGAGATATATTCCTGAATTAATTATAAACGGCGGCTGGTTAAATAGATAATTTAGTAGCAATAAGATCATTTTAGTAGTGATAACAACAGTCTTATGGTTTCTGATTGGTTGGTTTTCACTTTACCACCAGGAAGTTTGTAAGACCAAACTTAATTCGGATTTCAGCCTACTCATTACGTGTTGAGAGCCAGTGAACAAGGTCCAGGAAAGAGGAAGTTTTATCTAAATTTAACCAGTGTAAGCTACAACCTCAGGTAAACCTAGATTTATTACAATAGAAAATGTAAGATATTATTAGGTAGAGTTGTGTTACTAAAGTTACATTTTATTATTATTAAATAATAAAAACGGTGGAAACCACCAGGATGTTTGGAAAGGGAGAGGTCAATCAGCTCTGGAAGAAGGAGGGGTCAGGAGATTGATGGGAGGGGATGATGAGAGGTGGTTGAAAGGTTGAGGCTACTTGTGGAGTATATCTTGTTCAGGCGCATCCAACACCACTTTAACCTGAATTAATCGATCAATCCATCAATCAATTTATTATGTGATCGGCAATAGAGTTTTGTTGTAAAGGTTTTCAGAGTCAATTAATTTCCTTATTTACTTTTCCAAAAATATGACGTATCATAATAAGATCAGTCAGTTAATCACCGATCTATAATAAAGAACCGTACTGGTCAAAAATAAATCTCAGCCAACATTAATATTGAGCCTACATTTTTTTTTTAACAGAAAAATGGAATCAGAATCATCTTTGCGTCAAAGAAAACCTGATCAAAAACCAGACAATGAAGAAACAAAATCTCAAAGTGATTCACCAAAGAAAAGACGAAGAAAGCTAAAACCGCCAACAATTGTGTAAGTTTTTACAAGTGTGGTAGAAATATTGTTCACATGCTAGCTAGCACTTGTCTGTTTATGTTGAAATAGAGTGGTCTTTTAAATTGGAGACTAAAACTAAATATATAATCTTTAATATAAAAATATTGATGTAGCTTAGTCAGACTTAATTAATTTGTATATTTTGTGAATGAATGAATATTAATTGATAATGTAGGCCTATTTAGTTGCAAAAATTTATATTATTATATGAATATATATTACATATTTCTTTTCTAAACTGATGTAATGGTACCTGCATGTTTTTGTATTTAAATATTATACAGCCTTTCTTTCAATCACACTTATTAAATTAAAATATGATAAGCTGACAAATATTTGTATTAATTTATCATTCTAAAGCTGCCTACACTATCAAAAAAGTGTAAGATGTACCCAAATATTATGTAGTGATATGACATCATCATATCCAAATATAGGCACATCACATTTTGTTGTCACATAAAGTTTGATAGTGCAGACAGAGCTTCATAGATGGGCTTGGGTTGTGAGGGTAGTAGGAGGTGACTGGGATGGTATAGTACTTCCTTTGGGAGGGAGAGGTGGGTTTGAATGAGGATTATTTACTGTCTCGCATAAAGTCTGGAAAGAATGGTGGTGGTTTTCCAAGAGCCATCTCATAAAATAAAAATATGGGTGTAAAACTGTAAAAAAATATGCCTAGTCATCAAAGTTAAATGTTTGATTTTTACAATAAAGCAGGAAGTATCTGGGAGAGCAAACAGGATTACCACTTCCTATGGGATCATTACATCCTTCGATATACTATTCCTGATGAGTTTAAAAATATATTTTAAAATCACTAACTTTTACTATATATAATAATTAATTTGTATTGCATAACTAAGTATTCCGACTATCTATTTCCGAAGTATCATAGAAATATTTTGGTAATACAGCATCTCATTTATATCACATGTGGTGCCTGTATCATGTAAGGTTATGTTAAGGGTTAGGTTACTACTAGATACATGGGAAACACATACAAATATTCCTATGATACTTTGGAAATAATCGGCTGATTGTGATGGAAGTTAATTTCCAGTGTGAAGTATGAACTCGTGTTTGAGTGAAATGCCAACAATTAGTGTATTCAATTGGGAGTATTGTTTTTCTGTTGAGTAATTTTAATTACAGAGTAAGGTTTCAACTTGACCACTTGTTCACAGAGTCCTATGACAACCCAGTGACATGAAAAGAGATTGTTCCGTTTTTGCACCATTTTATTTGTTGTGGTAATGGTCACTAGTATTTCGAACAGTAATTAAACGAGCAATCTTGCATTGCAATGTACACTATTCAAATAAAATAAGTACAGGTACTTAACAGATTCATCGAATATGGTAATGCACAGGTTACATTCCCATCATGCAATGCTGGTTCCTCCATCTTGAATATTGAGAATGAAATCAGATTCATATCAGATGAACCGTTAATTTAGTAAATTTATCTTGTTTTTTTTCAGAGATCGTTCTTGTTCTTTACTAAAATTCGTAATTTACACCGTGATGTTCGGAGTATTTTTTGTATGTTCTATAACACTATTTATAGCTTTAGTCATTCCAGATAAAATCCATGCCACAACTTTCAAGTAAGTTTTATTACCGACTAAGCAGCTGTTGAGTCGAAAAGTCATTTTGCACGGACTCAGAAACATATGAGCTTACACAAAATGACTTTTAGACTCAATAGCTGCATAGTCATATACCGTACATTTTTTTCTGCATTGTCATTTAAAAAAAATAAATATCTAGATCCTGTTGTATTGTTGTTTAAAATCCTTGGTTTTAATATGTCAGGGATCAACTCACTGTGTTCATTTTAGCATAGGCATACCAACGTTGATTTTTATATTTTTCTCTCGTAAAAATATTTAAAGAATTTCACTTTAACTTTTCCTTTTAGTTGGAGTGGGGGATGCTATTCTGAGATAGGTGGATACAATGCTGTCTACACTAACAAAAAAAGTGTGATGTGCCCAAATATGGTAGTGATATGCCCAAATATGGTAGTGATGTGCCCAAATATGGTAGTGATCATCGTGTCCATATATGGGCACATCAAATTTTGTTGTTACATAAAGTTTGATAATGTGGACAGAGCTTTACCCACCCCCAGCTGTCTCAGATGTTCGGAGATAGGTAAATTTTTTAAATATATGAAATTTATATATAAATTTATATTACACATTTCAGTGCACCAACCCCAAGGCCTTTCACTGGAGCTCTTGCTCCAAATACTCGATTACAGGATGTTGAACGATTATTTGAAGGTCAAGTTAGTGGAGCTGAATCATTTGCAATGCAGAAAGGTAATAAAAATCATGTTCAACAATTAGGGACGTGGAGAGGGTGTGGGGGGAGGGAGGATTTACGAGGAGGGAGGATTTACGAGGAGGGGTGTTGGAAATTACCTGGCCGATGAGGCTTTCTAAATTTCAGATAAAAATTATAAAATATTACTTTAGCTTTAAGCTACAGCATTTTATTTGCTAGTATTTACAACCTATTTTAACATTCTGGTGAAAAATAAAGTCATAATTATATTTCATTACATTTTTAGGCGTCATCTATACAGGCACACACGATGGTAAAATTATCAGAATTAAAGATGGCAAAATATCAACAGTAGCAACATTTGGAAACAAGCCTTGTGGTGAGTTATAAATAAAAATTATCTTAATTATAAAAAATTTCTGGAAGACCCAATGCTTGTGATAAAGTGATAACCACTGACCATCTTGGTAGCAAGACTTATTGTATAATCCAGTATAACATTGTGTTCGTTCTTTTAGGCTTGGAAGAAAACGAACATATATGCGGAAGGCCGCTAGGATTGAAGTTTGAGTCCGAGAATCAGCTCCTTGTCGCCGACGCATACCTAGGCATTTTTCGATTAAATGTTAAAACTGGTGAGTATTGATTAAAAACTTGAAAACTAGTGGCCGTATTCACCACTCACACTTAAGTGAGATATTTCCCTTAAAGTGGAGCTCCACCCAGAAAATTACTATTTTTCATACATTTCAACTATTATTTAAAAATATCATCCCTTATACTTCATATTTTTTTGAAATTTTTTTCAATGAGTACGATTTTCTTGAAAATCACGCCTTTTTGCGTTTTGGGGGGATACCTTGTAATTTCCTATTCTTTTACATGCAAAAGGGGGGTATATTTGAATAATCCTAAAAAATTCATTTCTTCACCAAAAAAAAAATGTAAAATGTATATTTATGTAATTTTTCCAGATCTTTCTATTTCTGGTATTTTTATCACCTATACATTGCGCAATTTTGCGTAAATAGACACTTTCCCCCGTTCGGGTCCAATTGGGTTTTTTATTTTGCTAGGGAGTACAATCACGTGACATTTTTCACAATCACACTACTACTGCAGCTGGCGATCTGTTATTTTGTCGCGATGTTATTTTTGACGGGCGAAAAGTATATTAAAACATTCTGAATGTGACCCTATTATGTTTCACAGTGTAATAATGTGATTATGAGACTATTACTAAAATGTCAAATTTAACGAGATTTGAGAAAGACGTGGCTATATATTCAATAAAGCTAGGCCTAGGCCTACTAGAGTGTAGGTATGTACCGATGCTGCGTGGCCTCTAGCTAGGCTAGGCTGACAGCAGTGAAGTTTGTTTTGCTGGCACCCGACCTTGGCCTACCCATGGGCCATTATAGGGTGCCTGAATAGTTGCTTTTCAGTCAGGTCTAAGCTTGCACATCGCTTTACTACTCTTGTTCTGCATACTATAGGATTTTGTGTTTCACAATTCTTAATGTGCGAGAAAACCCAGGAACGATAAATGGGGCGAAACGACCATGCCTATGAATACATAGGCCTCCAGACAAAAATGTAAGGCTAGTTAGGCTGAGCAGACGGCTGAGCTAGGCCTAGCCCTAGCTTAAAGTTAAAAGCAATCTGATAAGATTATTATGCTGTTGTTGTACTTGTATTTTCTTATCGGAAATATTACTTAGGCCTAAACAAATCGTATTAATTGTGTGTATAAAATTGATTCCCCATTTTTCACATAATTTACCAAAACAAAGGGGAGACATTTCATCAATGCGTTGACCGGCGACTAAAACGCGTCAGTCGCTAAGTCTAACGCGTTTTGCGACGTATTGTAAACTAATAACCCCTAAGTTACTGAAAAACTGTAATGTGTTAAAAAACATTATTTTCTGACCGATTTTTTAGAAATGAGTTTTTGAAAAATATTTCCGTATTTTTCCTGTTTTTTTTTTATGTAATCACTTTCAATTAAACATACTTAAACATAATATAAGCTGAGAAAGTCTGAGTGTAGCTCCACTTTAAGTATTTTACTTAACTCAATAAATATTTAAGTATTCTCAATAAACATTTAAGTATTTCCCTTAAATTGTATTCACTTAGATAGGAGATATTTTCAATTTTGAAGGGTAAGTGTTTCCTTACAAACAACTGTATTCACCAATCACACTTAAGTGAGATATTTCCTATAAGTGTTTCACTTAAGTTAAAGTATTTCCCTTAAATTGTATTCTTTTAGATAGATTTTTTCTAATTTTAAGGGTAAGTGTTTCCCATAAAAAACCGAAGTGTAATGGTGAATACGGTCACTGGGTATCTAGTATCACAGGGTTGCTATTAGATTACTGCAGCCAGTTTAAAAATATTTTCTCTTCTCATTTTCAGGAAAGTTTAAACATTTAGTTGAGAATGACAGGTCGGCAAAAGGGGTGTACTTTAAATTTTTCAATGACATTGTGAAGGGAAGTGACAGAACAATATTTTTCACCGATTCTAGTCACAAATGGCAGAGAAGAGAATTTGGATACATTATAATGGAAAATGAAAACTGTGGAAGGTGAGAAGTCCAGTCAGGAGTATGCCCTCTAGCCAATGTATAATACCTCGATGGAAGATACACACAACTGAGATGTTTATTTTAATACCTGATTTACCTTGTACAAACATTTAGTGTAGTGTGAATCAGGTATAAGTCAGTTGACGTGTACTATTGTGTTCGGACAGGGGTCTTGAACACAACATCTTGGAGTGCTATTACTCTATCTTTATACTCAAGATTTTGTATATACGTTATTCAAACCGGAGACATAATGGTTTTCTCCTAAAAAGTTTAACATTTTATATTTATATTGATTTTTATGTATTTGTAATCTAATTCAATTTTTATTGCAAAGAGTACAAAATAAAAGCCATTTAATGATATTTATGATGATAATTTGATTATATATATATACTTTCAGAGTTTCATGGTTTGATGAAAAAACCAATCAAATGGATTCATTCCTTAACAAGGCATATTTTCCCAACGGCATGGCAATAGGACCGGACGGAGAATACCTCCTGTTTTGTGAGACAACCCGATTCCGTGTTCACAAGTACGTATTGTTTTTAATCCTTAATGGTTACTAAAATATTCTTGTACATCTCAGGGCCGTAGCCACCAGTAAGGTTTCAACCTGACCACTGACGCCTTTGACACCCCAGTGGCTTGAACACAAATTGTGCTCTTTCCTTGCGAAAACTGGACCACTTTATTTCATGTGGCTACATACCTGCATCTGTGTCAATATTATGGTACTGTATATAAAAGGATGTGGCTAAGGCTTAAAAAAAATAAAATTCTATTTACAGATATTATCTAAAGGGAGAGAAGGCTGGACAAACAGAGACATTCATTTCAAATTTGCCCGGATTTCCAGACAACATCAGTCCTAGCAGTAGTGGTGGATTTTGGATAGGCTTAGCCTATCCAGGCGCACGTTCCGGATCAATGCCGGTGATTGATTTTCTGTATCAGCATCCATGGATCAGAAATATGATCGCAAAGGTAGGTTTATATAATGGAATCATTGACAGTGATCCACATATTTTTAAACTCTATACCTATAAATAGAAAATCCACTACCAAATCAATTAAGCAGTCCTTTTTAGTATAGAATGTGTATCATAAAGCTCTGTCTACACCATCAAACTAGTTTGATGTGCTCAAATATGGTAGTGATATGACATCATCATGTCCATATGGGCACATCACAATTTGTTGTCACATAAAGTTTGATAGTGTAGACAAATTCTTTAATTTCAATAATTGTGCATTTTTCAGGTCATCGACCCAAGGACACTTTTCCGGTTCATTCCAAAATATGGACTTATAATAGAAGTGAACCAGAAAGGTGAAATAGTTCAAAGTTTGCATGACCCCACAGGAGAGGTCGTCTCTAGTGTCAGTGAAGTTTTGGACACAGGAAATGAGCTGTATTTGGGAAGCTTTGGGGGGAATTACATTGGAAGACTTAATCTGCGAAAATCTAAAAACTAATTGAAACTATTAGAATAATAATAATTTTGGTTTGTGGTTCTTGTAGATGTTTTTATATACATGATAGGGATTCTTTTTGGGACAGTCTATTTAGGTGTAATATTATGCTTTTAGATATTTTATTTTTTCAAGAAGTTAAATTATATTATATACAGTAATATAGTCACATTTAAATCATCCATTCATCATTAAAATAATGATCATTAAACATCATGTTTTTTAGATATTCAGTACTGTAAAATGACAATAAAAATGTCTATTGGATTTTGGAAAATTGTTTTTTTTGTACCAATTTTACATATGACTGGACTATGCACCACAATGTACATATTATGATTTCCATTTACAGTTATTAGCCTACAGTATGATGTGATAACAAGTTACTTCTATATGATCCAATATAATGTCAAGTTTGTAAGATGATATCGGTTCTCTGGCAATGCAAGAACCGATATCATCTTACAAACTTGACATTATATTGGATCATATAAAAGTAACTTGTTATCACATTATATTATCAGATCCAAATGAACTTATTTAACAATTACAGTATGATGTTCCATAGTTCTGGACCTTTCCTGAAAAAATTAGCTTGTTACCAGAAATTTCCGGGTCAAACCCTAATTCTCTTGGACTAAGTTACAATGCACAGCATATGGTCTTTTATACTACAGTATATAAATGGTTAAAAAACACATAATAAAATACACGATCTGTTTTTAATTTCTAGTATTGTATGCTTTAAATCTGCAAACATGTTTTTATTACTTTTTACCCTCCTCCACACTTCAATAATTTATCATACACTAACCCTATATCCAATTTGTAAATTAGAAAACTAAGTTTTCACGCCACCTGTATGTGCATCCATATATTTACATTACAATTAAGGGTGATACGTAGGACCAGAAGCAAGTAAACCTCCAAGAACACATCATCCATTATTTAAACTCCCACCAAACATTTTAAGACTCGCCTATTAATATTTATACCAACTTATAAAATACTTTTTCTATCTACAGGCTTTAAATTGAGTTTTGAAGCCCCATTCAGAAATGGATCGATCCTATAAATAGTGTACCTTCCACAAAAAACCCTGATTGCCAACTTTTGGTTGGTTCTGTAAATTCACATTATTAATACAATAAAGTTTATCGGAATGCATTACTAAATAATATAAGAAGGCAAGTTATAGCTACCCAATCATGAGCATTCACACAAATACCAAAATCCATAAAAGGCAAAAAACACATAGTATATTGTTCCTATGTTATAACAAGGCAATCTAACAGGACACTTGCCATGTTACAAACTCGTAACAGTCCCTTATCTTAATGTCTGGCTGCAACAAATACCAACAACACTGTACTATGTATATATTCTTCACGGCGCGTAGTGTCTGTTAATGGGTGTGGACCTGATCATGTCGCAGCCACCAATAAACCCTTTGATTTCCGGAGCTCAGCATCCTGTTGTTAGATTCCCTTGGTTATACGTCAGCCAATATCTACTTTTAAAATACTGTAAAAAAATCTGCGAGTTGCAAATAGCGGCTACTTGTTTTACTAACTTTTTAAACATAAAATAAATAATGTCCATATCATCTAATATGTTAGAAATGTAATCGTACAGTAGTAGAATGTGTTGGTTCTATGAAACTTGGAGGAAGGAGGTACTGTAGATACTTTAATAATGATAGATAATTTACAGATACAGACTTATTGGAATTTCTCAAAGGTTTCTGTAGGATAGTGTTCCTTGTATTGTTCTACGTGCTGTTTCATCTCATTCAGCTGTTGTTGTAGTCGTTTTGGTGGTTTGTCGTAAACATCTAAAAACATCTGTGTTGGAGATGGCTTCTTTAATTTCTCAGCCGCTTGGAAACCCTCCATTACCTGCAAAAAATATAATAATAGTTCATTATTATATAGCACATTTAAGCAAGCTCTCAATGCGCTGCACATTGTTACCTCAGTCATTTTATGGATCAAACACGTATGGAAACATACTCCCATAATAATGAAGCTAGTAATTAGTGCAAAGTTGCGTCCTGATCTAACCGGGTACCCATTTATACACCTGGGTGGAGAGAGGCAAATGTAAGTAAAGTGTATTGCCTAAGGATACAAGCAATGCATCAAGAGTTGGAGTGGGGAGGATGGGAGGAAAAAACCTGCAAAGAAAAAATCTTCAAAAATTATCAACGATTTTACTTACCTGCTGTCTAGCCTCCTTCATCCAGCTCTTCTCTTTATCCATATCCCACCATCCTTTGTTAATCATAAACGCTCGTAATCTACCAATCGGATGATCTTCCTTATCCCAATAGTTGACCTCGTCCACTGACCTATATGCTGATGAATCATCGCTTGTACTATGATGGCCTAACCTAAAATATGACAAACATGTTGTAGTAATTGAACTGAATTAAATTGATCACTGTATTTCAGAAAAACAAAAATTAATACAAAACAGAAAATCACACTAAAATAGGATTTTTACCCATTTATTTGAATATCGTAACAGACAGTTCTAAGTACATCTAACAAGATCATTTTCACTCTTTATCTAAAGCCATAGATTTAAATGGACGGATGTTTTTAAATGGCTAATTTGATTATGATAATGACTATACTTTATGCCTTCAGAGGCGAGCCGTTATTGGCCACCGATACCTTTCATATAGTAGTTTCTAAATTCAAAATTATGGTTTTAAGATATTACCCAGACAGATCAGAAAAAATTACCTGTACGTCATTGCCTCTATCAAAATAGGTTTACTTTGTTCTACACATACTTTCCTGGCTTCTCTCACTGTGTTGTATACAGCAAATATATCATTACCGTCTACACGTATAGTATGCATACCATAGCCTACACCTCTTGATGCTAAAACAAACAAAATACAAATCTAAACATCAAATTTATGTATGAACAGTTAGTAGGGACAATGCATCGTTAAATCGTTAGATTTAAAAAATCCATCGCCTGCATTTTCTGATGTGTACTATAGGTCTTCTAATACTATAACATCTCTGATGTGCCATTAAGCTCTCTGCAAAAAAAGTGTGATGTGCCCAAATATGGTATTGATATGCCCAAATATGGTAGTGATATGCCCAAATATGGTAGTGATATGCCCAAATATGGTAGTGATATGCCCACATTATGGTAGTGATATGACATCACCATGTCCATATATGGGCACATCACATTTGTTTGTAACATAAAGTTTGATAATGCAGACAGAGATTTAGGTAGGCCTGTCTAAGTTGAATTGTTGAATACACAGTAAGAGAACTCTAGATAAAAAGTGTATTAACGTACCAATACCATCTCCTCTGTATTGTTCAGATGTTGGTGTAGAAATTGCATAACCATTGTTACGACTGAAAAAAAATTGTAAAAGGTTCTAAAGTACAACTCCTATTAAGGGGACACCTTCAGGAACAAACAATGTCCTCTCAATATTTCTTTATTCTAACTTTGGTTATCATGTAAAAAATGATGTTTGTGCTTGCTATATATACAGAATATTTTATAGGGGTGATTAATTTACAATTTGCTTTTACCAAAAAAATATAACCGGGGCATCCAGAGTTGCGGCAAAGTTGAATGCTGCGTGGGCATCTCCTTCACTGGCTGCTCCTTCCCCAAAGTAGCATATCACGCAGATGTCTGCTCCAGCTCGTTTCAAGGCGTAAGCTGCACCAGATGCTGAAAAATAAAATAAGATGGAAAGTTTCTGTGAACTCTAGATTGATTTTGTTTGTATTAAAACAGATTTGCAACACATATATACTGTATGACCCAAGTACATACCAAAATATTTATTTATTCCTTTCAGTGAAGCATAAAAAAATGACCACTGAGGAGAGACAAGAGCTGTCAAAGAAAATTATTGCCAAAGGATGTGTCTCCAGATAAAAAATACAAGCAAAAATAAAATAAAGAATTATAAAAACAGACCATGTACATACAGTATAATATGATATACAGTGTAATACATTCTCTCCTTTCGCACTCATTTATTATTGCGGAGTAATAAATGTATTAGAGCACCCGGCACACTTACCATGCGGCATTTGAGTTGCAAGGGGCGATGAAATAGTAAAGAAGTTAAGTTCCTTTGATCCATAGTGCACTGGCATTTGGCGACCATGTCCAAGATCATCGCTGTTACCATAACATTGGTTCATAAAACTGCTTAACGGATATCCACGCCACATAAGTACACCAGCTTCTCGGTACTGTGCGTAGACAATGTCTCTGTCATCAAGCGCCGCGGCACTTCCAACGTGTGTTGCTTCTTCTCCGTAGTTGGTCATATAGAATGAGATTCGACCCTGTCATAGTATAAAAATATATGAAATATATTGTGTTAAATAGTTAACTGTATTGATGCTTAGTATTTCTAATTAGTATATTTATAGTAAAATAAGAAGGTCTACTATTGCTGTTTTATTATCTTCCGTCTATGGAAGGCTACAGGTGCCATATTGCAGCATTTTAAACGTCCTATCAGGAGCATGAACCAATGGCAGGCAGCATTAGAAAAACAAAATGATGCAGGACTCAAAATTGATATATTCCAGGGGCCGGATTATCAAACTAATCCTTGATTTTGCTTAAGTCAGATTTATTAATATATCTAAGCAAAAATATTTGCTTATATATTATAATACAATTGCAGTGTATAAAATAACACAATTTTCAGAATGATTTTCTAGAAAGAAAAAAAGAATTTGGGACCCTTCTTTTTGGGAGAGAGTTTTTCCAGTTTTGATAGAGTCTGCGGTTTTCAGAGAGTAGTCCGGTATTGGGGCAAGCGACTACTAAAAGTCTTACCTGTCGTTGCGACTCGTACATAATGCGGTCCATTGTGTTCATCATTGTCATACTTCTGTACATCTTCAGGACAGTTTGCTCGTCGAGACAAGGGTCTTGGCTCTCGTCCATAATCTGACCTCCACGATTCATTACATGATAAACAGGAATAGAGTCCAGTGTTTCTGGACGAATAAAATCTAATTTTTTTGTGTAGGAGGACTGAGAACCTGGGAAATTAGTTTGTAAATTATCATCACTGTATCTTAAGGATTTCTGAAAAAAAGAAAATTATTTTGCTTTATTTATTTCAACAATATTTGACGAGAGGGGTCCATCCAACTGATCATTAGGGACCCTCACAGAAATACAATATATTATTGGTAAGTCTACTGTACTCTACAACTACATCCTACACCCTGTCCTGTCCGCTGAGTTTACTGAGTCTATCCTAGGCCTAGACTCTAGATTTGTTGCGAGGCCTAGGCCTAGATAGTTTCTAAACGCTTATTTTTTGGCGGTTTTCGCATTAAAAATATGCATTTGATATAATAAACTCACTGTGCATGATATACTCCTTGAAAAGTCTGTTTTAATAGCTCTGTTAAACCTTAAAATCGAGATAAGCTTTGGACTGTTTGTTATACTTCTTCTCACGATAGATGCCATATTGAATGTGTCTTCTGCTGCTGATATGATGTGCGGTCTGCCACCTATAGGCATGCGCAGTCCATACTTACGCGAATTGTGCGATTGTGCGTGCGCGCCACGCGTGGTGTTTTGAGTAAAGAGAGGAGAATGGAGCGATTTAGATGGAACTAATTACAACATTTTCACAAAAAATAAATGATTTACCTTTACTAAAACTAATATACAAAATTACAGTGGTTCTTTCAAATTGGCCTCTATCGTAATAAATAAATTGTTTTTGGAATTTTGTCATTTGCTTATAATAAACCTCTACTAGTATCCATATTTTCGACAAAATTACATAGCATATTACTGAATTTTGCCCATAAGCCTTCGTTCCCATTAATGGACGCAGTGCATCAACGTAAGGGAGATGACCAATCACAAAGAGTGTTTAGTATCCATCGGCGATGACCTATTTGTTGATGATGAATGTTTTAAATTAAAATAGGTAATTTTCTTTATTTTCTAAATTATTCATCATAAGCGCATCAATAAGTTTTTAAAATAATAATTTCTTTTGTAGGCCTAATGAGATGTACCGTGGTATCTCAGTGCTTATTCTCTTGAAAACGAATCCACAATAAATTATTATTTCATTAAGCCTCAAAGCTTGTGAACTTACGCTTTATTACATGTATATAACTGTATTCATGAATGTTTGTTATGCAAATAGCGTTACTTGGAATTATTGATATTATGGGGAAAACCAAAACAACAAAAATAACATTCATATACTGCTGAGAAGCTTAGGCTGTGTTTCTGTCGACATTTCGAGTTATATTGTCCTTTAACAGACTAACTTTTAGTATTTTAATGATGGCTGAAGCTAGCTCCATGGAGACAGAAGGCGTATCAACACAACAAGAGGTATAGGCCTAAATCTTTAAAAATCTGGTTTTAACCTTTTCATGATTGTTTATTTATTTCGATGTTGGGCTGTTTCGTCAATATTGATCGATGCCAAATAGGCCATTGACGATGGCCTATTTGGAAAATGGTGTCATATGGTAGCGCACATAATAAGCATGAAGTTAGTTCATTAATTAAGCGCGGTTCAATTCCCACTAGGACGCAACACAAGGACGCAACGCAACGCAAGTGAATTGACCAATCACAAGCGATGGCTTATTCGCTTGTGATTGCTAACTGTCTATAACTTCGCTTGTCATTGGTTAAAACGCTTGCTTTGCGTTTACATCCTTGCGTTACGTTCTAGTGGGAACCAAGCTTTAGTTAGTTAGTTAAATGGATATCAGGGAACCAAATAACTTGGTCAACTCACTTGCGTTGCTTACGTCGCTGCGTTGCGTCAATAACACTGAGTAAAATATACGCATGTGAGGTCGGGATTCCGAATAAATCGGATTCCGGTCAAATCGGAATTGATAACAGGAAGTATATTTACCTTCATGAACCAATTCTATGTTGGCCGATCTTGATCCGGGGAGCGGGAAATTTATCCCTGTCATTTGTGATTGTGATTCTTTCTTTGTTTATTTCTAGACCTTTCGTAAGTCTACAAATGCAATTGATTTGAAGGAGAAGGGCAACAAAGCATTATCTGAAGAACGTTACGAAGAAGCAGTCAAGTACTACACTCAAGCTATCGAACTTGACCCTGACAACCACGTCCTGTATAGCAACCGCTCTGCTACGCATGCCCATCTGCAGGAGTACCAATTATCATTGAAAGACGCAGAAAAAACGATTGAACTTAATCCTGATTGGGCGAAGGTAGGATCTACTTTTTCACCTTAAAAGTTGTCTGCTAATGAATGTTGTCTAACGTCACAAGCGCATCTAAGTTTGTCTTCACATCCATATTTTCGATAATATATTGATATTTTCGATAATATATTGATATTTTAAAAAGTAAAACAAGGCTGAAGCTCTGTACACTATCAAACTTTATGTGACAATAAAAATGTGATGTACTCATATATGGACATGATGATGTTATATCACTATTATTGGGCATATCACTACCATATTTGGGTATATCACTACCATATATGGGCATATCACAACCATATTTGGGCACATCACACTTTTTGGTCAAACTAGTTTGATAGTGTAGACTGAGCTTCACCCTATAAAGAGAAAGAATGCCTCATTGATAGTATGGTGGCCGATTGAAAGATATCCTGTAATGTGTCTACATGTATGTTATGATATTTTATTTATACAAATTAGGGTTATTCACGAAAAGGCACGGCACTATTTTACTTGGAGCAGTACGAACAAGCAAAAGAAGCTTATAATAAAGGCCTTGAGTATGATCCTGAAAACGAGACTATGAAGAAGGAGTTGGAGAACTGCAACCAGAAGCTTAAAAGTAAGAAAAGCGTCGAAAAAACTAAATTAACTTTCTTAAAATTTTAAAGGAACCTTTTGTTCGGAGATTTTTTTATTCTCTTGATAATTTATCTGCATGACGTAATAATATTCAAACATATCGAATGAATTCAAAGAAAAGTGTCACGGTTATCATTTTCCAGATCTGATTCTAATTTACCAGCATTTGATACATATTTTTGGTTGATAGGACAATATCCTAATTTGTTTTAAAGGTCCTGCGCTAAGCCAACCGTTAGCTAACCCATTTGCTATGCCCGGAGTTGAAGAGAAGTTGAGGAATGATGATAGGACCAAGAAACTAATGGAAGAGGAAGCCTATCAACAGCTAATAGAACAACTGAAAACAGATCCAATATCACTTGGGAAGTGAGTTAAAAATTCAATATGACAGTAGAACTTAATAGGGGTGTCTCCCGAATAGGTGTCCCAAAGGGATTATAAAGCTCCGTCTAAATTATTTTAACAAAACAAGTTTGATTTTCCCAATAGGGGTAGTGATATGTCCAAATATGGTAGTTATATGACATCATCATATCCCTCTATGGACAAAGCTTACGTTATATACATTTCGAAATGATAAAATTTTTGATGAACAAGAGGGATTATAGGTATTATTTTATGAATAATTCAAAACAGAATCTTGTAATATATTTTTTATAACTGTAACGCATTTAATTTGTTATTTTAGTAAGTTGGAAAGTCCAGAGGTTTTGAATATCTTAAGCGTTTTACTAGGGCTTGACATCAAATTACCTGGAGGCAATGATGATGAAAACGAAGGAATAAACAAAGACGAAAAGAAACAATATGCAGCAGACGCTGATGTGAAAGAAGGAAGTGAGAAACAGGGACAGGAAGATCCCGAAACTGAAGATCAAGACTCTACAAAAGACCTTGAGCAGAAAGACGATGATTCTGATTCCGAAACAGAAGAAAACGATTTTGATAGCGTTATCGAAAAAGAGAAAGAGGACGAAGACATGTATGGAAAGTCTCCACAACAGGCTGATAGACCATTGCCTTCACAAGTAAGAGACCATGGCATAACTGGTTCATTTAAACAGGATGTCACGTCAGCTCCATCTTCGCTTCGTTCAACCGTTGAAGAAGAACAGTCAGAAGTCAGGGATGAAGACGTCCATTCTGCCGATACTAAAGAAGTGTCCGCTGCATCTAACACCAAAGACGGAGATGGCCTGGATGATGATCAAATGACGCATGTTATTTCAGAAGAGCCAGTTAATGATGAAGATAGTGACAACGATTCTGGACATGACGAAGAAGAACAATCGTCTGTAATTCAAGTTTGCTCAGATGAGAAGAAAGAAAGTAGCGATCAGGAAGAAGATAAAATTGAGGAAGAAGATAAAACTGAGGAAGATGATAAAATTGAGGAAGAAGAAGATGAAACTGAGGAAGATGATAAAATTGAGGAAGAAGAAGAAAAAAAAATTGAGGAAGATAAAACTGAAGACATTCAAGAGCAGCAGAGTGAAGAAGAGTGCTACATAGAAGATGAGCAGGACAAATGTGAATCTGACAAGGATGTAAAGGATGATGATAGCATTCCAGATCGTATTTCTTCTTCAGCTGCACCAGTACAAGAGGAAGAACACCAAAGCAATGACGAAAATAGTGGCAGTTCTGTTTAATGACCTTTGGAATTTTACAAGCCCTATTTGAGACACCAAAGTGCATTTCATTGGAACGTTCGTAGCTGTATGCAAGGTGTTAAATCGAATTCAATAATTTATTATTAGTCTCTTAAATTAAATTTTAACTAAGGTAGTTTCATATTTTAAATATTTTAGATGTAATTTTTAACGTATTCTGGATAGTATATAGAATCTTCAGCTCTGTCTACACTATCAAACTTTATGCGAAAAAAAATGGGACATGTCCATAAATAGACACGATGATGTCATATCACTACCGTATTTGGCTATAACACTACTATATTTGGACACATCACACTTGTCAAACTAGTTTGATCGTGTAGACAGAGCTTAACAAGACAGCGCTGAAAGAGTGCATCCACATTTCGTCATCATTGCAATTACCCAATCACATCAGGATATTGACCAACAACTAACAGTATACAATTTATCCCATTGGATTTCATAAGATATATTGTATATGGACAAACAGGGGTGAAAACATAACCCCAATCCTGAATTTTATTTAATGGCTGTAAATAAAAACTGAAAAGTATTCATGGAGTATATAAAAATTAGGGTGAAAAGAATAAAAATAGGTTTACATTTGTACATATATTTATTACACAGACTTCCAAGGTGACTTTTACAAGATTCTTTACAAATAAAAGCGTTATGTATTAGAATATAAATGTTATCTATGTCTACTACCTTGAGCTCTGTCTACACTATCAAACTAGTTCGACAAAAAAGTGTGACGTGTCCAAATCACTGTTTTTGTATATTTTATATGCAAATGACAATAAATGGGAAGTAATTTTCCACTGATGAATGCATGGATATGTCCTAATATGGTAGTGATATGACATCATCACGTCCACATCCACATTTTTTTGTCAAATAAAGTTTGATAGTGTAGACAGAGCTTAACTCACCCAAAATCAGTACTTATTCATTCTAGTTAAATATTAGACATAATTAACAGTATATTTTAATTAAAGATAAAAATGTTTACAATAGTTACAATATTTTAATTGGACAGTGATTTTATTGTGTATGTGTACAGTCCTGCATTGACCTGGGCTTTTTATATTTCTGTAAAAAGTGATAAGAATTTTAAACATGTAGTTTAATAATAATAAATACTGTGTAATAACAAACTGACTTGGACTGTTCTTTACTGTACACTATTTATAATATTTAAGCCACAAATACCCCCCCAATTCAGACTTTTGCACACAGGACAAAATTAGACAAGTTATTTGTCCTTTAACCAGAATTCTATTATGGTACAGTAATAAAAAACTAAAGAATTAATTGAACACACACATTTGTACCAGCATAAAACTATGTGTTGTTGCTCGACCACTTTCCAAAAATCTTGATAATGCTTGGTTCCCAATTGATGCGCAACACAAGGACGTAACATAGCGTAAGTGAGTTGACCAATCGCAAGGGTTGTTTTTTTTAACTGTTGCTTGTCATTGGTCAACACGCATGGGGTTGCGTTGGCGTCCTTGCGTCGCGCCTTAGTGGGAACCACGCTTTAAAGTACTAGACAACAACCACCGTCTCGCTAACTGGCATGTTGATGACTGCAGTGATGATGGGTGCTGTCTCAGTCTCTTTCAATACGAACACTTTGATGACATCTGACAATCCTTTGTCACTTAAGCATTCAACTAGTGTCTCAAAGCTGTAGTTTAAGCCTGGAACTAGCATCGGTACCTAGGCAAGAAAAGAACAACAAATTTTACTTCAAGGTAAATAGTTACTATCGTACAAGAAAATCATGGAGAAGACGCCATCTATTATTATATAATTCCTATAATAACAAAATCTCTCTCTCTCTCTTGTTATCTATTATGTAAACCTTTTCTGTATTCATGTCATATTGAAATAAAAAAAAGCGTTGATGAAAAAAAAAAAACGGAGAGAAAAAAAAGTATTTATTTTGTTAGTGCTACAATAATGATAATAGCACTAGCAACATACATAGTGAATGAATGGCTGAGCAGTTAAGATAGTGGCACCGTAATTACGTAGCCGTAAAATCAGCAAGGGTTCAAGGCTCACTCACTTCATGTTTCTGTTGGTAGAACGAGTCTTCTCGGATAATAAATAATAAGTCGTAGGTCCACATCTAACTCATTTGCACTTTAAAGAGGGCCCCTGAATATCAGCTGACCTGCAGGTTCAGCTGGAAGGGTTACCCTCTATAAATAAAGTTGAAATTAAAAAAAAAAATATCACACACAGCCGCTGTCACACACACCTAATGTATATCTTAGTGAGAAGTTGAATAAATGAATAAAATACATTTAAACAACTGTTTGTTAAACAACTGTTTGTTACCTGTATGAGAGCCTTCTGCAGCGAGTACAGTTTCTCGTCAAAAAGGAAACTAATAAATAGGTTAATTGAAGGATGGTTGATGGACGTGTTCTGAAGACTGACACTCAGTTTAAAGGTCGGACCAATGCCTTGAACCTACAGTATAAAAAAATAGATAAATTAGCACACAACAGGTATACTGTTGAACGCTTTAGGGAGCTAAAAAAGTGTCCTCTGAGGTTGGTATTAGCGTTCCACTTGTTTGTTTTACACGAAAGTGTCCCCTTTATAGGAATGTCCCCAAAGGATCAGTTTTCTACTGTAGTATGCTGAAAATTGTAATGTAAATATGTTTTACTATATCAACATTGTTTAGACATTGATCTGACATTTGTAATGTACTGTATGTATATTTGTAAATGCAAATCATCAGTATTTACTTAAATATTAATAGTTATTAAATATATACACAATATATAATTTTACTAGGGAAGAGGTCGATATAGCAATTGCAGTTTAAACTTTTAGATTAGAGGATTTTTAAACCTTAAATTATTACGGTAGATATTTATTGGATTATGTAAAACTTATCCTAATATCACTTAATTAGCATAATATATGAAGTAGCTAAAATTTGCATATTCACCTGGGCAGAGAGCTTAAGTGGTTCTGCAGGATTTGATGAGATTGGACTCATGCTGTTATCTAGTGACTTCAGGAAGGCTCGGGCGGCCGTCAGTTTCATGCGATATAGATCATGTTGAAAAGTCCTATGCATCACTGTTTAAAAAGAAACTACTTGCTCTTAGTATAGTAAGTACTAACTAAACGATTAATAGTATAAATGGGGAACTGCAACTTTGAACCTACTGGACTGGATTGCGCACAGGTATGGATGACACATACCACAACTTTCTTCTCCCCTAAGTCTATAATTCTTCTAAAATTCTTAGCTGTAAAATAAACCAATCATTTACCAATTCCATTCTCCTTCTCTCTTAACGTCTGATCAACAAACGTCTTTGTTTTCTTTGGGATGTTCAGCTTCTGTCCTTGCGCTGCTGGAGGTCCTCGTGCCATTGACATCTTCTCATCAAGTATGGAGTTTCTCTTCAAGATCTTTACGATCATGCCACCTCCTTTGGTGACCATTATCAGAGTGTTGTCTTCTCGTCCAAATCTTCCAAATTGAACACCAGTTACTGTAGCCTTAAAGAATAAAATAAAAATTTAAATAAATACCCTTGGCATTAGAAACGATTAGAAAATTCAAAAAGACTCTACTGACTTTGACCAGATTTATAAAGTACCAAATGATGTGAAACCTCTTAAGCACTTTTCTGTTTGATTTACCGTATGTTGAAAAGAAAACTATTGTTCTATATTTACCTCTGTGTTAATAGTATTGATAAGGTATTTCTCACGATAGATCTGGAGCTGGTTATTTGTTAGGCCTACTAACACAGCCTTGTAGCCCTTTTGTCGATGGTCCATCAGCCCCATAGTACTGATGCTACTGGCTAGGTATACCGTCCATAACTTTTTACCCTAGTTTAACAAGAATTGAATGTTTACAATAAACTGATTTTATTATAACAGTGATACTCATAAATTTCATTTTAATGAAAACGTAAATTATTTTAAAATATACAGTACACTAATGTACCTAGGCTAGGCATAGGCCTACCGTCCATAACTTCTTACCCTAGTTTAACAACAATTGAATGTAATGTTTACAATAAACTGATTTTTATAAATATTTGTAAATTTCATTTAAATAAAACAAACAGTGCTATACCTTTGTAGTGTAACTCTGCAGTGTTTTATCCATGCAGCCAACTACTATACTTTTGCCGACTCTTTCTAGGCCTACTGGCTGAGAGTTTAACTCAAAGCACTGCCTTGCCATCTTGGTTCCCCTAAGAGAAAGGTTTAAAATGTACTCTCACAACTCAAGTTTGACAAAACATAGAAAATAGAAGCCTAGCTAGTTATAGACCATTTTAGGCCTACACTTTAACATTAACATAATACGGAAAGTCATGTTTTGTTAAACAGAAGAGAATAATATCATTTTCACAGTCAATATTAGTATAGAATCAAGGATGAACTATATTGAGGGCGGAACTTCACACATGGACGGATAGAACCTGTATTCCATGGTTAAACCTTACGATAACAACTTTCCACTATTTATTTTTTTTTAATTTTTTATTTTATTCAATCGAAACCAACAGCAATAATTACCGCCACTAACAGGTTTGATACAAACAAAGCCAGGACTGTTTAAAGCATCTTGATCGGTCCTAACATTGATCAAAGGCTTCTCTCGTCCAGTGGCCACCTTGACCAAAGGAAAGGCATAAGCCAATACGAAAGTCATAAGCCAATACTACTGTAATTTTTCTTCCGTTTCATCAGAAAACCTCCATCCTTGATATCATCAAGTCTTGAATAAATAAATATATATATATAAATGAACTATTTACCTTTTAAGTGTGTAAACATTACCATTTCGACATGACATCACAATACGGTATTCTACATCATACAGACCGGTTATTGTCATAAATACTGGAACACTAGGAGTGTCCATCTACCAACGGAAACAGACAAAGTTATGATATACAGATATTTTCTCTATTTTATAAAAAGGGAGTAAACACTGGTATGTGGCCGCACCGATCATTACAGCTTCTGTGACTTAAGCTCTGTCTGCACTATCAAACTTTACTATCAAAAAAATGTGATGTGCCCATATATTGTATGGACATGATGATGTAATATCCCTACCATATTTAAGCACATGTCATGACTACCCTATTTGCGTACATCACAATTTTTTTTGTCAAACTAGTTTTTTTTCAATTCTAGCTTTTTTATTTTTAAACAACTGTCTTAATGTTTCACTTTATTGAACAGGATGTTCATTTGCGCGATGCTAACCTTAGAAAGAACGGTAAATGCTTCGGGGTCAAGTATGTAAATTTCTCTACACTCTGTACCAATAACAAGGCAGCTTATGGCATCGTCATCAGCACTTGTTTTCCGGAGTGTGCCAAGACATGTAATGACAGTCTAGAGTAATAAAAAACACAGTAGTGAAAAATCAGCCATTAAATATGTCACCAGTCACTTCATGGGGTCAGAATATTATGTCAATAAGCTCACCTGTCTTTTAAGTGGAGTATTTTTATAGAGATTTGCAAAATCCATTTTTTGTTCCTTATCTGGAATCATCAAAAATCTATAAAAAAAAAAACAATCAATCAATAATCTTTTATTTCAGCATAGAACCATACATAACATACAAAGCATCAGCATCAATAACAATAATAACAATTATTATACAGTCTTCTAGTAATAATATACTTAGAAAGTAAATAATAAAATGTCAATACACATGTTACCTTAAAGAACGAACTGTTAGAGCGCCCTCGTTGGACTCTCGCTGAATACCCTCCAACATTTCTTGAAGTATGACTACATCAATCTTATCCTAAAATAATAAAAACAAATTATATTATTGTAACTACTGTAATTACAGTACATTAGTGTGACTGTGTAACATGGGTTTAACTTTCCTGTCTACCATTCCTAAGGTCTTGGGTTCAATTCAAGTGAATGTGTCTCTCTGTGATGATGTTATAATTCCCAATTTTAAAGTAGTGGCCCTCTCTCTTAAGCATTCTTACCTCTTTTACTTGGTTCCAGAGGTCCTTCTCGATGGGGTTCACTTCCAAAGGGGGTAGTGTAAATTTAAAGTAAGGACGTAGGTTTTTGTACACATATATGAAGGGACCAGAGGCTGCAACAATAGCTGAAAAATAGTATAATAATAATATTTTTGTTGTTAAAATAAGAATATTTAATATTTAATTTTTAAACATTGTTCCAATGTTATCAATTCAAGAGTGACAGGAGTTATTCAACAGAGTCTGAATATATAATTTATGTATGTCAGTATGATTTCTAAAAAGCTTTTAAAAGATGGGATGGACTGTTAATATTATGGAGGATAAAACCTCCTACAAGGCCTTGTGCAGGTGTGCCACAAATTGCACTCCTCTCAATACATTCAAGGGTGCTGTATTGTAGGTGTTTAGTTGGTGTTGGTTGGTGTGAAGTTTACCAAATTTAAGTGTGCTGTAAATCAAACTTCCAAAAGGCATTTTAGGAGTGTGTTAGGTGAGAGATCGCACTCTCACGTCTCAAGAGACAAGACCTATCCTACCTGGCACTCTATGTTCATTGTTATCCATGTGAAAAGCACAGACGCCTGTTGGTAAGTCAATTATCGTGTTCTCATTCATCAATGTTGTTCCACGGTAGACTTTCAATTTCATATCATACGATCCTGTTCCTAAGTCAGCAACTATTAGCTTGTTTTCACCATCTCCATTGATGTCCGACAGACCTATGAATTAATTCAAAATAACATAGAATATTATTTTTTCTTCAATAAAAAAAACTGACAATAAAGCTCTGTCTACACTATCAAACTTTATGTGATGATGATGACGATGATCACTTCCGTATTTGGGCACATTAATAAATTAATACTCCCTCCAACTCTCTAGTAGGCAGCCGAGACAAATTGTGCAAAAATCATTAAAATTACACACAACATTGCCGTCTTCATTACTCACACATGCACGTTGTGAATGTATAGAGACTTGCAACAGGATCATAATGGGCATTTAACCATTTATCAGAACCATCACTAGGGCCAGTCTTGCCGCTGCTGTGAAAATAGAAACATTCACATTTATTTAATCATCAATACAATACAATTATCAATAATTCTGGGATTTTTTATATTTATTAATAATATTAGGCTTATAGGCCTATTATTATTAATTTATAGGCCTATTTCACAGTCAGTGACAAGAAGGAGTCTTTAATAATGTGACTGTAAAGTGTAATTACATCAGTGTTATAATTCTTTACACAAAAATAAAATGTATTTAACTGCAAAGAAGCTAGGCTTACCTTGGTGTAACATTTTTTGGCCTTGGGGACTCTGCAGAGGCCGTTGAAGTCGGGCTTACTGCTGTTGCTGCTCCTGAACCCGAAGGCTTAGCCTTTGATGTTGTCGTTGAAGACATTTTTTTTTTATTATGTAACGCTTATTTATCTTCAACTAGAGTAAATGCATATTCTACATTAGCGATTAGTTTGTTTTACAAAAAAGTAGTAGTAGTTTTATAATAATTCCTACTTTTACTTGGTTATTTTTAAGACAGAAAAATTAGGTTGTTGCTATTTGTTTTCCTGCCCTCAACGTTCAAACAAACAGAATGTCGATGATATGGAACGTCGATTGTGCCTTCAAACAAAGATAGCTTCAAAGTCTATCATTGACTCGGCGGGCACCGTTTCATGCCAGAAGTAAAACAAAGCCAGTCAAGCCGAACCAGTAAGTAAACCTCGATCCGGGGATAAACATTCATTTTGTCAATCAGCAGAAGTGTTAATCATACATGCCTTATCACAAAAGTACAAAAGGGAATTTGCCAACACTCGTTACATGAAACTTTCGGCATGTTTCAAAGTCCACTATTGTTAGTACAGTGTGTATCGAGGGTCGATACACACTTTTTAAAGAATTTTTAAGAGCCGGTCTATAAAAAAATGACAAAGTTTGGACTTTTGGTGACTACTTTCATGTAGTATTACTATGATTTGTTGTTTCTAACAGGAATTGATGTACTACAATGGGCAATTGGCTAGGCCACGTAGGCTCTGGGTTTTTCTTTCTAATCTGGGCATCTTGGTGGGTGCTCCAATTATCGTTCAACACCTTACGAAACAAGTATGAACGGGATGGAAGGGCTGGAGTACCGTCAAGACCTCTCAGGCTGTGTCGGCGTATACCACTTGAAGGTATCATAATTTGTCTGTGTACAGCATTTGGGTTCATAGCGGAAAATATGTACCCTTACACGCGCTGGAAGATGTTTGACGAGGAAGGAAACTTTATAGAGGCTAATGTATGGCAACATTGTACAATCTGGGTGGCATTCTGGATCTTTGGATTGGTTAAGATCCTGGCCGCGTGCTGCTGCGTCAATCTAAAACCATGGATACCAGTTTTCAGGACATTTTCTTTTTTCATTCAGAGTATCGTGTTTCTAAACCACTTAAAAGACCGCGATGTACTCAACACAAAACTGCATGTTTTATTGTTAATTGCTATCTTACTGTGTGTATTATTTTCGGGAATGGAGATATGGATGAAAAAGGACAAGTTCTTACCTTTTATGAGAATGTGGGCTACGTTTGTAAATGGTACTTGGTTGATTCAGGTTGGCTGCGCATTGTATCCGATACGAACCGGGCGATTCCAATGGAAACCAGACGACCAAAGTGTGAAATTCTTTACAATGATTTTCGCCTGGCATTGTATTGGAAATGTTATATCAGTGGTGATGTTGTATTTGATCGTGGCAATAGCAATGAAGTTCACCTTCGGACACAAGAGAGGATATTCTCAGCTCGAGATAGGGGAAGACAGTGATAATGAACAACGAAGTGACACTATGTATTTGGAACGTTTACAAGGCGGGAACAGATCACAAAATAACTGGTCGGACAATAGTTTATAACGTGATTAAAATAATAAAATATAATTCATATTCAATGTTATGGGTTTAACTTGTGTTTTGCAGGCCTATAGTAAGCCTATTAGTTCAAATAAATCGATACGATTAATGAAAAAATTTATGAATCCCGGGATTTGATTAGTATATTGTTAGATAAAACAGAAAGAAGGATGTTAACAAATGAACACAAATTAGTCTTATAATGTCATCTTTTATGTTAGTCGACCAGATACAGATAAACTTTATTCCATCCTTCACAGGAAATTCACAGCAGTACCCGTGAGCACCAGTTGGTGTTTCGATTTTTGCCTTATGAAACGCCATATGTATGCCAATATTAAGCGAATCGCCGTCTAGAATTCGCACTAAAACATACATTTCGTAAAGTTCTCTTTCAATTGATCACGTGATTTGAAATCCTTTTGGGCACAACGTATTTCGAACGGTGCATTGTGATATGGTAACAATAACTCGGATTGATTAATGAATATTCATTAATCCATGGATAGACTGGGATTTATTCAGAGAGGTGATATTAAGTCGGCTTATGTAAGATCTTTGGATTGCCTTCAATTGGTTCACAAACTATTTTAAAAAATGGCAAGTACGGTCAACGAAGAAACCAATCTTTAATTTATAACCAAACAAAATATAAGATTGCATAATAGAGAAAACCGAAAACTTCGTTCATTTCATCAAGTATAGGCTAAAAGGCCAATTTACACAGACAAGCGGTAACGGTAAGCGGAAAACCGCGTAGCTTGTCAGTCCCACGTAGAATCTCCACTGAGCGGAAACCGCCGTCCATTCCGCGTTGTGTGTAAATGTTCATAAGGATTAACATAGATATATTCTATATTTTTATTACCGTTACCGCTCGTCTGTGTAAATTGGCCATTAAGACGTCGCGGCGTCCATTCAATTTTATCCCATCGTGTGAATTTCAAAGATTTCCAAGTACACAAAATAATTTACAAAATAAAGCACACACAAGAACACGCTCACCAAATAAACACACATCTTAAATTTACTAACCAAACAAAATAATATACACTAATTCAACCGCAAGATAAGGTAGGCCTATATGTTTACTGAAAGAACCATTAACCACACTTAGAGATTACAAATTACAATTTGGATTGAGGAAAATCGACCATCCTAAACACAATTTTCTTAAAAAGTACTGAAATTAATAAATAGGTACACACTGGATTGAAATGTCGGAGTAATCAGATAAATTGCGTCGTGATTGGTCAAATTACTTGGCACGGTAGCTTCGGTCTTTGCGCTGCGTTCCGTCCAAGTTAGAACCAAGCTAAAGCAGTTGACCAATCACTACGCGGCTGTGGTCATAATTATCTGTCGAAGTTGTCATTGATCAACTCACTTGCGTTGCGCTTAGTGGCGTAACCGCTATGGGCGCTAACTAGCTAACCCCAGGGGGCCCCGGAGCTTATGGGGAAAAAACAAGCATTGAAATAATGTCGGGAAAAAAAGGCTAAAACGCCCGAGGCCTCCAGCTTAATCAGAGGGCCACTTACGGTTACTAAATCAGTTGCCTCAGGCCTCTGGGTTCCGCCTCTGGTTGCGCTTACGTTGTGTGGACACGGGGTGGGCAGAAGAGCTTCATTGCCATTCATTATACAACCATATCTATTTTTGACAGGCTTATAATTTAATACTAATAATATTATTATTATGATATTATATTATATTCGAGAAAAACCGTTTAAGCTATTCATGCATTTATTCGGTCAAAATCAACATTCCATACATGATTACATATAACAATGTTACAATACAGAAAGTTAAAACTTGAGACTCAAATTTAAAAAGAAGAAACAATCTTATAAACAATCTAAAACAATGCAAATGTCTAAAATGATGGTTAAAAAATGGCTTTAAAGACAGCAAGACAGAATACCGTTTAGTACCATAGTTAAAAAGTCATACAATGGGCATTGTCTTCTTAGCCACTGTATTGATCCGTTTCAATTGGGTCAAAAGTTACTCATCGAGTGTTAAGTACCAAATGCGATCTTTGGATAATACCATGGATTAATCCATGATAATACAAATAGATTCTTAGCTAGCTGACCTTGCATTTGCATTTCAAACGTGATCAACAACGCACATACGTCACAAGTATAGGCCTAAAAAAATACCATTTGATAATATGAATACACTATACACTAATTTACTTGCTTGTTTGTAGACGTCATAATGGGTGGATTTTTTGGGCATGCCGCTTCTGGTATTATGTTCATGGCGTTGTCGGTATGGTGGAATTTACAAAGAGTTTTCAATTCAACTTACCCAAGAATTGGTGGTGGTGGACGAAAAGGTAATAACAGATATTCTAAACTACATCTCCTTCTTCGACGACTGCCGGTTGAAGGGATTCTCGTGCTGGTCTTAGCGCTTAGTGGGCTTATAGGCGAACAAGTTTACAAAACATGGAGGTGGAGACTGTTCAACAAAGACGGTGTGTTTATATACTCAAGCATTTGGCAGCATTGTACTATGTGGGCCGGCTTTGCGATGTACGGAGCGGCAAAAATTGCCGTCGGAACCTGGTTTAAAGGTCAAGAAAGGTGGGCTAACGTTTTTCTAGCGTTTGCTTTTTTCATCGAATGCACGCTGTTTTCTTTCCATCTACACGGTCGATCAGCACTGAACATACGAATGCATGTTATACAGGTAATAATGGTGTTCCTCTGTTTGCTGTTTACGTTAGGAGAAATTTGGCTGCCGAAAGATGATGTGTTACCATGGTTACGTATATGGGCTACTTTTATCCAGGGATCTTGGATGTTGCAGATTGGCTGCACCCTCTATCATCCTCTTAGCGATTATTCGTGGGATGAAGATGACCACCTGAATGTGAAATTCTTCTCAATGATATTTGCTTGGCATTGTATGCTAGCAATTATCGTCATCATCGTACAGATAATTGCTATGAAGATTACACTGCGCTTTTCCGGAATGTCATACTCGTTCCCTTACTCTGGCTTGCACAACGAAGAAGAAGAACACAGCCTCACTACTGTACAAACCAAAGTTAGGTTCAATGATGACGACGAACTGCAAGATTACAGAGATGACGTATCAAGAAGTGAAGAAGAATAGAAACAGGGACATGACGTCACTTTATCAATATTAACAAAACGAGTCACAAACGATCGCAGATTGAAGACATTATTTATAGGAGAACATGAGGGGAACTTGTTTTAAAGCAATGTGCTAATTGATTCAAGAAGAAAAAACATTCAGGCTAAATGTTCAAAGCAAAAAAAAAAGAAACATCAAAAACGACAAAGAAGAGAGATTAATGATTAACATTAAGTAATGTGTTTAAATAAACAATAAGAATAGAAAAGAAGGACATAGTTAGTTAGGCGACCCACTAATAATTTGATATTCGATTATTACATATTGAATGAGATTGCGTGTGTTGATTGGATTTTCTTTATTTTATTAGTTGTGGCAACGTAAATATTTTTTTAATCTAATGTGGGTTTATCCCACTTTTATTTCCATATATTATGTTCCCCATCTATTTTTCATTTTCATTTACAATGTTTTAAAAAGTTTTGTATTAATTACTTAATTAAGTACTTTATTCCTTATTTTATATTATTTTGGCAACGTAATGATGACGTATTCATATCGTATTCTTCCAAGCAACACAAATTAAGTGTATTTACCGTAATGTTAGCATTTTAGTAGTTTCTTATTTCGACTGTGAAGTTGATTAATACCGTTCGTTACCACGCCCGTAGACTTTGTACGAATGTCATTATATCATTATTTAAATTGCATCTACTTATTAGTAAAATAGTAACTAACTTAGCAAACATGCCACGTTTAATGTGATAAATGCTTCAATAATGTTTGAATAACAAAATAAACTGCTATACTGATGAAACACTATAAAAGCTCAGTCTACCTGTCAAACTAGTTTCACAAAAAAAGTGTGATGTTCCCAAATAGGGTAGTGATATGCCCAAATATGGTAGTGATGTTCCCAAATAGGGTAGTGATATGCCCAAATATGGTAGTGATGTTCCCAAATAGGGTAGTGATAAGTGATATGACATCATCATGTCCATATATGAGAACATTTTTTTGTCACATAAAGTTTGATAGTGTAGACACTTACAAGGCCAAGTTTTGATTTTTGGTAGCAAAAAGTTTATCTCATTACGCTAACTCAAGTTATTTTATCTAGATACTGGTACTTCCGAATGTGTGGTGGATCAATGTATGGTATTTTGTATATCAAAATATCATTTTGAGTAAAGTTAGGTTTTATCGCTTCCAAAATAAAACAAATCAATTCTTTTAATACATTTGTTTTTTAGTTAAAATTATTTGCATTAAAAATAAGACTTAGTATGCATTATAGACACATTAGACCATAACAAACAAACAAACAAATGCCTACGTGACCGAATACACGTCGGTTTTGCACAATATTAAATGTTGGCCTAAAAATATTGATATTTAATAAAATATTAACCCATACAATTGTATGTTAATTTTCATTTGATTTTCACTTCATGCAAAGCTTTTAATTCGTTGATTAACATAATTATGTATACTAACTAACACTAACAGTCCTACACGTACATTTGCAAAGTAAATAATAGATGTTCGTCAATAAAAGTCATGTGCACGGTGTAATATGTATTTATACTTATTAACTCGTGGTAAAAGCACCAATCATACTTAACTGAATATCTAAACCTGATCTTAATGTTACGTGTTTAATGTCACATAATATTTATTCACTTTGACCAAAAATTAGATAGGAAAAAAATGTATTTACCTGAAAAAACTGTAATTTAAAGCAAAAATAGTCAAATTAACTGTAAGTTATTTTTTTTAAAATTGTGTTGGGTTTGTTACGGAACTTTATGAAAACTGCGAAATGACCTATTTTTAAGTCTTCTTCATATGTTAAATGATATTTAAATTCTAATCATTTCAGGTCAATAAAGATCGTGCAGTGAAATTCCCTTTAGCCTAAATGAATGAATGTTGAATACGCGAAAAAAGAGTTTAACGCTCTGTCTACACTATCAAAACTTTATGTGACAAAAAATGTGATGTGCCCATATGGACATGATAATGTCATATCACTACCATATTTGAGCATATATCACTACCATATTTTGTGCAAATCACACTTTCTTTTTGTCAAACTAGGCTGATAGTGTACACAGAGCGTCAAGATAAAACGTAGGTCTACACCTCACGACTACGTGAGGGTAGATAATGTGCGGAAATCATAAGGAATACAAAGAAAGAAGAAACAAATTAACAATGATAATAATGTTTTTCGAACATTTCTTTTATTTAGAAGTATACGGTATTCATTTTGCTTCGTCATTGTTTGATGATAGACATGTGACGTCATCAAACATTGACTGGCTAAATTGTGAAGATGGAATCACGTGACGACCTGTTGTGACAAGAGCAGGACTAGAGGCATTTGTTATTTGGTTTCGCAAGTACAATCCAGGCGTGAAGTGTCCAGAGCCGTAAAAACCATGTAACTGCGTGCCTCTCACGTGTTCATTGTGCGTTTCTGTTGTAAGACGTTGATCCTGTCCTTTTTCGATAAGTTGTTCCAACTCTCTGTTGCTATGACGTAGACAACATACTTCGTTAAGCAGACGACGATTTGTTTGTCGAAGTCTCTCCAATTCTAAACTCATCATTGACTTATCTTCTTGGAGTTTACAGCAATCTTGGTCGTGACGTTTCTGTTGACTCAACTCTCCATTTGTCGCAAGGTCATTTTTTGACCTTTTTAAAAGAACATCAATGTGTTCTCTAGCTTCATTTAATTCCACATCTTTAACCTGAATTATTTGTTCTTGTTTCCCAATTTCATCCAGTAATTCATGTACAAATTCCTCAGATTCTAAATTCTTTTTCTTTAACTCTGTTATTTCCTCTTGAACACTGACATCAATGAGATTCATCAAATTGACTTCGTCAGGGGTTGATGCACCATGTTTTACAAGCCTTTTGGTGATATCACTTATTTCTGTTGAAGGCATCGTGGAGGTATTCATATCACTTCGTTTAATCTTATCCCGTTTCCAAGAGTTACATATTGTTTGCCATAAAGACGGTGCTGTGCTATTTAAAGTTTGTGATTTACTAATTTTTTCTAAATCTTCTCTTAAATTACTAACTTCTGATTTAAGATTTTTAAACAATTCTAGGTCATTTTCTTCTTTATGGAATACATGACTTTCGAGACCGTCTTTTTGTCGATTTTCTTCAATAGCCTTCTCAACAGAGTTTTGCAACCGATTCGTCAGTCCTTTACTTATTTCACTGGAACGAATCGACTCCTCACAGAATATCTTCAATGTTTTCATCAATATTTCTCTCTGTTCAGATAGTTCTCCATTCATCATCAGAATATGCTGACTAGACTTCATTTTAACACACATGCTTCTCACGACGTTTTTAACCAGATCATCTAGAACTCTGACGTCATCCAGATAAAGATGTTGACTGTTTGCCAGCTTATGAGATTGTTTGAGTAAATATTTCATTTTTCGAAACAAGCTTTTAGTTGAAACTAACAATTGTGCTTTTGAGTTTCTACAGGAAATAAAGTATAAGAACAAAACATGACATTCAACAATTCATTCAGAATAATAAGTAATGTATTAATGTGTCCCTATTATACGACAATCGTTGTATACCTTTCTTCAATAAAGTCATCCTTCTTTGATCTGTTTTTTCTTGCTTGCATGGCAGAAGTATAAAATGACTGAAGTCGAGGATTTCTTTCAGAACCATTCGTCAACAGTACTCCAGACCTGTCAAGGTCTACTGGGACGCCATTTATTATGTACTTATTGTCCATGATTACTAAAACTATTTCAGAATTATCATACCCAGGACAGACTGTGATGTCAAAAGTTCCAAAATCGCGGCTATAAATTCCAAAATGATTTCTATTTACTGAATTACAATAGGCACTTGCTTTGTTGTCAGACATCGTGTCTAAAATGAATTGTTATTATGAACCAGACAGGTTTCCATGGCGAGGCACGCGCATTGTTAAGTTACCGCGTTTAAGGAGACTGGCACCATAAGACGCGGAGTGAAGTTCGCGCTCTCTCTGAAGTTGATATAATCGATTTATCGGAGAAGCGTGTCAAAAAAGGTTGCGTCTATTTCCACATCTTGTGGGATAGTGGCGCGCTATATATATTTCTATAATCTTACTACTAAAATACTGTTTCATTATCTTGTGAAATGATTTTGTGTTGTGCAGTCTGCGTATGGTAAAGATGGTAATGGTAAAAGATCGTCATTGTATAAAGAAGGACAGTCACAACAATCAACAGTGGGTTCTTCACATTCCTCATTGCAACACAGTTTTAAAGTTACATTCGACGGTCCAATAACACTTGTCCCAAATGTCACTCTACGAGACTCTTCCTCCATCAGTTTAGTCATAAGTTGCACTATGTCCTCAGAGTTACCGCTGATATCAAACCGTTCCTCGGGATCCAGTAACAAATCGTACAAAGCTGGCGGTGAAAATGCATCAACAGTGAAATTATCGGATCTACACATCTCATCGTTATCCAGTGCATCTGTGTACACAACTTTTTCCACAAAGAAATGTGCTTTGTACTGAGTGTTCCTCACTGCGTATGCTCCTATTTCTGGGTCTGTTACAACATTGTAATACAAGATCGACTTTCGTGGACTCTGAAAGAAAATATGCGTCACTAAACACCTTACATTTCTTATCAGTATGCCTCCTTATATAACTGATAACTGTTAATATTTTTCATCAGAAATAAATATGCGAGTAATCTCTAACCAACTGTAAATAACCATGGAACTAACCTCTTTTCCATTTAATAAGACGTCTGTGACATCATACCCATCCAGGATGACATCAAAATCTTCAGCAGAAGAACCACTTAACCGCCTAAGAGTCGGCCATATATCTAGATGACTCAGCAATTCTCTAGACACACCCGGTTGGATGTGACCAGGCCAGTGCGCAATGGTCGGTACTCGCGACCCGCCGTCAAAAGTAGTATACTTTCCACATCGCATTGCTCCAGAAAATCCACCGAGTGTATGGCTTCCTCTATCAGGTCTACACAATTGCAAAGGAAATTTTAAGAACATTTTAATTTTATGAGCACTTTATGCAGCATAAATCTTGGTTCCCACTATAGGAATGCAACACAAGGACGTAAGCGCATTTTCATGCTTGTTTCACACTACAGACGCAACACAAGGACGTAACGTAAGTAATTCGATCAATCACAAGCGATTTGTTATTCGAACTGTCGCTTGTCATTGGTCAACTCGCTTGCATCGTCTACGTCCTTGCGTTGCACCTCAACTGAGAATCATCTTTTTTAATTGTATCTTCTTATTCATTATAGGCATATCATTATTTTATTAACGTACCCATTATCAGATGTGAATAATATTAACGTATTTTCTATTATGTTGTTTATTCTTAACTCGTCCATTATTTCTCCTAGTTCCCAATCCAGCTCTGCCAGTGCATCGGTGTATTGTCCGCCCAGTGTTGCGTCCTCATTGTGTCTGTTAGCAAACTGCGGGGTATGTGGATGGTGAGTGGAATAGTACATAAAGAAAGGGCTTCCTTCGCAGACGAATTCCCGTATCCAGCTTCTAGCGGCTCTAGTCTGTCGTTCAGCTAAAGATGTCAAATTAATCGGCTGCTCAATAATATCTTCTTCTAATAACAATGGACAAGTCACAGCATTAGAATTATTATACACGTTAGGGTTCACACATTCTACGTCTGGATAAAAACATGCAGCACATACGCATCCCTCATGACTGTATGGCATTCCAAAATAATGGTGGAAGCCTTGGTTTGTAGGCAGGTATTTCTTATTAAGCCCAACACCAAGGTGCCATTTGCCGACAATAGCTGATTTGTAACCCTGTTGGGCTAGCATTTCTGGAATAAGCGTTTCGTTAAGAGGAAGACCATACACGGACTTGGGTGCAAACACGAGTTGCCCGTCGTCTGGAGTCCAGACTCCACTACGAACAGGATAGCGCCCCGTTAGTAACGCTGCCCTGAAAAAAAAAATCAACACGTAATGGATATGTTATACTACTTTGACACCTCCCTGTGACACACCCACGGAGATCCGCACCAAACTTCATCAAGATTGGTCCTTAAGCTTGGTTCCCACTAGAACGCAACGCAGCGACGTATCGACGCAAAGTGTTGTATTGCGTAATCACAAGTGGGAACCGATGACGCAATGAGTGCTGCAAACATCGCAGGTTTGATTTCACGCAGGCGGGGAAAAACATTATTTGAAGGGCATTTTCTTACGTTGCGTAGGTTGCGTCGCTAGTGTGGGAACCATGGCTTTAGGCCTATTGTAGTTAATACTGGATTGCTATTGCGTACCTTAAGTTACGTGGCTACGTAGGTCTAACCCTTGGCCTATTAGGCCTACTACTACTAAATATTATTGTATACTCGTTATATTGTATTCACGGAATATTCTCTATAATTATAACTTCTCTAACCTTGCGGGGCTGCAGATTGCTGAGGCACTGTACATCTGTGTCAGCTTTAGGCCTCCTGCTTCGAGAGCGTCTACGTGTGGCGTACGCGATAACGGGTTTCCAAAACTCTGCAGATCAGCATAGCCCATGTCATCAGCCAGGAAGACTATGATGTTAGGTTTATTAGTATAGCTTTTTACACGAGTCCACAATATCACGTGGAAGATGATCCACCAATTGAGTAAGGAAGTCATTGTATATGATGCCGAAAGCTATACAGAAAATAAGATTTATTTGTTAAAATGTATTTAACATCTTTAGGCCTATACAGGATTACACAATCAGGTAAAACAAAATAAGTTTTTGCATTGTGGTCCTGGCTTAAATACAAAGTAAAGGGGTGCGGCGGGGTGGGATGAAGAAGAAAAAAGAATGTTAGTTTTGTGAACAAAAATGAGATCCATATATCTAGATATGCATAACAATGTTTTAACATATTCAAGATTTTATTTATTGAGCATTATTAAAACCAGGTGATAATATCTACCCGCATAGTGAGTGAAATTACAATTTCGTAATTTCTCTCTTCTCTGAATAATATATCTACCAGAGGATCTTGAATTCTATGCGTTGTTTAACCGGCAGCCAGTGTAATGAAACAAGATCTGAGAGCTGCTTGGATCGTACTTACGTTTTTTTAGAATGAGTGGTGGAGCAACAGTACGTTGAAATTAAATACACAATTGCTTGCTCCTGGCAAGATGTGCTTGATGCCGAATAAAGGCCTATGAACATAAGGGTTTATTAACATGAAAACTAATAATTGTCAATAACCAATAACATTATAACAACTGTGGGACAATCGATTGTATAATATTGTTGTTGGTAAATCTATTTGTTGTCCCGTAATTTGGATTTTCAAATTTACAACATTTATCAATCTAGAAATATTATATAAAAATAGAAGATTCAATTTCTCTTTTTAAACAAAATAATGTCAACAAACAGTAGAAGATACATATTAATTGTGGTAACTTTAAAATGAAATAATACTTACGTGATCACAAAACAAAAAAACGTCCCATCTATAATTGTTAATTTCTCTGCAAATGCTGCTCTCGGTAGAGCGATGGTATAGCCCTATTCGTGGTAGTTAGCGGCTGTATAATCTTTCTATGCACACAGCAAAGCAATATTCATTTATAATACCTAATTTAAAAGCAATAATCTACTTATACTTATAAAACTACCATCAAGTATACGAATGTATGCAGGTATAGGCCTAATTAGATTTAAAATATTCACAAAGCAGTTCAAAAGCAAAGGCCAAAACAACAAAACAATGAATATATATATAAATATCGACCTGCATAATTAGTATAAAGTAAATACTGTATAGTTATGCTGTTAAAACAACAATCGCTGTTGTGATACACTAGTTTCTACCAATAGATGATCTATGCCGAATTCGAAACGCGTCTATCGAGTCGAAAGCTCGTTCTCAGTACTTAAGTATTTATACATCTTTCCGGTTTTTATACACCCCCACCTCACCTTATTTGAAATTCCTGGATCCAACCATATACCTTCTCACAACTACCTCTCTGTATTTCCTTTTCAACAGACAAATTTATAAATGAAAGACAGTCATTTTATTTTAATAACATTTTAATTCTTTATCAATCTATTTTTCATTTCAGTATAATTATATTCTAGCTTTTTAATATGTATTGATACCATTATGAGCGACATCATACACGAAACAAACCTGACTGTGTTTAAAGATGTATTGTCCCTTGAAACACAAAAAATGAAGGTCAAAATATTCTAAATTTAAATTGGCCATATCAAAGTAATATTAAAGTTATTCACTTTAAGTCGAAATTTCGAGCCAAAAACAACAAGTTTATGTAATTAACAGGTAAATTAGTTTGATTACATTTCGTCTGGAAAATCGTCGCGGCGAAAGTAAACAAAGATTTCAAAGTACGAGTATGCATTAAGCATGATGCCCTTAGGATTGTTTACAACTCGTCACGGTTGAGAAGGTGTTTTCACACAGGAAGTTTATGATTATGCATACAGAGTAGCCAAACAAGCGCGTTGCATTATGAGATATGTTTTGACCAAAAAATGTCACTGGAAGTCAAAGTCTGTATTTCAGTCAAATGATTTTTTTTTCTACAAATTTTTGGGGAAAGTTAATAACTATTATGATACTTCAAAATGACTTTTTGAAATCTTTTTTTATATTTTTTGGGAATCAAAGGGACAATACATCTTTAAATTGCTGGATATTTTAATGTACTCTTGAAACCATGTGTAATTATCGGGATGACTTTTTTTGTTCTCATAGATTGTGAAACATAACACAATTCCTTTCTTTGCCAACTATGATCACATTTTCATTCAGAAATAGAAAAAGCATGATTTATACGAAGAATAAGGTTGCCAGTTTCAACGGCAATATTCAGCCCATTCATTTTTATATCATATTGATCAATGACTGCATCTTTGTTGAGCTTTAAAACAATGGTTTTGGTGTCAAAACTAGTTTTGATTTCCCCCCTTACCTCACTAGTTTCACTAAACAGTTCCATATTGGTATTTTTTAATTCCACAGTTTTCTGTGAACTATCAAATGTACACAGTCCACAGTTACAAACTCTATCAACGATCCAATCAGAATCTAGTTTATGTTGATCAGGAACTATCCACAGATGTGATTGGCCGATGTTGGTGACGGGGTAACCATTTTGGTTACTAATAGCAACGGTTTGAAGAGCCACGATAAAATTCTTAGCTGTCAGTTTAAACTGGTAGATAGAACAACCAATATTTGAACATAGTGCATTTTCAACATTCAACACCTTTGACAAAAAAAAAAACAAGACACTATGCATAAATTTACTCTATATTTTTACAAATTAATTAATTTACAATTAATTAATATTTTTTTGTAAACACAAAATAAAGTATGCTTCTCAGTGGTTTCAACTCTCTAAAGCTCTGTCTACACTATTAAATTAGTTTGGAAAAAAAGTGTGGTGTGCCCAAATATCATGTCCATATATGGGCACATTATTATTATTATTATTATTATTACTTGTATAGCGCACATTTATACAACATTTAATTATAATCAGCGGCGCTTCACATCAATTAGTATCGTAACATTGTTTGAAATATAGTGCTTTTAAATGTTTTTTAAACTGATTATAGTCGTCTAAGTGTTTAATGTGACTTGGTAATCTGTTCCAAATTTTGGGTCCTGCTACGGCGAACGAACGGTCAGCAAATGTCTTTCGTTTAGTTCGTGGGATTGTCAGGTTATAATTGCTGGTGCTTGAACGAGTACTACGAGAAACATTCCGCACAGTAAGAATATCTCTCAGGTAACTTGGAGCGGAACCTTTAAGCGAACGCCATACAAGATACGCTATTTTGAATTGACATCTATTAGACATCGGAAGCCAGTGCAAGGATCGCATGGCGTTAGTTGCACTGTCATACCGACCTTTCCTGACAATTATTTTCGCAGCTTGGTGCAGTAACCTCTTCATTGGAGCAAGGGTATTAGCAGGTAGACCATAATACAATGCATTGGCGTAATCAATATGTGACAGCACGAGCGATTGAACTAGTTGTTGGCAAAGGTCCTTGGACCTTTTTTTGTCACATAAAGATTGATAGTGTAGACAGCTTTAGATTTAAATAATGTATTAATTATGATGCCCACGGAAATATCTTATGGAAAACAAAATTTTTACCTTCTATTATTTATGCTTGCTCTGTTTGGACTGGAGGGTCCAATTTAGATATCGATAGACTGGAACGGCTTCAAATGCAGATGGCACGATATATTCTAAAAGCACCAGCGTATACACCTAAAGTGGCCTTATATGGAGATTTAGGATGGATACCCTTAACCGTATCTCATAACATATTACAACTAAAATTCTTTGAACGTTTAGTCGGGTTAAATGAGAAACGATGGCCCAACCTATTGTACAAGACTATGCTTAATTACAACACAAAAGAATTACGGTTTAAATTCCTTAGTTGTGTACGAACCACTTTCTGTAGATTTGAATGCATGCATATTTTTAACAATGTTATTAAAAATCGCACTATGGAAAATTGGTTTAATTTACTGAAACAAAATATTTTAGATAATGTAAATAATCAATGGTCAGAGGACCTCGCATCTAAATCGTCGCTATCTTCTTATGCAAAGTTAAAATCAAAGCCGGATCTTGAAAAGTTTTTACTTGATAAAACAAATTTTAATGGTACTCGTTTTAAATTTCAAGCCCGTTCCAATACTCTACCTTTAAATTTTAAATTAAGTAAATGGACCATGGAGAATGATGGTCTCTGTTCATTATGTAACTCTGGAAATATAGAGGACATATCTCACTTTTTATTTAGCTGTGATGCATTACAATGTGTAAGAGCAGAACAGTTAAATATAATTAAACAAGACGAGTTAGATGTTTGGGAAACATTCTGCACCAGTAACAATGACGAAAAATGTTATATGTTCTGGGAAGGATACACTTCCCATTAGTAATAATGTTTTATTGTGTCTTGACAAATTTTGTACAGTATACCTAACAAGATCAGGGAAAATACGAAACAATCTTATACAACTCGCAAATAGCATGTAATGTTTTTGTTTTGTTGCGGTATAGACATCTTTTTATTTCGAGTTTTTAATATTACTATTTTTAAATTTTGGTACAAAATTTGTCAGTTATAACTGTACTATATAAAAATTGTTTGTATTTCTTTTCTTTTTAACTCATTGTATATTGTAAAGTGACGTACGACTACGATAGCGATCGAGTCGGCGCTTGAATAGTTTTATTTGTATCTGAGTATCTCACTTAAGTGAAATACTTTATATTTCACTTAAGTAAAATACTTAGTATCTCACTTAAGTGAAATATTTAGTATCTCACTTAAGTGAAATACTAAGTATCTCACTTTAAAGTGTAATTGGATTTCCCTGTTTAAACCCCATTCACACCTTACATCATACACTTACTTTCTGTTTCAAATAAGCAGTAAGCAACGCTTCAAAGCACCCGGCACCAGGTAAAACGACTGGATTTACAAGCAGGCTTCGCAAGACATTTTGCGCAACCATACAAACACTCTAAAAGGGTGAAAATAAAAAATAGAGAAGAATTAGTTTACACCTCTAAAGTCTAAAGGTCTGTCTACACTATCAAACTCTATGCGAAAAAAATATGATATGCCCATATATGGACATGATGTTGTCATATCACTACCATATTTGGACACATCACACTTTTTTTGTCAAACTAGTGTAAACAGAGGTTAAAACAGATAAAAATACAAATAATAAATATTAATCAAAAAATATGTAAATATTTGTAACTGACATAAGATTGGCTTATTGTTACCTTTATTTCAGTCAATGTTTCTTGAAGTATACTACACAAAATCAATGTACACACCGGAGTAGCAGTATTCACAAAATGGTAATAGCTTTTCTTGAAATAACTTGCTCTTTCAAGCTTCTCCAGTCTTCCATACATACCCTCCATTCGGTCGGACCAATGCAAGCTAGAAATACACTGTGCACCTTTTAAACAAAATAATTTATTAAAATTTATTTTTGAATTTCAGCATGATACAGAATTATTGGGCTATCCTTGGTGAATAAAAATGAAAAAAAGAAAAAATAACAACACGTTTTAGGACCATACAACTGAGCATGCTCAGAAACATAAGAGCATTTGCAGAATGTTTGTTAAACTTAATAATAGTTGCATAGCGGATCATGAAAATACTTTTTTTTAAAATCAATAAAACAAAACTTTATAGCTTGTGAGTCTAATGGGTTTTTATTTGCATTAAACATTCACAATATAAATGTGAGTGAGTGGCCGAGCGGTTAAGACAGTGGAACCGTAATTACGTAGCCATTACATCGGCAGGGGTTCGAGGCTCACTCACTCCATGGTTCTGGTGGTAGAACGAGTCTTCTCGGATAAGGCCTATAAACCGTAGGCCCAGTGTACACACATAGCTCATGTGCACTTTAAAAAACCTAGTACATCTTTTGAGACGAGTAGGGGGTGACCCCGGTGTATTAGTACATCACAGCCACTGATCACCAACTGGGCCCCCTGGGAGACCAGTCTTTGACTGAAGAGGTTACCCAGTATAAATATATATTTCAATTCAATTCAAAATCTAGTTTAAAGAAATATTAAAGTATAAAAGTCACCTGTAAGAGTCTCAATGGCGCCAATATTAACAACAGACAGACGGTCAATTACTAATATTCTATTCTTTGTAAGAAACTTCTTAAGGCTTGGGTGAATCACTTTTTGACAGGCTAAAACATCAACGGAATCTTCAATCAGTTTGTTTGCAATGTCAAAGAGCTTTTGAGTAACAACATCCATTGGGGATAACCCTTCTGTAACCTCGTAAACGGTGTTCACAAAATCGTCAGTATCTCCTGCTAAAGAGATTTTGAAGAGGGCAATCTTTAAAGAACCAGAATGAAAACTCTCTTCTGGTGGAAGGAAGTCCTCTTGAAGGTCATTTGGAAGCTGAAACAACACACCATCAACAATCTGTGAGTTCGCTGTATCGTAACCTCCGACCTCGATATATTGGACAAATTGATCCATGAGTTTATGAGAGTCAGCAGGTGGCAGAGTTTTTAAGAAAGCTTGTATGATCAAACTCGAAATTTGCAAGATGTCTGTCTGAGAAAATGAGCAAGCTGGCTTGGTTGATATGACTGATCGAACCACTGCCATCATCTGGTCCATACTGCTGATGTCAACAGGAATCTTGCAGATACTCATAAATTCTTTGCACCAACTTAATAGTATGCTGTTAACGTCACAGCATAATATCCGTGGAAGATCAGTAAAACAAGAAAGAGAAATGAGTTCCGAAGCAAACAGCGCAACAAAGAGTCCTCCGTCGCTGAATAATCGCAGGTGCTCAGTAACAGCAGTCACCAGCAATCTCAGAAATGCTCTTTTAATTGGTAGATTCCTTAAGAGGTTGTAAGAGCTGGATGTTAAGGTTACCTGGCCACCACTATGATGCTGGACAGTCTTGAGATGGCCATTAGGCCCATAGCAAGATTTGATAAGATTTCTAAATGTTTGGAGTGCCAACCAATTATCTTCATTATTCAAAACGGATGATTCAAAATTTGATGAGAAGCTTTTTGAGATGTTTGATTTATTCATAATTATCTGAAAATAAAAGTTACATATACACTTTAATCACACATTTATGTGTAAATTTCATATTTTTAGTAAAATTCTCCAACTCTATACTTAGATTAAAAATAAAAATAGAATTATAAATATACCTATTCTTTGGTTTCTTGTTTCTCTTCGTATGACCTGCTGTATGCTCCATAATTGACAGATGATGTCCAACGCTTTTCAGGTGAAAATGCAGATTTAAATAATGTATATGCGCCAAGATGAAAGACCACTAAGCCAATGCCAACTGACACGTACTTGTTATGTTTGACCCAATTTACAATACCCATTTTACAAAAAAAAGCAACTCAACTTTTCTGAAATTTAAGGAATAAAAACGTTCAAATAATGATCACAAATACCAAGTGAAGGAAAACTAAATCTGCCAAAAAAAACCCAATACATTCCATGGACTAATATAGTAATTCATTCTTTCAAACCACAACATAATCATATCTCTTGCAGTTCAATGAAAGGTTCAAAGTTCAACAATCAGCAATAATTTCAATACAAATTTTTGGCTGACATACCCAATACATTACATCCACTAAAAATAATACATTCTACATTCAAACAACATCATAATCATAATCTCTTGCAGTTCAATGAAAAGTTCAAAGTTCATCAACAGCAATACCAAGCTCCTCACTCACTCGCTTAACACACTCCTAAACTGCCCTTGAGGCAAATTAAATTTAAATTTAATTTAAATTTGGCAAACTTCTACACACCGAAATACAAACAGCACACCTACAGCATCCCTGAATGTATTGAGGAGTGCAATTTGTAGCACACCTATAATTTTCAAAAGACAAGGCCTGCAATACTGTAATTTCAATAAATATTTTGGGCTGATGTCTAGTTGTATTTTAGCCCGTATTTTGTATTTTTAAAGTAACTGTAAAGTAGTTTTTAATTTTTTTTGTTTTTTTCACATTTTTATTTTAATATAGAGTTTAAGTAGTACAGAATCTGTTTCAAAGGTTTAGCCTCATTCCATGGTTATTATTTATTAATGAACAAATAAATATAGAGTATAATAAACATCATAATTAATTAACAACAGCTTAAAGATATATTGTTTCCCTAAAAAAATATTTTTTTAATTTTGTTGAATATGCCATTTTAATGTCACATAATAATTATTCACTTTGAAAAAAAAAAAAAAATTTTCCCTGAAAAAATATACCTAAATTGTGTATCAGACAATGGTTTTTGTCTAATAGTAAAATTAACATTAACAATTTCTTTTGTCTTTTTATAAAATTGAAATAAGAAGTGAATAACTTTATTAAAAAAAATGCAAAATGGGCTAATCAAAATCTAATTTTATTAATCTTTATTTTTCATGTTTTTGGGCGATAATACATCTTTAATTTTAAAGTCAACAACAAATATGCATACATACTACGTATGGTTTGTTATTTGTCACTTTTTACTGTTAGTTGATTTATAATCTGCCGTGACGATTCCTGCTTCTCTTTTTTTATTGTTGAATGTTGAGTTGTTCGCTAGTGAGTACCAACCAAGGTGCACAATCGCCAATCCAGTTATAATTGCAAATGAAACTTTATACTTCTGGACGAATGACATTCTTTCTCTAGGCTTCCAGCATCTAGATTAGGAAAAAAAATGTATTGAAAATATATTTGAATTTTAGAAATAGAGTATCTGGGCCCTTTATTTTTATACTAGATAGGCCCATTGCATTATTTATATCATCATTAATTTTTCTCTCATCACTCGTAGAAATAGAAATATGGACCAAGTTAACCCGGCCTGGCCCTACTCTAGAATTATATTTTATTTATATGTAGGCTGAGCTGAGGTCTAGCTAGCCTAGTGTAGATTGGCCTTACCTACTATGTAGCCTAGCCTGGCTAGAGCCTAGTGTGTAGTTGTAGAAGAGGATAAACTACTGTAGTGTAGAGAGGCCATATCATGCCAGGCCCATAGTCCTATTAGAATATAGTACCTAGGCTACCTACTAGCTAGGTTAGGGCCTAGCTAGCCTAGGCCTAGCAAATTATTTATTATCTACCGAAACTATTGTACTAAAAACAAATGTGCGTATTACACCGTATAGTCCTGGTTCTAATAATTCAATAGTTCAATAAAGCAGTTATATTTATTATTTACGGATTAAGTATATCGTTGTTTTCTTCGTAGTTTATCAGATTATTTTTGTCGCATGTCACTCTAACTTTTTATTTCTTCCTTGTAAAAAAAAACTCAACTATTATAAATAAAGAGGGCGTTATCAGAATTAAAATTATGTTGCGAGAAAACTTTGTACATTAGTTTTGATTGGATAGTTCAATTGTTTATCCCTTTGAACCACCAATCATATTATACGACACACAGCTGATGTACGAATTTCTCGAGTTACGTGGATGTGTTGCGTGTGACTGTATGTGTGATGTCAAAGAGTGATATATATTCTTTGGTGATGTGTGATAAAATTTACGAAAAGATGGGTTCTACGTGGAAGCTAAACTTTGCTTTATTTATAGCATTATGTTTTACTAAATTGCAATTAATTAATGCTGCACTTGAACCAGGTGTATTTAAGTATACAGTTTCTGTAAGATTTGCTTTAATTGTATTGTATAAACTAGCCTAACAAACAGCTGAGAAAAGGGGCCTAGTAGGCCTAGCCTAGGCCTAGGCCTAGGCCTAACTCTAGTACTAGGCCTAGGCCTACTAGGCCTAGCCTGTCTCTAGCCTAGGCCTAGCTAGTAGTAGTAAGTAGAGGGCTATGGCCAGGCCGCTAGGGTTATCAGACGATCGGGCCCACTTCAAGACGATCGGGCCCAAATCGTGAGACTATCGGGCCCATCAAGGGTGAAAGACGATCGGGCCCATCAAGCCCCAGGGTGAAAGACGATCGGGCCCAAATCGTGAGACGATCTGGACCATCAAGGGTGAAAGACGATCGGGCCCATCAAGCCCCAGTCAGGGTGAAAGACGATCGGGCCCAACAAACAAGACGATCGGGCCCAACAAACAAGACGATCGGGCCCAACAAACAAGACGATCGGGCCCAACAAACAAGACGATCGGGCCCAAAACATTCTCGGAAAATTAAATAAATACGCGAATACAAACAACACAATAATAACAATCAAAACAATCACATTTATTCATAAATGGAGAGTATTGGTAAGAAATTCTTAAAACCAGTAGTAGTGATAGTGTTAATTAGAGGATGATAAAATCAGAAAAAAATCTAACCTTTTTAATTAAAATCTTAATTATGCAAGAAAAGCACGTTGACACTAGCACTAGGAATTAAAAATGATGAAATGTGGCACATTATTTTATATAACACAAACGACTATCGGGCCCAACGCTAAGACGATCGGGACCAACTGGTAAGACGATCAGGCCCAACGTGGTTCTGAAAACACTGGACGATCGGGCCCAACGCCGAAGACGATCGGGCCCAACGCCAAAGACGATCGGGACCACGTTTTCTGGGCCCGGTCGTCTTGGGCCCGATCGTCCGTGGTCCCGATCGTCTGTTCCCCGCCGCTAGCTAGGCCTACAGTAGTAGTCTCTAAACTAGTGCTAGGCCTAGGTAACCGCTGGTAGGCTTAGGCCTAGTCGAGAGTAGATAGGCCAAGCAGACAGATGTACCAATTGCGTTGTATGTGTGTGTGGTGTGTACCAATTAACGGTAATTTAAATTAACATAATTTAATTATTTATGCACAATAAAGGCCTAGCCTTATATATAGGCCTATATTATAATATAAAATAATTATTTATATTTACATTTATTTAGGAGGCCTAGTTTAGTACTTATTATATTCTTTCAAAATGAATTAATATATGTTATTTTATCATTTCTAACCTTACAGGTAGCTGACAGATTTATCATCAACCTCATATTGGTCACATGAACCTGAGCTCCCAATTTCTTTGTTAAAAAAATGTTTTATTCCATATTTATTTTATTATTATTTTAAACATTTATAATTTCTTCGATATTATTAATTAATTGATTAACAGAAAATACATTTACTGTATCCCTGTACATATTGGAGCCAGATTTAAATTTAGATTTTGGATCCATATTTAGATTAACACAATTAGAAGCTCAAATAACTTGTCTCAAGATGACACAGGGACAGATACAATATAATATTAATATTTTGAAGTTACAAAGTTATTGAAGAAAAAAAGTATTTTGCGCATAAACATTAAACCCTATGATATTAATTATAATTAGATACGAAGTATCAATCATATCACAATGTCTTCTAAAATAGAATATTAATATTATATACACATTATATAAAGTTATTCCTCATAGGCTCCATATTTTGATTGAGTAATTGGTGAACAGACAATCGGGCCATAGAGACGAGTCTTATATGTTTGGCCCGATCGTCACTAACATTATTTGTATGTATGTAGTGTTTCCCAGAATAATATAGTAATACGTACTTGACATAACTTAAATCGTGTATGCTGCCACCTATGTGTGGATCAATAAATACTCTTACAAAAATGGCGATTATGAGTCCATGTCTCGTATAAAGTCTTAGCGTATATCACAGTATAGATAGACCCATATCTTACAATGTACATAGTTTATTACATTTGTATCACAAACTCGTGGAAAGAACACCCTTAATTTATTTTATGGTGAACAATTATAAATTCATTCGTTTTTCCTTTATTTTTATGGACCGATCGTCTAATTATATTGGCCCGATCGTCCGAGTCGTTGAGCCCGAACGTCCACAAAGTTGGGCCCGAACGTCCGCACGTGTTTGTACCCGATCGTCTTTAAAAAAAAGCCCGATCATCTGCCCCCTGATCGTCTGTCAATCGAATAATTTCTTATGTTGTTTTAATTTATCTTTTCTACTTGTTTTGTTTTAGAGGAATGAAGTAATTACAATTTCTAAGAGTATGTATAACAACACTAACGTGACACTGATAGGTATGATGATAGACTTTTAAACATTTTCAAATTCAATTATACACAATGCAGATGCTTTCCAATATGGTGTGATAAGGTGTGATAATATGTATAAAGTGATATCTGTGTGAAAAAGTACTGTACATTTACAATGGTTTTAAATTTATGGGATGTAATTCCATGTATATTGGTGAAACCAATAGACGGTTATCAATGCGGGTGCGTGAACATTTCAGGGACAAGGCTTCTCACATTTTTCAACATCTGCATGATTCAGAACGGTTTGAGGTCCTCGCTAAGGCGGAATGCTTCACCGTTCTGATTTCTGCAGATTCCGTTTTCAAACTTAAGGTCAAGGAAGCCCTCCACATCTCGTGGAGTAAACCTTCCTTGAACAAACAAATCTATAACTTAGGTGTCACACTTGCCATATGATTGTTTGTAGCCTACATTCCTTGTTCTTTTATTATGCTAATTACTTACTTATTTACATACAACATGTCCTGTTGGTATATAAGCACTCTAGGCGTTGTTTACTGTTCTGATGATGAGAATAGTTTCTCGAAACATGTCACAATCTAAGGCAGTTTGCCTTTTTATTAAATGCCTCGCTATAGTCATTTTAACTTTTAAATTTATATAGCGCAAAATACAAATAGTCTCTATGCGCTGTTTATCACATGTGTAATGTAATTACAAATTACAGTATTCCTCATCAAGGGTTAGCCTCTTTTTGTTACTCATAAGTCATTAACTACATTTCTACTTTCATTTTCAGCCAAGTGTCAAGATTCTAATTGCCAAATCAAACTCAAGTGGGTTCTTCGTTTCTCTGATTGTGATAATGCATTTGTAGATAATAATGTAAGTACAGTGCAAAAGCTGTAATGTGAATAATTTCAACTCTCTTAATACCGGACACCTTTGGGCTGGTCTATTCTGCAAAGTCTGGTGTTCCGAAATGTGTTTTTTAATGGTAAAATTAATTTGAGTTTGAGGAAAGTCTGGTTGTGGGCAAGTTTCCCGTTTTCAGAGAGTTCAGTGTTGGGAAAGTTTACTGTATCATTTTCGGTATTATATATTTTTTATTGTTTATCAAAATGAAAAAAAGTATATCATGTATTGTTTGAAGGTTTGCATGGCGAAATCAAATGTTGATATAAAGTTTGCGGTACACCACGTATATTAGTTCTGAAAAGAACTTTTGAGTTTCTTGACGTTTCGATCAATATGCTTTGATCGTCCTCAGAACTAATATGTATCACTTTACAATACAGTTGTAAATAATGAACATGACAATTACAAACACAAACTTTTTCAATTGAGTGTTTTAGAATGTTTGTGGATTATTAATTGTATTTTTATTTTAGTTGTGCATGTAGTAGTAGGAGAAATATATTATTTATTCATAAATAATCTATATTGTGCCAGACTTACCTGGATAAATCGACAATAGCCTGTGCTCTCCAGAGGGAGGGCTTAGATACAAAAAGTAAAAGTTCCTATAACACTCCTGGACCATAATGGACTAGTCCGCAACCACTCCCTCAATTGGGAACGTTCAAACGTACCACCATCTCTAGGTTCAAGTTATTACAGTACATATGCGAAAAAGATATTGATATTTTTTTTCCCTAAAAATTATTGTTTTATTTTAGATTAATACTTCAGTTTTGTTGAGCAGCCCAGAATTATCGATGTTTCAGTTTGAAAATATAATGAGATTTCAACAATCTATTGCGGGCAATGAGACGGAGACATGTGATCATAAAACTATGTTTCAGGTAACATTAATATGTACAGCTTATTACATTACATTATACTAAATTATTTGGGAAATAGACGTCCATAGTTACAAAATCAATTGCATAAATAAGTTTAAATAAAAAAGGCACACACTAAAAAAACACTGGTATCAGATCATCTCAGGATCTCCATCATTTTGTTATGGAGCCTGGATGGCAAATTTTTTAGTGAGCAAAGTGTTATTCGTCACCTATGGCTAATGTGTATGCTGGGCTTAATGGTTATTTAACATATTTAAAAAAAAATCTCTGTGATATAAGGATTGAAGTTTATGATTTTATTAGAGAAATGTAGTATTTATAAATAAATAGTCTATATTATTGTGCCAGACTTACCTGGATAAATCGAAAATAGCCTGTGCTCTCCAGAGTGAGGGCTTAGATTTGAAAAGTAAAAGTTCCTATAACACTCTTGGACCATAAAGGACTAGTCTGCAATCATGCCCTCAATTGGGAACATTTCTTTCCGCAATAAGTGACAGGAAACAGCATAATCATAATATTCCGTCAACCCAACAGTATCTGCTTAATTTCACACGAAATCATACAGAACAAAAATTGCCTCACATTTTGATTTTTGTATACTATAGTTTTGAGTCACTGGTAAGTACAGTAATTTCTTGTGCTTAAAATTGTATAATAATACATCATTCTAATTTTTCCAGGATCAGAGTAATCTTGCACCTATTCAGTGCATTACAACCATCGATGGTGATATTAAATTTTGCAAAGAAGAAAAAAATAAAGGAAAAAACAAAGATAAAAAGGACTCGGTAACAGAAAAAACAGAAAAATCCAGACGGAAAAGAGTGAGTAAATTCTATCTTTTTAAAATATTGGATTTGTTTTTGTCTTTTTTTAATTAATTATTGTCCCCCTGAACAATATTTTTTCTTGAAAATTTAATTGTTGAATTTGCAATTTTAATTTTCCATATTAGTTATTCACTTGGACAAAAAATTCAATTGAAAAAAAACCCCAATTATTTACCTGAATAAAATGTTATTTAATGTAAAAAATAGTCAAATTGGTTGTCTTTTTTATTTCTTTTTTATCCATGGAAGTGATTAATTTGATTAAATATAGAGCCTAGTCTAGTCTGATTTTTAATCTTAATTACCTCCGCCTAGGAGGTTATATTTTCACCCCTGTATGTTTGTGTGTGTCTGTGAACAGCCTGGAGGCCACAGTTTTTAGCCGATTCTCACCAAACTTAGCCACAATGATCAATGACTTATCATATAATTGTTGTTAAATTTTGAAGGGTCAGGGTCAAAGATCAAGGTCCACAAAAAAAAAAAAATAATAATAATTAAAAAAAAAAAAAACCTCAGCGGGACTTGAACCAGCGATCTCAGCTGGATACATAACCATTACACCAAACGCTCATCCACAACTTTGTAGTGTGCAGTTAGCCTATTTACACTTAGAGCTAATAAAAACAAATATTTAAAAAATATATATACTTTCCGGGGACATTTTATGTAGGGGAATTTTACAGTAGGCGGAGGTTTGTACTCTCGGAGTACCCTCAAGTTTTTTTATATTTTTGGAGGAAAATACATCTTTAAATTTTATATTAATTTAAAACTGCAATTCATTGTTATCTAAACGTATCAACTTCACATAAAAAGAACTTAAGCATACAGTGTTAAAACAAAAATTAAAAGTAGATAAAAATTATACTAAATTTTAAAGTTTGTTAAAATTAAAGATTGACTGAATCACAAACTGGAAAGTTATGATGTGGCTATAGACATCGTACAGTGAAGGGTATAACTAGTTTAAAAACATAAAGTTTTTCGTACTTTAATTGGTGACATACTAGTACTAAATGTTTTAAATATCATTAGGAAACTGAAGGAGACCCCAACTCATCCGTAGATGGCAAGCCACCCACAACTGCCAAGCTACCCACAACTTCCAAGCCACCCACAACTGCCAAGCAGCCCACACCTGCCAAGCAGGCCACACCTGCCAAGCAGGCCACACCTGCCAAGCAGGCCACAGCAGCCAAGCAGGCCACATCGGACAAATCAACGGTTGGTCATTCATCTATTTTTTTACACTAGCAGCTTGCGTATTATTTCTATCACAACAAAATAGAATAATCACAACAAGAACACAATTGAATAATAAATATAACTATGTTATATGAAAAATAAGAAAAGATCACATACACAAAAATTATCCCTAATTTCTTTTCAAATTTAAAGGAGAATTAAAAAAGAACTATATGCATAAATCACTAGTGCATGTTCAATGTTGGTTTAATCGCATGTGCATATGCCACAAAATGCTGCCTAAATAGACTAGTGACAGTCAAAAACAAAACTGCCTCATGTTATAGAACAATCCATGATATATTTACTCTGTCTATACTATCAACTTGTTTTTACAAAAAAAAAAGACCAGGTTACTTTTGACAGCCATCCTACTGTAAAGCTCTGTGTACACTATCAAACTAGTTTGACAGAAAAAAGTGTGATGTGCCCAAATATGGCAGTGATATGCCCAAATATGGTAGTGATATGCCCAAATACGGTAGTGATATGACAGCTTTATGTCCGTATATGGGCACATCATATTTTTTGTCACATAAAGTTTGATAGTTTAGGCAGAGCTTAATATATGGAATTCATTTTATATTGATGAATAAAGTAGGATCCTGTACAAGAGAAAGGAAGGCGACATCAAACGATTTCGATACACAACACAGCTTAACAGCGCATGCACCGCTATTTTGTAACATTGTGGGCGGTCCGCCGCACTCTGTCTGCAGGAGAGGTGGAACGTTTGATGTCAGACTGATGCCTTTCCATGCCTACTTATTTTGTCCATGGTAAAATGAACCTATAAAAGATTAAAAAAAAACAAAACTGCCTCATTGAAATTTCTGAAATATTGATAAGCATTGCTGTGCTTATTTATCATTTAAACTCTGTCTACATTATATCAAACTTTGTGTGACAAAAAAATGTGATCTGCCATATATTGACAATCATATTTGGGCATATCACTACCATATTTGGGCATATAATTACCTATCAATATCTATTGTGGAAAACGTCTACCCAGCTATTCTTTGATTTTGAATTTTCTTTCAATATCCTTGAAGTAGCACATTCTGTTCCAGCTTATGGCCATTCAGCTAGAGCATGATTGACTCTAAAGCTCTGTCTGCTATCAAACTTTATGACAACAAATTGTAATGTGCCCATAGATTGACTATCATATTTGGTCATATCACTACCATATTTGGGCATAGCATTACCATATTTGGGCACATCACACTTTTTTGTCAAACTAGTTTGATAGTGTAGACATAGCTTTACAGTAGAACGCCTGTCAAAATCAACCTGGTCTGTTTTTTTTATATTGTTTTAGGTTCCAAATAGAGTGACAAACACATGGCAGGATGGTCGATATATCTTTGTGATTTCCATTGAAACAGATTGCGAAAATCCATCCTTTAACAGTAAGTTATTATTTACCAGAACTGCTATAAAGTGGATGCAACCTTGGTGTTGACATTCATCCCTATAACCCTACAATCATTTTAACATAAACTTTATTTAAAAAATTTTGATTTTTATATTTATATATACTACATAATTATGTTAAAACATTGTTGAAATCGTATTTTGCACCAGGGAAAAACAACCAAAACTTGATCTTGGTCTCCGTCTTTAAATAAAGTTATATTTATATACAGAGCGTAATGATGTTAAAACATTGTTGAAATTGTATTTTGTATGTGCACGGCCCCAGGGAAGAACAACCAAAACTTGATCTTAGCCTTCCTGTTTAAATAAAGTTATATTTAAGTTTATGGTTGCACCATTCTTTTTGTAATGAGCAATTGGTTCATCTGGGTGCAATTTGAGAGGCTTTACTCATCAAGATATAAACGGCTTCGTAATATGCATGTGACAAAATGATTATCCAGCGCTAGACTTGAAAGAAGAAATATTTATGCTTCAGCAAACACAGAATCTCTACTCACCCATTTCTCCTGTCCCTATTAAAGTCAATTCATCAATAGTAGCCATTTTTTAACCTATATACTAAATTTTAACTTTTTGGTGCAAGTTATTCTACATGTTATTGTTTATTTATTTTTTTTCAGTTACTATTGAATTCGAAAATGAGCATGGTTACTTGTCGGCAACTCAAAAACCTCTTCTTACGGTAGGTTAAATTTAAAAATTATTTTTTTATTTTATTATTTATATTATTTTTGTACAATCACATTTTATTGATTATATATCATTATATTTATTATATACCAAACAAATAGGTCATTAAACAGTTTTTTCCCGTCGGACTTTAGGCCGCTCAATGACCAGTAATGTGTGATCAAAGTATGAATGGTCAATTTTGTATATTTAATTAAATTTATTAACACTGGAACCAGTCAATTTTTCATATGTATGTATTTCATGTATATTGGACAGAATAAAGTATTGTATTGTATATTATTTTATTATTTTATGAAAATCCTGATACCATTAGACTTTCCCGACGGCCACTTACAAGGAACAACAAGATGAACCGTACATATGACATAGTTTAGTCAAAGTTTTGATAGGGGCCGCATTACTTACTCTTCCTGCCTGCCAAACGACACAAAAACATAGTGTCTTTTGTACTTTAGCAACAACTTTCAGAAGAAAGGGAAATGTGAACAACATTGAATATATTACTAGTTAATTATTTCGTTGTTCACACTGACTAAAAATAAATTTAGCTTATGTTAAATCTACCAATTTGGCAGATTTAGTCATGTCCTTTCCAGTGTGTGTGTGTTTAAATTGATTTTTTATTATTTACAGTTTTATGCTGTGATGTGTGCTGCTTACACTATACTAGCGTTCCTTTGGCTTCTAATGATGGCTTGTCAATGGAGAGATATACTTAGAATTCAGTTTTGGATCTGTGGTGTTGTTATATTAGGTAGAAGCTTTAATATTTAATTAAGCTTGGTTCCCACTAGAACGCAAACACAGGACGTAGGCCGCAAAACAAGCGAATTGATGGATTATTCCAACTGTCGCTTCAGTAACTACATTTCATTTCCTCTTGTATATATGCAATTATTTAACATCTTTTTTGTGATAACTGTGTAGTTTAAGCTTGGTTTCCACTAGGACGTAACACGACAACTTAAGGTATTTAACCAATCACAAGCGATGGATTATTCGAATTTTTGCTTGTGATTGGTCAACGTCCTTGCGTTTTGTCCTTGTGGGAACCAAGCTTTAGTGCCCCATAAACGTCTACAACATAAACTAAAATCATATATTACTGCAGTAATACATATTGTTACTGTAGTAGAATAATTTTTACATGGTTCCTTATAATACAGATGATAAACTACAGATAATTACAACTAAAACAATGACTTGAGCAAAGATGCAAGAGTAAAGCTCTGTCTACACTATCTAATTAGTTCGATAAAAAAGGTGTGATAAGCCCAAATATGGTAGTGATATGCCCAATTATGATAGGTTTATGACATCATCATATATTGGCACATCACATTTTGATGTCACATAAAGTTTGATAGTGTAGAAAGTGCTTAAGATATAGTATATTAATATTAAAAAGGATAATGTGTGTTCACACCTAATTATGTATAATTATAAAAGCCAGACAGAGACAATACAAGATTTCTGATTTACAAGTGTGACACTACTTAGTAGTTTTTTTCCCTTCACATTTCAGGTCTTCTTGAGAAAGTAGTGTTCTACTCTGAGTACCACCACATGAACAAGACAGGTTTCTCCTCTCCCGCTGCTTTGATCTTTGCTGAATTGGTCTCCTGTCTGAAGAGGACAGTCGCAAGAATGCTTGTTATTATTGTTAGCATGGGATTTGGAATCACAAAGTAAGTCCGTAATTGTACGGACATGGGTGTCACCCTCTTCGCTCATGCCACCACCTCCTCGCTCATGCCACCACCCCCTCGCTCATACCACCACCTCCTCGCTCATGCCACCACCTCCTCGCTCATGCCACCACCTCCTTGCTCATGCCACCACCTCTTCAACTCCATTTGAAACAATTTGGTTTAGGATTCGGAAGATTTTTGTTATTGTTCGTGTTACACACATGTGTATCTCTCTTTCACTCCCGGATCTCTCTTAGATTCCTGTGTTCAGTAAAGCCTGTTTTCCTGTCGACGTTATTCGACGCTATCGTTAACAATAATTGGCAATCTCCTACGTAAACATTGAATTGTTAACAATTGACAGGAAAAGGTACTCGCTATCGTTATCATTTCAACTTGGATCGTTTTCAAACGATCGTTGTTGAACTGTTAACGATCAACGACGATAGCGTTGAATAACGTTGACAGGAAAACAGACTTAATGGATTATATCCATGCATTCAAATCCAAAGGCAAATTACTGAAAAAATGACAATGCTGTTGGTATCATCACATTTTTTGTCACATAAAGTTTGATAGTCTAGACAGAGCTTTATGTTTTTGTTTTTATTCAGACCACGTCTTGGACCTCAGTTGCATCGTGTGATTGGAGTTGGATTTTTATTCTTTGTGCTAAGCTCAATTGAGGCGTGTTTGCGTGTACAAGGTGTAAGTGAATTGATTAACATGTTCTGCTTCTGAGACCACGTTCAAAATCATAGATGTGGTTTTAATCCTTGATCTGTCTGTACTGTATATAGTGCAGTAGCAACTCTATTAAGGGGTCCACTTCAGGACTTAAAAAAGTATCCATTTAATAGAGTTGTCCCGTTAATAAAGGTTAGCAGTGGTGTTATAACGTATTTTGCCCCGCATTCTTTTCAAATAAAAGGGCCCCTTTATATAGTTTTCCCCTGAATAAAGGTTAGCCGTGGTTTTATAACATATATTGCCCCTAATTCTTTTCAAATGAAAGGACCCCCTTAATAGAGGTGTTTCAGACGAGGGGTTCCACTGTCTTTCTTGGTAAGGCCTAAAAACAATTGGTGATGAGGTTATAAATTAATAATTATTTATCTTTATAGAGTGTACAGCAAGACCTTGTAGCCAGCATTCCTCTAGCTGTCCTGGATGCTGTCATTTGCTACTGGATATCCTTTTGTTAGTGTCATACAACCCACTCTTATTAAAATGGACCTGAAATGGATTTTCGATTTTTTTCATTTTAGAATGATGTTTTGGGGGCTATTAGGTGTTGTTAGAATGTATATTGTTACAAAATATAAATTGGCCCTTTTGGGGAAAGCCCCATTTGAAAATCAAAGAAATTCGCGGGTGACGTCACTTTGCGAATATATTCCTATCCCTCCAATGGACAATTTGCAGTTTTTTGGCTATAACTCTTGAAATCTATGGAGTATTTTCTAAAAAATGCTTGTGCATTTGCAGAAACGTATTTAGAATTTTTTTAGATAAAATTATTACCGTATAAACGGTTATTCATCGAGTAAATGACGATTTAAAATCTTAAAATCAACTGTTTTTTTCTGGCAATACCGAAGTTGGCCTGGCAACGTTGTCCGGGATACAGCTCCGTGCGCAATGATGCGTATCCATATTTTCCGTTCGTGTATTTTGTATATCGTTCGTAATTTATACTGCTAAAATGTGTTAGTTTCTTTAGTTTTTAGTTTAGCAGAATTAAATTAGTAATATGAGATGATAATTTATTTGTCACGAATCAGGCAGTTCGAAAACGAATTTTGTTCATATTTTACTTTGGCTTGACAATGAGCGCAGCAAGTTGTTGATATCGCTTTGGTCCTTGGATGCACATGAAACGGAGCCTCGCCGCATGATGTGGGTGTGGTGGATCGACTTCGCGCGCTTGATTGGGGGCCTAGGCCTAGTAAAGGTTTGGGAGGTAGGCCTTCTAAATTCGGGTTTTATAACAAACGAAGTACATTTTAGGAACCTATATTTCAACAACATTAGATATTGAATAAGTTAGTATTAGTGTCAACGCTTCACGTATCTTTCCAGGCCGTCGATCATTCACTGACTATCGGGCGGCATACACGCTCTCGATATCATCGTGTGTATATGTGACGTCGTGAATATAGAGGCTTCCGACGGCCGTTGAAATAGAATATTGCAATGGCGTGAGTAATTTTCGCTAATTTACCATGGTATCTTAAAATTTCGTTTTTACTCAAAATACTATACATTTTGTTTTTATTTGTATGGGTTTGTGTTAATTTGATACACTAGATGGTACGCTCGCTTCGCTCGCATACCATCTAGGTCGTGCCCACAGATGGTTCTCGAATACATAATAATTTCAGCGTTAAAAAACTGGCGATTTCAAATGTTACGTACCGCAGGACAATAATACATGTCGTTTACAGGAACGAATAAATAGACACTGTGATTTATGTACTCAACTAAAATTAGCACCCTATTATATTATAAAATAAGACCAATTGTTTAAGTCAAATTTAAACAAACTTAATTTGTGTTTTGTATGTAACATTAGGGTTGAGGGATGGGGAAGAGGATGGGTGCAAAGAGGAACAATGTTAAAATATATTCTTTATCCATTTAGTAACGAAATATTAATTGCTTTCATGTTTTACAAATAATATACCACTAAACACAGTAAAACATTGCGATGTAATACTTTGTTGAAACTATCACCGTCCTAGTCGATTGAAATAGTACAGCACATGTAACGATACATCACTACGACGTGTATATGTTTATAATATAATGTAAAACAATTTGTGAAAACCACCTCTATTCGGGGAAAATCATAAATTCGATTTAATCGTCAATAAATATTAAATTATCTAACTCAACTTAATTAGTAGGCCTAATGGTTTTCAATTGTTTCTTAGAGCCCATTCATACTTAAGTTGGTTCCTACCCTACCCACCAAAGTTGTTCTGCGTTTAGGGCATGTGATGTACCGTAGGCCTATTCTCTACTGGTTTTACAACGCTACTCATGCCAGTGAGGGAAAGGTGATGATGTGGGTGGTTTAACTGCAATAATAAAGATTTGTACATAATATACGGCAAGTGAAAACGCTAGCTCATTATCCGTTTAAAAAAAAATTATATCCAACCTCTGCAGCACAGATTGAAAACAAAAATGGATCGAATTTCGAGTATACAGTGCTGTACTTGCCTTTACGACGCCTGAGGGAATAGACACTTGTGAAACAGAGATTGGAATGTTCCATTCATCGCAAATCAATACATTTGTATAATCGTATATTAAATCTATCAAAATAGTATTTTTTTAAGAAAATCGGCCTGTCTTCAACATTATGATGCTGTACTCTAGCTGTTCAACCAGTTTTCAGCTATTAAAAACAATTATCGTAGGAGGAGATAGGAAAATGCGAAGCCTCCTCGTATTTTTGTGGCGGGTATTTTTCAAGATGGACATCCATTAGACAGTGTATACCACGATCGGAAAACACCCCTATTTGGGGCAAATCGTTGAACCTAAATTCGTTTTAATCGTCAATAACTAATTACCTAACTCAATTTAATTAGTAAACAGGGTTACATCAGATGGTTAAAATCAGTACCGAAAGTATGAACCAACTTTATATACCATTGAGTAGAAATTCTAGAAATAAACCGAGATTTACCGAATTTTGCCCTTACGTAAATTTATATATAGATTTAAATAACATGTGTGAATTTCTTGAAAATCAAAATTCCATTTCAGGTCCATTTTAAGTGTTCCTATAGTCTACACTATCAAACTTTATGTGACAAAAAATGTGATGTGCCCATATAGGGCATATAGACATGATGATATCACTACCATATTTGGGCACATCACATTTTTTTTGTCAAACTAGTTTGATGGTGTAGACAGAGCTTTATCCAACCATTGATATCACAATATGTATTGATATTAGTATTCTAAAAAGCAATAAAGTTATTTCATAATATTTTGGTTATGCTTTGGGAATTTCAAAATGATGTAATACTAGGCCTTGTCTTAAGAGGCATGTACTTGCCTAACATACACCTAAAATGCTCCTGTGGTGTGATTTAGATTTGGTAAACTTCTACACACTTAGATACAAAAACATACCTACAGCACACCTGAATGTATTGAGGAGTGCAATTTGTAGTATGGCTGCAAGTTACAAGGCCTGTATCATCGTCATCTTATTCCAAATTTTAGAATTGTAACTTCTTTTCTAATTATTCTCATTGGTTAGAATTGAAGTTTATTACACATATACCCCTTTCACACCAATACTCCGGAATGTCTCCGGAGACACCCCAGGGTTTATGACCATTCAAAACGTCGAGAAACTCCGGAGATAACCTTTCACACCAACCTAGCAACACCTGGGTTTATAAAATAAAATTGTAAGTGTCGCCCTCTATTTTGTTTGTTTACATAGCGACAATCATTAGAATCATTTTAATTAATAATATTTTTAATTTAATAATTACTTTCAAAAGTCTCAGAAGTAATATAATGTTTAATTGATACTACTTATTATTTTTTAAACCCGCTATATATTTTGTACAAATATTTAAAGTAACTAAAGCAATGAGTGATCGTGCGAGGATAACCTTTTGACCCGAAACACTCCGGAGTTTGATGTTGGTACCTTTCACACCAAAACACCGCGCCGGGGTGTCCCCGCAGTTCGCTCTCCGGAGAATGTTCAACTGTTCAACCCCGCAGTTTTAAACTCCGGAGTTGCTTGATTTTACCTTTCACACCAAACAGCGGGGCGTCAACTCCGGAGTGTCTCAAGAGTTTTGCTTTTGGTGTGAAAGGGGTATAAGTCAATGAGAATGCTGTCACACTTTGAAAAAAACAACTTTCATATTTAGTTCGACAGGCGATTCTTTTATTTTTCAGCAGCACTCTAGTTTTCAATGTTATCAATGATAAACAATACGTTAGAGTTTTATTTATCTTCCTTACATTTAACTTCACATCTTTACAAACTTGGTGGACACAACGAGAACGCTGAGACTTCGCCGTAACCTTGTCAAGCTCTGGCTGTACCGCCATTTCACCAACTGTCTTATCTTTTGCATCGTTGCTGCCATCATTTTCCTCGTATGGTCTTTGAAGGAACACAAAGCCGCTGTCTGTGTCACTGTAAGTGTTTCTGTTCATTGCATTTTGAATTATATGATAGCAAAATACACATCTACAAATTTGTAAAATATATATGTTTTTATCACAGCCTAAAGTATCTTAATTGTTGATTCATTACCCATCAACAAAACCGGACTAAAGGCCAATTTACACAGACAAACGTTAACGGTAAGCGGAAAGCCGCTTACGATGTTACTCGTAGAATCTGTATCTATCCTGAGTGTAAACTGCCTGTTCGTTCCGTGTTGTATGTAAATGGTCATAAGGAATAACATAGATTCTATATTTTTATTACCGTTACCGCTCGTCTGTGTAAATTGGCCTTTATGGATCTACATCTATAAAAAAACAAAGCCTTGCACTTGAATGGAACAACCTTGGTGTTAACATTCACTCGTCTATGACCCTAACATCATTTAAACATAAACTGTTGTAGTTGAATTTGTATTTTTTTGTTTGTGCACGGCCCCAGGGAAGAACAACCATGTGTTGATCTGGGCCTCCCTGGTTAAATAAAGTTGAATTGAATACGTTGAAACAAACTAAGTGCAGGAGAAACTTTGTAGATGATGTGTTATTAACTTTGTTATTTAAATATAATTTAAATCATTTTTTGCTAGAGATGGTCGGAGCTTTGGTTGGACGATGCGTACTGGCACATTCTGTTTTACATTGTACTTGTTGTAATCATCATCTTGTGGCGTCCAACCGCCAACAACCAGCGTTACGCTTACTCACCGCTCACTGACGCGCTTGATGATGATGAGTCAAAGGAGCCTATGATTCCAGAATCATTTGGTAGGTCTCATTTCAACCTCTCACCGACCCCGTCCCCCCTCCCCTTCACTCTTCATTCATTGCCTTCTGGTTTACTTTGTGAAGCTTACCATAATTATATATTTTTCAGAGGGCATGAAAATGCGTAATGTAAACCGTACTGATTCTACGCCAAATAAAGTCGAAGACGATCTTAAGTGGATCGAAGATAATATTCCAGCTTCTGTAGCAGATGCGTAAGTGACATTTTTTATCTTGCAATTTATTGAATTAAAATATATTTTTGAATTGAATTGAAATATATATTTATACTGGGTAACCTCTTCAGTCAAAGACTGGTCTCCCAGAGGGCCCAGTTATGATCAGTGGCTGTGATGTACTAATACACCGGGGTAATCCCCTACTCGTCTCAAAAGAATGTACTAGGTTCTTTAAAGTGCACACGAGCTAAATGTGTACACTGGACCTACGGTTTATAGTCCTTATCCGAGAAGACTCGTTCTACCACCAGAACCATGGAGTGAGTGAGCCTCGAAATCCTTGCCGATGTTATGGCTACGTAATTACGGTTCCACTGTCTTAACTGCTCGGTATAATAAATACCAATACTGTATAATAATAATAATGGTAGTCTAATACAATGTCTCTAAGCGCTTTACACAAAAAATGATCCATAAAATAACCTAAGATAGCAAAAAAAAAAAAAAAAAAAAGCAGAAGAGCCATTTACACTGCTCCGTTTTCCAGCACTTTGAAGCTTACATATGAGAGCTAGCTGGAACAGTATTCACAGGAGCTAGAGTGAAAAGGGCATCTGTCTATCCTATCCTACCGAAGTAAGAAAAAAGATGTTGCTTAAGACTTGAAATATCGATTGATGTTGCCTCTCTAATAGCTTGTGACAGATCATTCCAAAGACAAGAAGACGCCTTTCACCTTTATTATCGTTAACGTTATTCTATTTATAAAATTCTTTTTTTACAGGGCTCTCGCCGCATTTGATGACTCCGATGAAGAAATAGTTACAAATATTGAACGCAGTAAAATGGAATGAAGGTGTAGTGGTTAATTTATAGAGATTTTGCACCAAATGTACTGTATGTACAACTTTAATATTTGCAATAATTATGCGCAGATGTCTCGTACAATTTATATTACCTTGTAATTAGACATCCATATTCCACTGGTAAGCTAAGAAGTTTATATCTACAGGTGCAGTAAGGTATTTGCATTCAGACACTTGTATGCAAATTAGCCAAATCTGCACCAAGTGTACATTTTACATCCGATCTAGCTTCCTGAGATGTTTGCCAACTTATGAAATAGTGCCCTCTGGTGCTTTTGAACGGCAACATTCAAACCACCTTTATATAAAGTGACAAAATTCATTCAGAGTTGTTAAAGATCTAATAACAACTCCCTGATTACATTAACCAACAATCGGCTTTCTTTCAACATACCTACATATTCAAACCCCCTCAGCGAGTAATAGCCCTCCTATTTCAGGCACCTCTGGCTGCCCATAGAGTTTTAATCGGAAACTGTCAATGAAAAGAATATTTGTATGCTATACTGAACTAAGGCGCTTATTAGACTACTGGGCATATTCGATCATTTACAGTTGTTTTAAATGTTCTTTGTATTTGTTTTTTAGCTCACCAGCACTCATTGTAAATAATACTCAGAAAAAGGTTGTATGCAACAATGCTATATTAAATGATAAAATGGATATTGAAATATTAAAACCAGTTGTACCACCAAGGTCATCTGAGAATCTCCGGCTGGGTGATGAAGCATGACGATGATAAGATAATATTAACATCTGCAACAAACAGGGTTCCCCACAAAAAAAAAGGTTCTTTGTTTGCTTTCCAATACGTGTGGATCATCTCGAGTCCTGTTGAGTCAAATTACGATACAAAAAGCTGTATTTCATTGTATTGCTTGAATGACTTGAGAAGGAAAAAAAGGTATCTAGTGCCCCCTATTATACTGTAGAAAACTTTATTACAATACCAAATTATTGTTATTTTAATACACATTTGTTTATTCTCTCTACTTTATAATGAGATATATATATCACATTAGAAAATAAATTAATTTGAGCAGAGCTTTATTTAATTGAAATGATTTTATTGAGCATTTTTTTATGTTAAATTTAAACTTTAAATTTAAACTTTTTGAGACTTCCTCATAGTATTTGAACTACATACATTTTATTTAATACCATCAATCAATATTTTTAAATCTTACTTTCTAAAGTAAAATTTGATATTAAATTTTTTGTTTAACTATTTTATTCAAATTCTTGATAAATACAAAAGAAAGCAGAGCGTTTATTCAAATAAATATGGTAAACTGACCCCCCCCCCCCCTTCACAAATATTTTGTTCCCACACCGGGTTCTGTACACCGTGTAGGTCTAATTCAAATACATGCAAACCTATCTTTACTTAATATTTACATAATAAGATATAATTTGTCCTAATATGTTACATGTTTTTATATTTGTTTGTTTAGTTTTATTTTATTTAACAGAAACATTTAAAGCATCCTCCCCCCCCCCCCCCCCGCTATGTTTTAACCATTTACTATTAATATTCTTCATAGAACAAATTTGAAGTTAAATAGTGTAAAATTAATTTATAATAATATGTATATAAGAAACATACCATATTTGGATAGAAAAATACCATATTTGGAGAGAAATGTACCATATTTGGATAGATTGTGGTTTACAATCAACATATTTCTGGCAAAGAATTAATTAAGCACTTCTTTTTTTTATTACTACGTTTACAATTTACATTATGTTTTGAATAAATTATTTTGCTTGTTCATCTACTAGGCCTAGAGGTTGTTTTGTTTTTGGATGTTACTTATACTCTGATAGTCATGATGGAACAAATTTTATGAACTGGGTTCAGGATCATTTTTACTTTCAACATGTAACACAAGCAACTAGATTTAGAGATGGACAGAATCCTAGTCTTTTAGACTTGGTTTTTACAAATGAAGAGGACATGATCGATGACATTTGTTACAGTGCACCACTCGGTAAAAGCGATCACGCAGTATTAACATTTAAATTTGATTGTTACATTGAGTCGCAAGACAATATCTTGTTAAAACCAAATTATCATTACGGTGATTATGTTCAAATAAATGAAGAACTAAAAAAGATTGATTGGGAGGGGAAATTTGAAAATGGTGGAACAGAAGAGTGTTGGAATTTGTTTAGTGAAATTATTGCAGAAACTAGTGGATGGCACATTCCCAAGGCAAAAAAGGGGGACAACAGTAAGGTCAAAGAGCCTCTTTGGATAAACAAGAAATGAAAAAAATGATAAAGCTTAAAAGAAATGCATGGTTTAGGTATAACCATTGTCCAAGCAGATCTAATCAAGCAAAATTTAAAGATGCTAGAAATAAAGTAACATCCATGAAAAGGAAGGCCATTTGGAACTTTGAAAAAATGATTGCTTCCGAAATAAAACAGAAACCCAAATCATTCTGGCGATATGTAAACTCCAAAACCAAGGTTAAAGCGAGACTACCATCCCTGAAAGATGAGAACAATGTGGTACACAGTGATGATCAGTCCAAGACTGAGATACTTAATACTTTTTTCTCTACAGTTTTTGTAAGGGAAGATATTGATAACGTACCAGAGTTTCAAAGAAGAGTTTTTGATACAGTTTGTTCTGAAGTTGAAATATCACCCCAAATCGTTGTATTTAAGAATTTAAATGTGACTAAGAGTCCAGGACCTGATGGTATTCACCCTATGATTTTAAGAGAGTGCAGAGCTTATATTTTTGAGCCGCTAAGTAAAATGTTTTCTAATTCATTGAAAGAAGGTATTGTTCCTCGGAATTGGAAAGAAGCTCATATTGTACCTATTTTTAAAAAAGGAAGCAGGGTGGAAGTAAATAATTATCGGCCTGTTAGCTTGACTGCTGTTTGTTGTAAAGTTATGGAAAGCATTATTAGAGATTCTTTAATTAAGCATTTTATTTTTTGGGCGTGATATTGATGTGGCATATTTGGACTTCCAAAAGGCCTTCGATTCTGTACCTCATGAGACTGTTAAGGAAGGTTGAAGCTTATGGTATCTCTGGTAACGTCTATAATTGGATTCAAGACTTCTTAAAAGGTAGAAGACAACGAGTAATGTTAAATGGGACTCTGTCGAAATGGTCGGATGTGATAAGTGGTGTTCCGCAAGGAAGTGTGCTTGGTCCGATTTCATTCTTACTCTTTATCAATGACTTGCCTGAAGTTGCAGTATCAGAAGTTAAGATGTTCGCTGATGATACTAAAGTTTATGATTATGGGGAATCCCAAGAAAAATTGCAGATCTCACTTGATAATTATTATGTTTAATTGGTCGACCAGATGGCAACTACCTTTCAATGCCAACAAGTGCAAGATGTTGTATATGGGGAAAACAAATGAAAAGAATGAGTATTTTGTAAATGTACAAGATAAAGTTAAAATTGAAGAGACTGCTATAGAAAAGGATCTCGGAGTATACTTTGATCATAAATTGAACTTTGATTATCATATAAATTGCTGTGTTGCTAAGGCAAATAAAATAGTGGGTCTCATCAAAAGGACTTTTTGTTACAACGATAAGGATATGTTTCTTAGTCTATACAAATCTTTAGTCCGCCCTGTCTTGGAATTTAACTGTTGTGTCTGGGCACCTCATCAAATTGGACTGATTAAGAAAATCGAGTCGGTTCAACGAAGAGCTACCAAATCATTGTAAGAAATAAAACATTTGGCATATCCGTATAGATTGAAGTTTTTGGGTTTACCTACACTGGAGTACAGACGATTAAGAGCGGATATGATCCAAATCTTCAGAATTATAAATGGTCTTGACGCTATAGAATGCAGAAAGTTTTTTACATTTGTTTATTGTCATGGAACTAGAGGTCATGAATACAAGCTATATAAAAACAAGTTTAGTTTCAGGAAGTTTTCCTTCAGTTGTAGAGTTGTGGACTCGTGGAATAACTTACCATCTAATGTTGTAAAAGCTCCAAATTTAAATCTGTTCAAGTCACTCCTCAATGATCATTGGCAGTCCCTTGACTGCAAGTTTACTTTTTCACATTTATAAACACTTTGGAACATTATGTGTACACCCAGAGCGCGGAGTCATAAGAAGACAGGAAGGGTCATATAAGCTATATTTAGCTTTCTAACCGACCCATAACATCAAGCAAGTATCAAGCAAGTATTATCTATTTTACCATTTGAATAAAAAGGTTATCATGATGCTCATGATTCAACGTTGCTTATACGTTTTGTAAAGTTAAGTTGTATGTACATTATGTACACTTGATTCCATAAAATAGTCATTTGGTCCTTTTTGTGCTGATCATAGAGTTATTACAGGCCAACTAGAGTGCAAACTAGGCGACGGTGAAGTAAATTCTTCCCGTCTTGTTCGCATTACTGCATTTATAATATTTTTTGAGTTAGGTCTACATATTTTGATCAACTTGCAACACTGAAAGTCGGCTAAAATCGAAGTGGAAGTGCTCCAGTGAAAGAAAAACAAAATTACATTTATTAAAGATTTTTCTTTTACTTTTATTAATGAACGTTAACAGAGTCGTCTCAAATATATTTTCGAAATTGTGTACAAATAAATGACATAAATGTCAATAATCTATCTGCGATCAATAACCAATTATATTTATCTATCTATGAGTATGGATCGACTTGGACCACACTCGTAAAATAATAAAATCTAAAATGTTTAGTGTATAAATTTTAAACATCAACTATCAATCTGCGATCGATAATCATTTATATTTATCTATGTATACCATTACTATTATATGATCACGGTGAAATATTCCGAGTAATTTGGTAATATAACAACAGAGATATAATAATTGCTATGCATTTACAGTTTTTCTAAATTAAAAAAATATAATTACACTAAAAAGTTAAGGCCTGTAAATCAAGAATAAAATGATACAAACATTCCAACAGTATTACAAGTTACAGTTTGAACATTTCCCAGTTTGTCAATACAATATTATTATCCTTTAACAATGCACTAAAATATATCTTTATTGATCCAACGTATTTGACAATTACCATAAAACTCTCAATAGCAATACAAAAGAAAACATAGGCCTACTACTCATTATTATACTCCTCAATTTACCGTGTGCCGTTGGTCTTGGTTGAATAATTGTAATTGAGTCGATCGTACAAATCCAGAAGCAAATCCATCTTTGCGACATTGTGCCTGTATGTACCGTAGTGTTTTTTTTATGGTAATCAAGCATGCAGTAGTGTAAACAAGGCATGCAGAATGTACACGGCGAGCGAGTGTGCGGCGAATGCATGATGTGCAGAACGCGAAGATCGGGGCGATGATATTAAGGTTGTATTCAACTTTACGATGGCCAATGTTTGATGAGTTTTAAGTCAGCCGAATTCAGAGAAATTACTCTATTTTTTGGTGAGAATTTCTTTAAAAAAAATCGACGTCGGCCTAGCTAGCTAGGCCTACCTCTGTCCTAATGATAAATTATACACTGGGACTTTGCCCGGGGATATGCTTGCGTGCGAAGGTAATCGTAAAGTCGGGGGTGGGATTATACTCGAGGTGGGATTATACCCGAGGAACTACGGTATATATATATGTGTATGTATGTGTCCGACGACTTTTGACAAATTTAGCACAAACAAAAAAGAATATATTATAATATTACCCATAAAATGCTCTTTATATATAGGCCTAGAATATACAAAACTACAATAAAACCATAACGGAAACAGCAACCCGTGGACCAAAACTGCATTGCCTGGTCCGCAAATCGAAAGTTCCCTATTAATAATGGTGCGTATATTATCATTCTTATCTAAGTTGTTTGTCTTTAAATATTTAATTATTATTATTATAACTAGATGGTACGCGAGCGATCCTCAATAACTAATTATCTAACTCAACTTAATTAGTAAATAGGGTTACATTAGGTGGTTAAAATCAGTACCGGAAGTACGAACCAACTTTATATACCATCGAATAAAAATTCTAGAAGAAATGCGCGATTTACCGAATATGTCAAAGTTATTATGTATAGGCTTATTATACATACGATTATCCTTTTTAGTTTTTGTTTGTTTCTTCAATACTCAATTTGATAGGATCGTAAAACACGACGGTGCCGCTGGTTCCCTCTCTTTTGGCAGCAGCAGCAGCGTTGCCAACTTCTTGTACAGGTCGTCTAACGCGCATGCTCCTCCAGAACTCTCTTATTATTTGACGTGATAGTTCTTGTTCAGGAAGTCCTGGTTGTGGAATAATTTGGATACTCTCAGTCTCATCACCATCTCGTTCCTCCGATACTTGAATCGGTGGAATACCGATAACTCTCAAATCACTTTGGCTCTTTGGTTGTTTGTGAATTTCTGATTTTTGAATCGATCTCGCAACCACATCTTGTCGTTCTTCCGATAGTTGAATCGGTGTACCGATATTTCCGTTATTGTGTTTTTGGCTTTTCGGTTGGTCAGGAGTTGCTAGTAGATGTGCACCTGAAATAACTTGAATACTTTCAGTACTATCTCCTTCTTCCGATTCTTGAATCGGTGGTATACTTATATTTTCTACATCATCGTTTATCTGGCCTTCTGGCGGTTCAACGGGGTATTTCTTGGGTTCCATCTGCGTAAAAAATAGTGTATCTATGCATCAAATATTATGTGGAATGCGTGCAATACTATACCATTTTTTTTAATGAGAATTTTAACACTGAGAGTTAGGCCTACAGGTGGTTTGTGGAATACAAAAGTGCAGCGCATAAATAATAATAGGCCTATTTGCCTATTGGCACCAAAGACATTACAAAAGGCGAAGAAAGAAATATTCAAAATGTTAAAAAAAAATGTATAAGTGACATACACAAATGTACAAAATTATCTCACCTCTGATCATTCACCGATGTACGCTAAAAAGTTAATCAATTTGTACCAGTCGATCCCGTGAGTAAGTTCTCAGTTTGTAGGAAAATATGCAGTGTTTCAGTCATACATTAGGCCATGGAGAAATAAGTTGATTAGGCCTACCGCGAATTAAAAAAATTCGTACGGAAATTTTAATTCACATATCGTCCGCGAGTCATAAACCAAATTCCATAGCTATGGGCGGGCCTTAATTGTTGGTACTCCGCTTCGATCCGGTAGCGACGCGCGGCTATTGGTAGGCCTAAATCATCTAATTATGAATATAAATGAAATATTCACCAATCAAATTATCAGATTATCGGGATTCCCCCTCTAAGTGACGCACACATAGAATTGGCTGGTCTGGTAATTTAAACAAGAGTGTAATTAAAATAGATTCACCGGTTCGTCAGCCAATAGAAAAGAATGTCACAGAACATAGAACACGACGCAGTATGATAGGATATGATCCATATAATGTATTGATTTGTGGTTCGTTGGGAAAGAGGCGTATGATTGGTGTAGTGTATACAGTATGTAGTATGTTTACATTCAATAAAATGATAGTTACACTAAAATACCTAAATACAGAAATAGAAGAATACAATCATTTTGCAAGAGTAAAGTCGTATACTGGAGTAGTCGTATATAATTTAATTTTGATGATTAATTTGGCATGCTGTTCAAGTTATACATTGTTGTACGTAGAACATAATTAATAATAATTATATGGTGCACGAATTACACTACAATCGATGAAATACACGCAAATCCAAATTCAAACGTTAGTAGTTACCAAGTTACGCACAGTTCTAACTTTGACCATATTGACCTTTTGGCCGCTGTACTGACCAAGAATCCCAATTTTTTTTCGGCCAACAGCAAAAAATTGATTTGTATTAATATAAGGAAGCAAAAAACATTGTTAACATAGTTTGCTAGAGGGTGCACGTAAACCCTTTTTGGCTCCCCAACTTTACCAAAAAAACATAATGTGACTAAAAATAAAATAAAAATCCGTCAAGAAGTCCGTCAACTCATTTTAACTTTCGTGGCTGTGCTATCGACCAATCCAACAACAACAACAACAACGAATGGAATCAACAATGCGACACTCACACGTGATCTTTTAAAAAGATTCTTTTTACCGAAATGAAAACCCTAATTAATAGGCGCTACTGCAGTTTCGCACCACACCGTTATATCTTCGATTTCTCACCTAAACTTTCGTTTTTTACACTCACAACATAATATTATGTAACATGTTTATACGATTCGACCACTTACGAAGTAATTTTTTAAAAATAACAATACTTTTCAAAACATTTTAAACAATACTGAACTCGCTGTCAACACACTGCGAAATGTTCGCCATCTTATATTTATCACTTAATTGCCAGAATTTATGCTTCATTTTACCCCAAAAATTGTAGAAACTATAGAGGGCAGTGTTATAAAATCCGATTACACATATAGGCCTATGTTTTCAGCTGGCGAAATAAAGGTTAAATTAATATTTAATTATTAGTATTACTATTATTATTTATATTAATGGTTCCTATCAATGTTTTATGTACGGACTCATATCGTCGCCGTTTTGATATGTACAGCTGGTTCTTTATAAAACCACTCTTTGCAGTTTAAAAATAAAAGCAGAAAATAAAACATACATTGATTTCTGGCAATTTTCTGAATCTAAAATGGCCACAGTTCAATCGAAGTTTTCGCGAAAAAAGGAGCTGTTTTGAAAGGCATTTTTTATTGTGATAAAGGTAATATAACGGTGGCTAAATCATGGGAACATGTTACATAATGGCCCAAAATTGTATGATGTGAGTGCGAGAAAAAAATGAAGCAAGAAATCGAAGATATAACAGTGTGGTGCGAAACTGCAGTAGCGCCAATTAATACGTCTAATATAGTGTCAAGATCCTTTTCGGAGTGCCAGAAGATTGAACATTGTGAATAGTGTAACACCAGCTGTTGAAAATGGTTGCAACCACCCGCCCGGGAAGTTTTCATCGGTAAGTAACAAAATAGGTCCCTTGACTGTCACATCACCTTTATGTAGGCCTAACAATTAGGCCACTGGACATTCAACTCCCATTTAGGGTGTTTAAAATTTCTTAGAATATCAACTTGAATCGCAAAACATAAATATTGTTATTATTGTTATATCAGGAGAAATAGTCTATCAAATTATAATAAAGCCTGTTGATTCACAGACCAGAACAGCCATATCAATTTGAATATAATGGTCGCTAATTGGAGGTGTCTTTAAGTAAAGTGATCTTTAATTGTACCAGTACAGTTACCTTTTTTTGTCACAATAATGATTAAAAACTATTTATTCTTCTTGTCTGTACTCATACTAAATAATATTATGGTCGCTAATTGGAGGTGTCTTAAAGATGTATTGTCCCCCAAAAACATGAAAAATGAAGATTAATTAAATCAAACTTTGAATAGATTATGTTGTAGTTTTAATAAAGTGAACCACTTCCGTAGAAAAAAAAAACGAAAAAAAAATAATGTTTCACTTATAAAATAACATGATAAATGGTTACATTCAACCAAAAATCCATTGGCTGTCAGCCAATTTGACCATTTTTTCCTTTAAATTATAGTTTTTTCAGGTAAATAAATTTGTTTTCGATCCAATTTTGGTCGAAGTCAATAACTATTATGTGACATATTAAAATAGCATATTCAACAAAAAAAATTTAAAAAAATTATTTTTCAGGGGGACAATACATCTTTAAAGTAAATCGTTAATTGGAAGAAAACTAGTTGAGCATCATTTGTGCCAACTATAATTTAAAGCTTTTGACCTACTTTGCCGTTTATGACATGCACAGGCCGCACAGAAAATAGTCTTAATTATAATACTGTAGTGGTCTTTAACGAAGGTCGTTAAAAAGAAGACAAGTACATGCGCGATCAAACCTGACTACTAATATTTTTCCCGTACAATATTCAATGGTGGACACATTTCAATACGTGGTCAGACATTATTAAACGGGCCGGACAGCATTCAATTGCTGAAAACCGCTCGCGAACCCGTTGAAAAATGCAACTGGGCACTATTCAATGCTGAAAAGTGTCCGCACGGACACTTTTTTGAATGCCGGACACACTACACATTTTTCAATCTTATACCGGCGGGTGTGTAATGGGAATATAGAGGGCGACATTACAAACAGAAACAATTGTTTTCGGTCGTCGTCTTCGTCTTCGGTACGTCGTAACCTAATGCCTCCATTCCATTTATTATATAAATTATATTAGGGAGTTTTGTGGGCTAAGGGCCAGCTAGGGTAGTAACTAGAGTGAAACCCATTGTAGGCCTTGCTTGTTGTAGTAGGGCCTAGGCCTACCTAGTCGATAAAAACAATGCAACCTGCATGCCTACTAGGCCTAGACCAACAACAAGGTAAGCCTGGGAGTAAGCCTATCCCCGGTGAATCAAGTAATTCTACGTCGTCCTTGTCTGATGGAGCAGGAACAAGCAGGCCTAGGGTTGGTGTTGGTGATAGTGGGGATATTAGCTTCAAAATGCCAATATTTAAAAATCCGATACGAAAAACATCAAAAAAGGTAAAGGTACCAAAGATTTTGGCTGATCAATCCGTTTCAGATTCTACAACAACTCTAGTGCAACCTGAATATAAAAAAAATGTTGATAATAATATTATTAATAATATTAAACTAAAAAAGAAGGCTAGGCCTAGTCAACGGTCACCAGCCGAAATAATAGCCACACCGCCACCTCCATACCGTGAGCCAGCATGGAGTGGTATCCCGCAAGATGAACATTATCTTGAAGTTCTAAAAGGCGGTACGATATGTGATAAAATTGGACTGAACGATCATGCATTTCATCTATTTGGTAGACTCGAAAGCAACCATGTTCAACTGGACCATCCTTCTCTGTCTCGCTATCACGCCGTACTGCAATATCGAACAATCGGGGATAATGATCACGATCCAGGATTTTACTTGTATGATTTGGATAGCACTCATGGAACAACATTGAATAAGAAGCAGATAGAACCCAAGGTGTTTTGTAGAGTCCTTGTTGGGCATATGTTTAAACTCGCAGGAAGTACACGTTTGTATATATTGCAGGTTAGCACATATTATTATTATTAAATCATGAATTCACCAGGGAAAGTAGGATATTATTCGCACACAATTATTTATTATTTAAAATGATACAAAAATCAGAAACTGAAAGCTTTGTATTTATAACATGTGACATTTTTTTTTTTTTTTTTTTTTTTTTTTTTTTTTTTATTAATTATATATAAAATATTAATTTTTTTTGGGACCATATTTAATGAGGGTGATCCATCCAGCAATTGCTGATCATTAAGACAAACAGTACACAAGATGCTTTACATTAACAAAGTCTTATTACAAGTCTTTGGGAGTGGAGTTGTAATTTTGTCCTTAGAAAAAATGTGACGAGACTTGAACCCAGGACCCATGGAGTGGTAGCCAAGCATCATAACCACCAAGTACAATTGTACATCAACACAATTAAATCAACAAAATAGATCATAAACACAAAATACCAATGTTATAATAAATAATTGCCATAAAAATATATTTAAACGAGTCCTACTAAAACACAATAACAATAATATGTTTGCTTGGAAGTATTGGGAGGAGTATGTATAGATACAATGAAATTATCAACAGTTTATTTACAAAAACTAATTCCCACACCCTCTTCCCTCCAAAATTCCAAATATTAATATTGGGATATACAGTATGTTAATTATAATTAATATTTTGAAAATTATGAAGTAGGGAGTTTGTTCTTGTATATAAAATTAAAATAAAATTTTAAAGTCTTTATCATATCTTTTATGGTTATTTATCAAAGATGTAACAATACAAGTGATTTGTACTTCCAATTTATTTTTTGTCAAGGGTGGAAATACGTCGATGGATGGGACCAGAAATGATCTTTCAATTGAACAGTTAAAAGACATGCAACAAAGACAAATGGAAGAAAAAGAACTGCTTAGGATGAAAGAAATGGAGGAAGAGACGAAAGAACATGTAAAGGAAGATGATTCCAACACTGGAATATCATGGGGAATGGGTAAATGATTTTACTTCAGTTACTGCAGTACTACTGTACTGTACATTCATAGGGAGGAAGACCCAAATACATTGTACAGTGCATTATAAAGCAAACTTGTAAACCAATCAATTTTTTTATTAAAAAACACTGCGATATTAATCATGAAATACATATGGGGTCATTTCCCTTTAATTGCGCGTAATATAGATAAGTGTAACATGGCTTAAAAACTAGTTGACTAGTTAACGAGGAGCATTTAAAAAATATAATTCTATTCTTTATTTCAAGATTAGCGTTAGTTCCATCTTTCTTTGAAGGGTGGCGCACTATTTTAAAAACAGTTAACACATTTTTAATAATCATTTCTTTAGCTGACGATGCGGATGCAGAGTCTGATCTATCCCACAATCCATTCGCATTGGATGCCGACGACGATAAAGAAGCTCCTTATTTGAAGGACCCTAAGAAGGCTCTAAGAGGATTTTTTGAAAGAGAAGGTAATTGGTTTTAAGAAAGTAACAACAGTATCTGTGTTTTTTTAAGCAGTTTATTATAATTAAACCATCAAGCATCAATTATACCATCACTACGTTCTAAATAACTATCAACAATTTTTTTCCAAACCATAGATTTCTTTAAAATAATTTAGTCTATGCTCCAGACTGTGAATTGGCTTAATATTCGGAAAACATTTTGGCACACATGGCATGTCATGCCTATAATTGTGGTTGATAAAAAAAAAATCTAAATCCTGCTAGTGGCACACATGAATAATAAAAACGTAAAAACAACAACAATTTTTTTTTTAGACTCTGGGGAAAGTCCAACAATGATTTTAAAACAACAATGTAGAGTCTACTCTATTAGTACTATATAAACCAGCAATGATTGAAAGTCACTTCCTACATTTGTTGTTGAGTCAACCTCAATCAATAAATTAAAAAACTGGCTTGTCCTCAATCAATTAATTTTAAAACTGGCTTGTAGAATCACTTGTCTGACCACCACATGAAGTATTTTCCCTATACTCAATAAGATCTAATGCTTTGCATGCATGGAAGGACACACAGCCTCAAGATATATATGTTTTAAAGGCCAGGTGCCGGCAAAAAATGTCTACTGATCATACATTCCAATAATTATCAATCTATAGTTCCCATATGTTTCATATTTTTGGGAATTTTAACAGCGCAGGGGTGGGGGGGGGGGTTGATAGTTTAAATTACACAGTAAATTCTTTTGTACACAAATATGTTTTAAATAGAGAGGCATTTTTAAAAATGAGAACGTAATATAAGTAACAGTAACATAACCGTTTTTGTTCAATTTCAGATTTTTATTTTCGTGCAATAACAAAAATTATTCACTGTATACCCACCATCTTTTTTTCATTTGCTAGGGAGTCACCAGACATGTTATTACAATAGGTTAAACTACCTAACTACTGGAAAAAAGTCTATCTGGTTTTTATAGCAGATTATTTTGTATTTTGCCATTTTAAGGGAAATTCATATTTTTTGTCATGATATATGTTGCACATATTTGATTTATGTACAATTAACCAAATATTATATTTAAAATTTATGCCTGTACCTGAGCTTTAAACAAATTGGTATATTTTTAGATATTGAGCTTGAATACAACGTGGAAGAAATGGGCATTGGACGAAGTCATCAATATATCTGCAAGGTTGTGTAAGTGCTATTAATTACTAAAGCTATCTAGTTCAGTAGTGTTGTACTGATACAGTATACTGTATGTTTACCCTTGAGTAATATGCCTACCTCCCAAATTTGAGATAGTTTTCTTACATTATGAAATAATATACATATACCGTGTATACATCAACACACTTCATTTTTGTTCTTGAGTATTAATAATCTTTCTCCAAAAATGATACCAACTCTTCCAAGAGAAGACCCAAAACCAGTCATGCATGTAATTCAATTTTTTTTATAGATAAAGTAGTTGTAGTACTTCGTATCAATGAAGTGCTATTATTGGTTTTAACCTAACAGTGTTTTGTTGAAATAGCAGTTCTACAGCCAAAGCCTTATTATGGCTTAGTCTAATTGTTATGGGAACCCATACAAAAATAACTCGCCATTTAATTGTCACCATGGTGTTGGATGCAGGTGATTGTAAATAACATGTTTCCTTATGTTTAAATTGTCAGTCTACCTTTGGATGATCCTAGTGGAAAATCTATAGTAGCTGAGGCAGCTGTATCTGGTAAAAAGAAAGAAGCCGTTTTGGCATGTGCGCTGGAAGCGTGCAAGATCCTCGACAGACATGGAGTGCTAAGGCAGGCTAAACACGGTAAGATGATGTTCTAACAGTCTCAGGCTTTAGAGTGTCTATTGCAATGTTTCCAAGTATGTAATCACAATGAGAAAACTGTAATGACCAACTTTTTGATTCTTTCAAATATAAAAGTTTACGCAATATTGTATGATTTCTTAGGGAGTCAAATTGAGATTCCATTAACAACAAAACCTGAAGTTTCATTCAATCCTAAAGCTGTGTCTACACTATCAAACTAGTTTGACCAAAAAAGTGTGATGTGTCTAAATATGGTGGTGATATGCCTAAATATGGTAGTGATATTCACAAATATAGTAGTGATATGTCATTGATGATCATGTCCATATATGGGCACATCACATTTTTTTGTCACATAAAATTTGATAGTGTAGACAGATTCATGAAATTATTGATTATATTCAATACAATATTTTGTGGAATTTATCAGATGTTTTGGTTTTTTATTTGAATCTTTATAATTTTTAGTCTCTTTTTTGTCACAGAAAGTAAAAAAAGGAAAGACAAAAATTGGGCAGCAGATGATTATTATGATAGTGACGAAGACACGTTCTTGGATCGAACAGGAGAAATAGAGAAGAAGAGATTGAAAAGGATGAGAAAAGCTGGAGCAGAGAAACAGGAAATATTAACTTATGATAAATTGGTAAAGCTGTCTACACTATCAAACTTCATGTGACAAAAAAATGGGATGTGCCCAAATATGATGATGTCATCACTACCATATTTAGGCATATCACCACCATATTTGGGCACATCACACCTTTTTTATCAAACTAGTTTGATAGTGTCGACAGCGCTTAATATTTATTTATATTGTAGAAAGTCATTTTTTAAAATTTATGTTCAAAAGACCACTTTAAAAAAACAAGAAATGAAAATAATTTTTAAAAAAATGAAAAAAGTATGCAAAAATTTATAATGCACAAATTTAAACTTTAAGTCAAAAAATGTTACCCAAGAACCATATCAATTGTTAAAATGTTATTTTTAGCTCATTTTCTGCTAATTATGAAAACTCTTTACTAAACCAAAATCTAAAATAACAAACAGAGGGTGCTATACACAATTCACTCTCTTCTAAATCAATCAAATTAATTTTAAATGAGTTTAAAATTCAAGATTGACAAATATACTGTAGATAAAACGTAAGCAAATATATTAATAATAGTAATAAATAGTAAAAATATAACTAGAGATAAAAAAAATGATAATTTGTTCTCAGGTTGGTCAACTAGAAGAACTTGAAAAGGAGATGAAGAAAGTTGAAGATAACTTGGCAAAAATGGCTAATGGTAAGAAACCGACAGTAACGTAGTGACATTCAGTGTTGCTGATGTTAATATTTTGTCAAAAATAGATATAGAAACGTAGTTAATAGTTTCAGGTAAGGGGAGGGCACGCCCCAAGTGCTTCCCCCTGTTTACTGTTCTGTACTGTCAGTATTTTACCCATTTTATGACTTTTTTTTGTTTAGTGTGTTTTAAATTGTTATCCGTGGCAAGCAAAGCAATTTTTTTTTGTGTTTGACCAAATAAAATTGAACGAATACATCACTGTGTAATAAATCAATACTCGATACTTCTTAAGCTCTGTCCACACTATCAAACTAGTTTGATGAAAAAAATGTGATGTGGCCAAATATGGTAGTGATATGCCCAAATATGGTAGTGATATGACATCATCATGTCCATATAATGGGAACATCACATCTTTTTGTCACATAAAGTTTGATAGTGTGGACAGAGCTTTAAATATTACTGTAATTATAGTTGTTGTTTTATTTTGTTTTAAAGATAAAGATGAGAATAAAGCCGAGGATTCATTGGATGCTTTTATGGACTCAATTAAAAGTGGCTTCAAAGACAGAAATCAAAGAGCTAAACTGAAATTGAGGCTTGTTGATCTGCGAAAAGAACACATGAAATTAAAAAAACTTATCGATATTGCAAAACCAGCCAAAATTCCAGAATTAAAGGGGTATGAAAATAAAACACTTTTCTGTCGGGAGTCCATCCTCTAGCCAATCTATATCAGTTTATTGGTATGTAGTTATACTAGGGTCAGTGTGACTAGGACAAGCCATACTGACCCTAGTATACCAATGAGATTATATAGATTGGTAAAGCGTGGTTCCCTCTAGCGACGCAACACAAAGACGTAACGCAACGCAAGTGAATTGACCAATCACAAGCGATGGCTTATTCGCTTGGGATTGCTAACTGTCTATAACTTCACTTGTCATTGGTTAAAACGCTTGCGTTGAGTTTACGTCCTTGCGTTACGTTCTAGTGGGAACCAAGCTTTAGAGGATGGACTCATGACAGGAAAGTGTTTCCAACAGGACCTGAACCATAAATACTGTATACCCAATATATAGATATGAAAGCACTCTAATATAAGACCACCCACAGCTCTACACATCTACAATAAGGCCATATGCATCATCAATTTTTATCTATTTTCAATTGTAATGTATAGACAAGTGTTCAATATAAAGGTTTTTTTTAAGCTCTGTCTACACTATCAAACTTTATGTTACAAAAAAAATGTGACGTGCCCATATATGGACATGATGATGTCATATCACCGCAATACTTGGGCATATCACTACTATAGTTGGGCACGTCACACTTTTTTTGTCAAATTAGTTTGATAGTGTAGACATAGCTTTATTCGATTATAGTTGTATTTCATTAATTAGTTAACTTGTTAAATCTATGTTGTTTTTTTTGTCCATAGTACTTCATCATCTAAGAGTACTAGTAGCGTTACTAAACCTAAGACACAGGCTTTGATTGGCAAGATGCATGGTGCTAAGAAGTTCAGATTTGCAGTAAGTATGCTAACAAGCTTGTTATTTATTTAGTGTACCTATTGTATGTTTTATTGCTTGAAAATGATAAAATTTTGCAGATATGATCATTCTAAGATACATAATAACTGTCCAAAGTGGATTGCTTTTGAGTTAGGATTGTGTAGGCGTTGACTATTGTATACCTACATAGATATAGTGCAAGAAAGTTTTTTGTAATTTGTAATGGTACCTACAAGACAGGGTTGCACACAGTACTCAATATTGCATTGTTTCTTCATGTTATATTTTGTTTTTCTTCTATTGCTAGCCACTAGTCAGTAAAGTGTCAGCTGTGACAGTATCTTCTCAACCGGAACAAGAGGTGGAGGAAGAAGAGGATGATGAAGAAGAAGAAGAAGAAAAAACAAGAGAAGAAGAGACAAATAAAGTAAAAGAAAATAAACACTATTTACAATTATATCCTCAACATTTAAGGATTTATTTAAGAGAATTAAAGCTCTGTCTACACCATCAAACAAGTTTAACAAAAAAAAAGTGTGATGTGCCCAAATATGGTAGTGATATTCCTAAATATGGCAGTGATATGACATCATCATGTCCATATATGGGCACATCACATTTTTGTGTCACATAAAGTTTGATAGTGTAGAAAAAGCTTTAGTTTACACAAATTTGAATTCTATATGTTGAATTTATGTTTTAATTTAATCTTGAAAAGATTTCAGGCGATTCCTCGGAAACATCGCACCATGGTGAACTGCAAGCTCGATTATCAACAAATGTCACGGAAAAGACAAAATTAACTCCTGAAGTGCCGAAAATACCACTTTCTCAGAAGCAGAGTGGTCCCTCAATGCCACATTCTAAAGGGAAACGCACTTGTGTCTCACAAGTATCATTACCAAAAGGGCCAACGCTAGGGCCAATGCTACCCCCAAGTTATATGAAAGAAGATTTGGAGAAGGATAATGAAAAAGAGAGGGGAACAGTGAACAGAAAACAGGATAGAATATCAGAGGAAGCAGTGGAGGAAGAATTATCTGATTGGGTACCTCCAGCTGGTAAGGTTAAACATTTTTTCATAGTTCAAAAATTAAAAAAAAATTTTTTTTTTTAGTATTTAGCCTAGCCTACTACTACAGTTAAGCTCTGTCTACACTATCAAACTTTATGTGACAGCACATTGTGATATGCCCATATATAGATTTATGATGATGACATATCACTACCATATTCAAGCATATCACTACCATATTTGGGCACATCACACTTTTTCAAACTAGTTTGATAGTGTTGTTCTGACTGGCTTTTACCTTTTTAATTGTATTTATTATTCTTTTATAAAATTCATTTTTTGTATTATATTTAATTTTTTTTCATTCATTTTTAATTTATTTTCTTTTTCATTGTAGGTCAAACTGGTGATGGTAGAACGAGTTTAAACGATAAATTTGGATATTGAAGAGAAACAAAGAGCATGGAGAAGATTGAAGCAGCAACATCATATAAATTCAAATCTTATATAAACTTGAGTGATTTAACAGCAAATAATTTAAAGAAGTTTTACTGGAAAAAAACAAAATAGTTAAAGATATATTGTCCCCTATAACATTTTTTTTTCAATTCACGTAATAGTTATTCACTTTGACCAAAAACTGGATTGGAAAAAAAATGATTTACCTGGAAAAAAAATGTAACCACAACAACAACAACGACATTGTAATATGACAGGATTACACTGTGTTGAATTTAGAGGAAGTATATGAAATGTATACAGTGAATATTTCATATACTTCCTCTAAATTCAATTAGAGCATTGCATCGGAACTTATCTTACTTTGTGTGTCATCATGCCCTTATTACATGCTTTAATAACTACCACACCAATTCCATTGCAAATATAGTCATATTAACTGATGAGTCCTAGAACAGCAAAACAAAGTTAATATAATTATAACCTACAAAATATTGTAAGCATGGTTTATTTTTGATATGGTTTGAACATCGTAACACACTTACCCTTTTGCTTACTTATGCATAGTTACTGACCTGATTAATTAATTTGCGTTTCTATTCACATACTGTAAATACTATACTTTTAGTACCCAATTCAATATCTCATTTTGAATTGATTGAGAACACAAACTGGGTTAGATTTTCATAATGCACTAATTAAATATCTGAATAAGTAATGAATAATTGCATCACCATAAGCAATATAAATACTTGGAACAGGGTGGTGTTAAAGAAGAAAAAATACATGCATGGTATCTCATTCATCATTCTATATTATATGCAAAAGGGATTTGAGAAATGTGTACCTCAAAAGCATTAAAATTACAACAATTGTTGTACAAATAAAATGAAATACAGTGTTTTGATGTGTGACTTTTCTTTGATATAATTGCATGTTTGAGGTATTGTATTTTTATCGAAGCAAAGAACAGTGACCAGACAAGTTGGTACCCTCCAGCTGAAATGACCAGGAGCAGGAAGAGATGTTTGCTGTGATAAGAGTGAATTTGTTTTATTGATTGCTGGTCTGAACTGGAGGCACTATTGGCGCTCCATACTTAACCTAGTACCTGACGTACCCTGCTGACGTACGTCGTACACCGTACAAACAGGCCTGGCCGTACTAAATTCTGTTTACTTTAATTATAATTTATGAAAGATGAAGTCGCGATTTACGACTATTGATTTAAGATGTGTTTTGTCTGAACTTGGGGATAGGTATGAGCTTGTAAAAAATTAGGACTATACATTTATAGTTATAATAAAGTATTTCGATTTAGCTTAGGCTAGGCCCGGCCCGCCGAGCCTCTAATAGGGGTGTAAAGAGGCCTAGCGCCCTCGCTGCAGGCCTATCGCTAGGCCTACTATACCTCCCTGGTCTGAGCCTGACCTGTAGTAGTGTATTGAATAGGGATAAGGTAGTACTAGGTACTAGCTAGGCTAAGATACATTTTTAGCCAAGCAGCTAACAAGACAGAAGTCGTAACACATTTTTTTTTTAAATCTCAAATTATGAGATTTTAGCATAGGCCTAGGTTAGTAGGCTACCTTACCATGGATGGAGTAAATTTACTCCATGCTGGCCTAAACTAATAATATTAATACTTTTTCCAACTTTTTTTTCAGGTTGATGGGAATGCGTGTTCTCAATGTATATGATGTAGACAACAAAACATATTTAATTCGACTGGCAAAGTAATTTTCCTTAAGCCATGTCTACACTATCAAACTTTCGTGTGACAAAAAATGTGATATGCCCATATATGGACATGATGATGTCATACCAATACCATATTTGGGCATATCACTAACATACTGTATTAAGGCAAACTTTTTTGTCAAAACTCGTTTGATAGTGTAGACAGAGCTTTGCTGTACCAATAATTTAAACAAATTATAGTTTACAGGAACCTACAAATGTCAATGACAAACCTTTTATTTAATTTTAGGCCAGATCAAAAAGAGGTGCTGTTGTTTGAATCTGGAAATCGAATCCATTCAACAACTTTTGAATGGCCGAAGAACATGATGCCCTCAAGCTTCTCTATGAAATTAAGAAAACATTTAAAAACACGACGTCTTGTTCAAATCAAACAACTTGGAATGGATCGTATTGTAGACCTTCAATTTGGATCTGATGAAGCTGCCTATCACCTCATTGTTGAACTTTATGATAGAGTAAGTAAATAAGTTAATGAGATCTTATTTTAAAAGAATTAATAAAAATAATGTCTCATTAAGATATATACTATTTTTTAAAGATGTATTGCATTGAAAAATGAAGTTTAATAAAATTGACTTTAAATAAGTCATTTTGCAGTTTTAATAAAGTTAACTTATAAAATGACAAAATAAATGTTTAAATTCAAACAAAAACCCATTGGCTGGTAGCCAATTTTTTTTTCAATCCAATTTTTGGTCAAAGTGAATAACTATTGTGTGGCAATAAAATCATTTTTCAGGGGGACAATAGATCTTTAGATTAAAGAGACTTTGTAAGCTGTCTGTGCATTATCAACCATAATTGAGTTGTGAACGTAGAACGGCCAATGACTAATTTATCAAAATAAATTTGTTTCAATTATTAGGGAAATGTCATTCTAACAGATTTTGAGTTTAACATTCTGTCGTTGCTACGAACGAGAAAAGAGGGCGATGATGTAAGGTTTGCTGTTCGTGAAAAATATCCAATTGAGACTGTTAAAACGCCTCAGCCTCTTATGGAAGTTGGAAGGTAAATGTTCTGGATATATCTATTACTGTGTTAATATATAAACAAATTTCTCTTAACGCTGTGTATACACTATCAAACTAGTTTGACAAAAAAAGTAGTGTGTAGTAGTGATGGGCTTAAATATGGCAGTGATATGCCTAAATATGGTAGTGATATGCCTAAATATGGTAGTGATATGCCTAAATATGGTAGTGATATGCCTAAATATGGTAGTGATATGACATCATAATGTCCATATATAGGCACATCACATTTCTTTGTCACATAAAGTTTGAAAGTGTAAACAGAGCTTTATATGTGTATTCACACTTTCTCTACCACTACTTTTTAACCAGGTTACAGGATCTGCTATCTGGGGCCAAATCTGGTGAAGTAGTTAAAAGGGTTTTAAATCCAAACTTTGGTAAGTGATGCTGTTTTGTATTTTTATATATTTAGACAAATTGCCAAGGATAGTCATAAGCCAATTCATTCACTATCCTTCCTAAAGTTGGCAATCCAGTTCACAAGACAAACATATACACAAGATGCTCTACATAAACAAAGTCTTATTACAAGTCTTTGGGAGTGGAGTTGTAATTTGTCATTAGAAAAAACCTGACCTCACAGGACCCTTGGATTGGTAGCCAAGCATCATAACCACCACGCCACAACTCCACTCCTGTATTATATATATTTTACATTTTTTTCTTTTTTAATTTGTAGTTCAAAACATTTTTATTTAAATTTTATTTTCCATTAGTTTATGGTCCTGCTCTTATTGACCATTGTCTGAGAGGTCAAGGGTTCATGGACAATGTCAAGATAGGTCAAGGGTTTAATGTAAATGAAGGTCAGTATGATGGGAAATGTTTTTGTTTTGTGTTGAATTTGTTCACCTCTCTCACAGCGAGTAGTAGTGTCACATGACAGTGTCACAACAGTTTTTTCTTCGACTATCAATTATGGTATACCCTGATCATGTTTTTTTTCTTTTTTTTGTCATCTTTTCCATTTCATACTTATGTATTTTTATCAATTTTTTTGTTTTTAAAATCTTTACTTTATAGCTTTACTAGTATTTGTTTGTATATTATTAGCATATAACTTTTGTTTTGTTTTTGATTGTTATTTAAAAGATTTACCTAGATTAATGGAAGCTCTTAAGGAAGCAGAACAAATGATGCATAGTGGAGGAACAGTAAAACAAAAGGTAAATGCATACATATGCTAGTCAAATGGCCGAGCGGTTAAAGCAGGGGCGCCGTTTACCGTACCAACAACGTCGGCAAGGGTTCGAGCCCGACTCGCTCCTAGTTCTGGTGGTGGAACAAGTCTTTTCAGATAAGGACTATAAACCGTAGATCCAGTGTACACAGTTATAACCTGTGTGCACCAGTTCATTATTCAAAAAGTGTAGGGGGTTACCCCGGTGAACTGGTTCACACAATAGCCCCTGTATCAGGGGGATTACTATCTATCTGATAGGACAGTGATTAATTTACTATTGGAAATCCTTGGCCACATTGCCTAAAAGACATAAAATAAAAAAAAAATAAATAAATATGTAGTGGTTTAGCCCAGGATTCAGTATCTAGTAAAACCACCCTGGACTAGCCTAGCTATTTACTTAAACTTGGTTTTCACTAGGACGCAACGTAAGAATGTAAGCCCCAACACAAGAACGTAAGCTGCAAAGAAAACAAATTGACCAATCACAAGCAACAGTTGCAATAATCCTCGCTTTCGATTAGTCGATTCGCTTGCATTGCGGCTTACGTTCATATGTTGCGTCCTAGTGTGAACAAAGCTTACCTTACAGTGGGACAGTTGTTTGAAACCATCAGTTGACACAGTTTTCTTAAATTTATATCTTTATTTTTTGTCAGGGATACATAATACAAAAGGTAGAAAAGAAGCCTGCCTCCTCAGAGGGTCAAGACTCTTCCATTGTAACGTAAGTATATTATCAAAATATTTGTAACATTCTTTATGCATCATCAAAATTTAGAATTCAAGATTTGTGAATGTCTTTCTGTGATATACATAAATGAAAAGTTAATTCAATTCAACGTAAACATTTATTTCCTTTCTTTCATCTTTCATAAACAATTACAAAATATAAATTAATAAGGTGCTACCTAAACAAGGTAGATTGAATTTGAATTATATATAAAGAAAAGAAAAACTATATTGATATATTTTACAGATATTCAGAATATCATCCCTTTCTGTATCGTCAACATGAACAACTTTCTTACTTAAAATTTGATACTTTTGACCAGGTAAGAATATTATACAAATAATGAATGTTTATGAGTGTAATGGTACAAATAATGGCACGAGGTGAATGATGAAAGGTTATATCAACGAGGCAAAGCCGAGTTGATATAACCTTTCATCATTCACCAAGTGCCATTATTTGTACCATTACACGAATACAAAACATTCATTATTTGTTTTATATAACATCTAAATAAATTCTAGTTATTTGAATCAATCGTACACAAATATCTGCTGCTGTTGCATATCTCGCGGTGGTGTTTACAAATGAAACTGAGACCAGACGACAGGTGGCGCTGTTGTATTTCACAGTACATAGCCATATCATAGGATAATTTGTGTACTAGATTTTTTTTCATCCGCGAGACGTTTTTTTTTTTGTACACAAAAATGTTTCAAAAAGTACTATTTAACGATCGTTGAATAGTGCGTACTATTGCACGCCATGTGACCCACAATCGTCCAATCAAATGACAGGAATTTATTTAGGTGTTATATAATATATAATATGTTTACAAACATAACAGTAACTTGCTGTATAATGTTGGGTCAGTTTAGCACTATGCTATCCAACCACTTTTTTGAATCCAGTCAATTTTTTTAAACATTTTGTATGTAAATTTTCCAGGCTGTAGATGACTTTTACTCCAAGATTGGCAGTCAAAAACTAGATATGAAAGCACTACAACAGGTAAGTACAAATTGTAAAAATAAACAAATATTAAAGGTACATTGTCCCCTTAAAAAATTCTTTTTTTCCAATTTTTTGTTGAATATGCCATTTTAATGTCACATAATAGTTATTCACTTTGACCAAAAACTGGAGAAAAAATTATTTACCTTTAAAAAATATCTTCAAGTAAAATAATTATTTTATTTTTTTACTGCAAAATGGCCTATTTAAAGTTCTTCATTTTTCATGTTTTTGGGGACAATACATCTTTAATTTATTTTTATTATAATTGAAGTGTGCTTTAGAGATTCTAATGTTGCCTTTAATAACTATAACATTTTTTTTTATGTAGGAGCGAGCAGCTTTTAAAAAACTTGATAATGTCAAGAAAGATCATGACAAACGAATAGCACAGTTACAAACAAACCAGGTAATACCATTTCGCATTATCTACTTGTGTATAGGGTCTTTCACACCTGTTCCGGCACGGATGTTTTGTTTTCACGACGCTCCACGCGGCTATGCGCCAATCGATATGAAAAACGTGAAAAAGAAACATTGACGTTTGATGGGCGTTTCCGTCATTGGACCAGAACCGTGCTGGAACAATTGTGGAAGACCCTTAAGGGAGTTATAATCACTAAGTAAACAGCATTAGTTCAGAAGAGAATGAAGAAAATAACACTATTTTCAATCAAAAACGGTTAAAACACATATATATATATCGGCAAGGGTTCGAGGCCGACTCGCTCCTAGTTCTGGTGGTGGAACAAGTCTTCTCGGATAAGGACTATAAACCGTAGGTCCAGTGTACACAGTTATAACCTGTGTGTACTTTAAAGAAACCCAGTTCATTATTCGAAAAAGAGTAGGGGGTTACCCCGGTGAACTGGTTCACAAAATAGCCCCTGTATCAGGGGGATTACCACCTATCTGATAGGACAGTGATTAATTCACTATTGGTAATCCTTGGCCACATTGCCTAAAGACATAAAATAAAAAAAAAATAAATATATCATTAATTGAAGTCATATTTAAAAATTGAAATGAAATGTTTATTCATCATTATTTTATTTGTTACGTACTTAAAAAGTCTTTCCAAAAACAAATCTGTTCTTTTATCTTGCAGGAAGCCGATAAAAGGAAAGCAGAGTTGATAGAAGTCAATCTAACATTAGTAAGTAAAATATGTGATGTGCCCAAATATGGTAGTGATATGCCCAAATATGGTACCGATATGCCCAAATATGGTACCGATATGCCCAAATATGGTAGTGATATGACATCATCATGTCCATATATGTGCACATCACATTTTTTTGTCACATAAAGTTTGGTAGTGTGTACAGAGCTTCAGGTGAATTAAAAATCATAACGACTAACTATTTCTATTTGTGGCAATGTCCAATCACATCCTATAGTATAACCGGTCGGTTTTCGATTACATGTTGCCTAGAACGAATAGTAATGTGTTTTTTGTGTTTGATAGGTTGACCAGGCAATTCAGATTGTACGTAGCGCAATAGCCAATCAGATTGACTGGACGGAAATTAAGGGTATTATCAACGAAGCGCAAATTCAAGGTGATCCTGTTGCCATGGCAATTAAAAACATTAAGCTTGACACCAATCATATCACAATGTCACTAAGGTAATGCTTGTCAGATATAATGTTAAATTTATGTACTGCAATTACTGCAGTAATTATATCACATGCATATAAATATATAAAAACATTAAGCTTGATACCAATCATATCACAATGTCAGTAAGGTAATGCTTTTTAGATATAAGGTTAAATTTATTTACTGCAATTACTGCAGTAATTATATCACATTCGTATAGATATATTCTAGATGAAACTGTCTTGAAACATAAGTTAAATTGTATACTGGTTTATAATCAAAGAACTACATATGAATATACTAAATATATACTGCATACACAACATCTCTAAGCATCAATCAATTTTATTTCAGAAATATTTCATCCATATCAAAAAACTTACAAACAGAAAAAGAAAATTCACAAACTCTAAGCTTAAATATAAAGAATACTTCTCCATCTACAATATATTATACATTTATCTCGTAGAGATCCATTTGAGATCATTGAAGATGATGAGGATGAAGATAAAGAAAAAAAAGATAAGAAATCTGAGAACAGTAAACCAATGAAGATAGATGTTGACCTGGGTCTGTCAGCTTACGCAAACGCACGCAAGTAAGTAAGCAATGATAATTATATTAGTTAGAAATTGTTTTTTTCACTAAACTGACACTAATATTTTTATTTTTTTTATTTTTATTTTTTTTAATATTTTTGTGTCCTGCCTTGTATTTTTGTGTTCTCTCTCCCTGTTGTTTTTCGTCTTTTTATTGTTGTTGTTGTTGTTGTTTCTGTCTTTTTCACGCTGCTGCTCTAGCCCGCTACGTCCCATTAGGACTACTCAATCAGAAGCTAAAGCAAGCAGCAGTTATAGTTCTAAGGACAGACAGTTTTGTGAAAATGGAAACTCCACTATGATTTATTGATTCCAGCTGCTACAGTAGACCCAAAAAACGGCTGGGAAAGAGTCTATTAGGACATGTCATGCTAAAATTACAAATCCCTATATATTCACTGTCAGATATTCATTATTATCGAAACAGTCCATTAAAGTTTGTGTTTGTAATAGGATACTTCACAATTGAAATATCTAGGGTGATGAAGTGACCCCCAGATTTGACCTTAGCAATAAAATTAACTAAAGTGACAGAAATTGAGTATTCACTTCTGTAACAAAAAAGTAATATTTATTCACATATAAAAAATGAAAAGAAACCCAAAAACCATTGTCTGACAGACAATTTAAGTATTTGTTGCTTTAAATTACATTTGTTCAGGTAAAATAACTATCTATTATGTGACAATAAAATGACACATTCAAAAACATTTGAAATAAAAAATATTTTTCAATAAGCGAGCAGCGTTTTTTGTAAGAAATATTTCTTGTTTAAATATATATTTATATTGTGTCTTTTAAGACATCCTGTCATTGGCCTTTGGATGTTGGATGTGAATATAAATTAAAATTTAGAATTTTTGACTTATATATATATATATTTCTCTCTGGGCTTATTTAAGTTTCTCCAGCATTCTACTTTTTTTAAACTTCACTTTTTGTTATTAAATATTATAATGTATCTTATGAGAATAAATAAATTGAAATATATCATCAAAACAATATATTGATGTTTGTAGATATTTTGATCTGAAGAAACATTCCAAAATGAAAGAAACAAGAACACTTGAATCATCTAGCAAGGTTTGAAATTTGAATTTATTATTTGCTATTTTATGTATAAAATGAATATAAGAAATGTGGCTCTATATAACCAATGTGGTCCTATAAAACCATTTCCTTGTTAAATGACATGTATAGTGCTTTTTGTAGGAGCAATATCCCATTTTCCTCTTATGTTAACACCACCTAAAACCTTAAATCCGTGCCTAAGGGCTTTGCTTAGGCAACAGAGCTCTTAAACCAACTTCCTCATTCCATCCGTTACACTCCATCCCCTTTTCAATTCAAAACTCTCCTGAAAATCTATTTCAATAGCTATTCTTTTCATATTGCACTGTGAGACTGCGGTAAAGATCGCTTTATAAATGTTTGTTCGATATTATTATAAATATTCTCGCACTCTTTGTTTTATTGGGCATTCTAAAGAATTAATAAACAAATATATTTAATAACATTTTATGGTATAAAGGTTTGCATGGCAAAATCAAGTGTTAATATAAAGTTTGCGGTGCACCACGTATATCAGTTCTGAAAAGAACTGTTGAGTGTACAGGGATTTTTTTTTGGCCACCTGAGGACGATCAAAGCATATTGATCGAAGCTTCGAAAAAATCAACAGTTCTTTTCAGAAATAACATTTAAAAAAAGTATCGGTTTTGTTCCTCTAGGCTATCAAATCAGCAGAAAGAAAAACAAAGAAAGCTTTAAAAGAAGTTGCCACAGTCACTAGTATTAAAAAAGCAAGGAAAACATACTGGTAAGAAAATTTAATATAGATTCCAGTCAATAAAGTGTATACATACCACATTTAGGATCTATGTGTTGTAGTATAAATGACATAATATAATAATATCAAAATTCATTCATACAGTACAACCCCTATTAAGGGGACACAACAAAGTGTCTCCTTAAAAGAGGTGTCCCTTAATAGAAGTGCCTTCTTAATAGAAGTGTCCCTTAATAGAAGTTTCTCTTATAAGAAGTGTCCCTTAATAGAAGTGGCACTTAATAGAGGTCTCACAAAGGAAGTGTGTTACTAAATATCAGAATTTCCAGACCAGGATAACATTTTGACTGGTGCGAAAGTTTCGTTTTTGGAAGTTGACAACAATATGGGCATGACTGTATTTCCTATCTTTTTCAGGTTTGAAAAATTTTATTGGTTTATAAGTTCTGAGAACTTTCTGGTAATAGCTGGAAGAGATCAACAGCAAAATGAACTGGTTGTTAAGAAATATCTAAATGCTGGTGACATCTATGTCCATGCAGACCTGCATGGCGCTAGTAGTGTCATCATTAAAAACACAACTGGTGAGTTATACTTATTCATTATTTTGTATTTAGACTGCAATGTTTAGGCTAGCAAACTGGTTACTGATGTGATAGATTAAAATCATTACCCATTGCCTAGTATATTTTATTGAATTTTGTTTGTAGGTCAGCCTGTTCCACCAAAGACCCTTCAGGAAGCTGGCGTGATGGCTATTTGTTACAGTGTGGCCTGGGAGGCTAGAGTGGTAACAAGTGCCTGGTGGGTTAAGCATGATCAGGTAGGCTAACAGTAAAGAAATTCTATTCTAAATTTAAAAAAAAGGCGTTTAGAAGTTTACATACCAATATGTATAATCAATTGAATTAATTTCAACCTGAAGCCTCTAGGACTTTAGTCTTGAGTGAAAGGGAATCTACACAACTTGTTATTTAGATCTTTTTATTTGTCAGGTCTCCAAGACTGCACCAACAGGCGAGTACCTAACAACTGGTAGTTTTATGGTCAGGGGTGAGTTATTTTCATTTATTAATTTCATTCTAGTAATTTACCTCCGCCAAGGAGGTATATGTAATCGGTAGCGTGTGTTTGTATGTTTGTTTGTTTGTTTGTTAGCAGGATTACTCAAAAAGTTATTACAAGATCTTTACCAAAATGAATATACAGATAGATATGTGGTCAATTACCATTCCATTAAATTTTAGGACCATTTGGGACCCTGGTCCTAATTCTGGACCACTTTTTGAGTATACTTTTCAGACCTGCTAGTGTTAAAAGATAGGACAGAATTTTTCAAAAGCCCGTGAGCAATCTTAAAGTAACAAGTAAACTGAAATTGCATTTTCTCGAAAACTACTTGTCCAAAAAACTTCATTTTTTTACAAGGGGCAAGAGTGATAATTTGTGATTTGTAATTTTGAAACATAATTTGATTTAATGTGCACGTTTTTTGATGCGAGTAGTTTTAAAACCTTATTTCTTTTCAAATTCGCTCGTTTGATGTTCACGTTTCTGTTCTGTTGGCTGAAACTATTGTTAGTTGAAAGGCGGGTTACATAACCTTTACACCAAACTCGCACATGCTTGTAGTGAAATTAGCCTAAATCACAGCATTAAGACACACAAATATATATATATTTTTTCCCGGAGAAATCTTATGTAGGAGAATTTTACAGTAGGCGGAGGTATGCACTCTCGGAGTGGCTTTCTAGTTCATTAATTTAATCAATAATTAATTCAGTTACTATGTGGCAGAATTTTAATATTTTTTAAGCCAGATTCTTTACATTTATTTTTTCATGATTATAATTTATATACATATCTATTTGTGTGTAGGTAAAAAAAACTATTTGCCACCGACGCATCTATTAATGGGATTTGGAATTATGTTTAAGGTAAAGAATTTTATTTTTTTATTTGAAAGTTGAGTCTCAGCTTATGGTACTAGAGATTTTAAGAACATAAAGGTAAAAGTAAAGTTAAGAGGTAAATAGAAATTGCAGAATCTGAATTTGGCATCTAAATATTAAAAACTTCAAATTCAAATTTACTTTAAATTAAAGATTAAAAAATTTTCCTCTTTTTTAGGTAGATGAGTCGTCCGTATTCCGGCATAAAAATGAAAGGAAGATTCGATGTGCGGAAGATGAAGAAAGTATTGCAGTATGTACAGTACCCAAACCTTATTTGTTAAATCATGTCAGTCTTGTTGAATAATCTTGTTAAGTCGAAACTGTTGATATAAAGTTTGCGGTACACCACGTGTATTAGTTCTGAAAAGAACTGTTGAGTTTCTCGACGTTTCGATCAATATACTTTGATCGTCCTCAGGAGTGAAAAAGTCGAAACTTTAACTCCATTTAATTCATTAATTTTTTATTTTTTATTTTAATTCATCGACATTTTTAGTCCAACATTGTTTTGACCAAATATCGTAGGAACATCTGGTTTTCAAAATTTAAATAAAATCAACAGTCAATAGTCGTAAACATTTTTTAACAAGAAAAATTCTTCTTTTTATTCGGCCTAATCTGTAGTTGTTTTTTTTTTCAATTCAGACTGAGAGTACTGCTGATGAGGAGGAATTAAAACTCCCATCAGATATTGAAGATGATGATGATGATGTCAAAAGCAAGGAGGACGAAGATGAGAATGTTGAGGAGGAGAAAATGAATGATAAAGAGGAGGAACAAACAGACAACATGGAAGAGTTAAAAGAAGAGAGTAGTGAGAGTGATGGAGAATCTTTATTTCCTGACACATCTATTCAAGTTCAACACATCCAAGGAGAAAAGTAAATTAAAAATATTTTAATACTTAATAGTGCTGTAATTCTACATGACAATATTTGGTTAGGCAAATTTCGTAATACACCATAGTGGTTAGGTTAATTTTAAGAGAATCATACTGTTTACTATAATTGTGTATGTGCAAAGATACGGCCAAGTATAGACACTTAGTGCTGTATTTATACATGGCAATATTTATTTTGGCAAATTTTGTAATACAGCATTGTAGGTTATGTTAAAGGTCAGGTTATGGTCTATGATACATGTGTTTCACATGTGATGCTGTATCACAGAATTTACCTATGATACTGCTACAGTACAGATAATCAACTAATTTTGATAAATTATTTAAACAAACTAAATAAAATCCTTTCGGATGTAAACTTATTTGGAATTGTGATTTCGTTTGTTAGATACGAGCTGCAGCGTACCAGAGGTTCTAGCGTTCTTAGCACCAGTAGTCAACATTTTACCGGTGTTGACGATGAATACGATGATGAGAACAATGTCATCTACCTTGGTGATAATCAGCCAATCGTTCTTGGAAAGAAATTAACTGAAGAGGTTAGTCAATATTTGAACAATTACTAATTAAATTGATGGTAGCTACTGAACTAAAGCTCTGTTTACACTATCAAACTTTATGTGACAACAAAATGTGATGTGCCCATATGTGGACACAATGACATCATATTATCACTACCATATTTGGGCATATCACACTTTGTCAAACTAGTTTTGATAGTGTGAACAGAGCTTAAGAAGAGCATTCTCTTACTTATCTGATGTATTTGGTATCAATGACTTTCTCTTTCTAGGAACAGAAAACGAAACAGAGATTGTCTGCTAAGCAACGAAGGTATTCTTTATTTTAAATACTTTAATAAAGGTTTTATAACAATTTTAGTACATTGTGTATAGAATAAATAAATAAAACGAGGTAAGTTTCTAAGCTAGAATGCATTTAGCATGGGTTCAAGACCAGTCTGTGCCATTGTCTGTATTATTTATAGTAAAAAGGACTACAGTATATATAATCCATATTACAGTAACTAGTGATGGATCAAATTAAACTCGTGTATATCTTGATTTATTTTAGGGATCTTAAGAAAAAAGCTCAAAAAGATACTACAGTTGAAGATGTTGAGGATGTACAACCAGAGGTCAAAGTTGAACCGTCAAACAAAAAGAAAGCGCAAAAAGTATGACTAAATCTTGTCACATTTGTTCCATCATTCACTTCTATTTATTAATTTTATTAATCATTATGTTGTAATTATTGGTGACTTTTCATTTATTATTAATTTATATTTCAGCAAGTGCAGCAGCAAGAACCAGTGAAGAGAGGTCAAAAGGTTATGTAATTGTTTTATTTTCACAATTGCGTGCTAGTGAAGAGTAAAATTTCAATCTTTAATTTTATTCTTCCCTGAATGTTTAAAAGAAGATTCCCATCTGTTCAAACATTTTACACTCTATAATTACATTCTTTTAATTTCACTCTTTTAATTACACTTTTTTAATTTCATTCTTTTAATTACACTCTTTTAATTTCACTCTTTTAATTTCACTCTTTAATTTCTCTTTTCCCTGATTATGTTTTAAAAAAAGCTTGCCATCTGTTCAAACATTCTGATTTGGATCTTTTTTCTGAATTTAAACAAAAAAAATTTTCCAGTAAAATCTTTCTAAAGTAGTAGTAAAACATTTTAAATCTAATTTTTTTTTTTTAATTCAGGCGAAACAAAAGAAGATGAAAGCAAAGTATCAGGATCAAGATGAGGAGGAAAGGAAGTTGAAAATGGAGTTACTTGCTGTAATTATTTATTTATTTAAAAAAATTTCTGTAAAAACTGACAGGGTTGATGTTATCCTTAAAGATATATTGTTCCCCTGAAAAAAATGTTTTAAATTGGATCGGAAAAATGTTTCATGTTTTTGGGGACAATACATCTTTAAACAATACAATTATTATTTGATTGAAGTCTGCAGGTGCCCCAAAAGAAGTGAAGGGAAAGAAAGCTAAAAAGAAACTTCAACAACAGCAGAAATATCAACAACAAAAACAGAATTACCAAAAACATAAAAAGCAGGATAGCATTCAGGAACCAGAAGGGGATGAACCTTCTAAGCCTGTACCTGAGGAAATTCAGACACTAGAAAAAGGTATGTGAAGAAACATATTATGGCATCACGTTTAAGAAGTAAAGCTCTGTCTACACTATCAAACTTTATGTGATAAAACAATGTGATGTGCCCATATATGGACACGATGATATCATATTACTACCATATATGGGCACATCACACTTTTTCTATCAAAGTAGTGTAGACAGAGGCTTAGAGAGTAAATATTCTTGACCTTTGATCTCTATTCACCCACCATGAGAAAATCACCACATTAAGCTAACACCATCATGGTAGTTTCAAGATGTATAGCAACCCACACCCTTATATTATTACTGGAATGGACCTCTCTCGGCTGCCATAATCATAATATTTTATAGTTCTATATTTTTATGTTTGTTAAATTAAATATACTGAGATAGTTTTTTTTTTGTCAGTGGTTGGAAACCATATGGTCAATAAAAGTAACATTATTTTTATAATTTTATTTTTATCAATAGAAGAGGAGGATGTTGTGAAACCATTTGTTGCAACACACACGTGGAGGAAAGATGCCAAAGATGAGGTTGAGGACGACGACGAAGATGATGAAGAGAAGGAAAGTATTCAGGTGATGAGAAATTTTATTTTCAATTTTAACAAATTTACTACACACTTATTATATTGTTCGGAGGTTTGTTTCTCTTTCTCTGTGAGCCTTGCTATTATTTTAGTTTTCACACCCTGTCCTACCCTATCCTACCCTATTTCACTGAAGCTCTGTTTACACTATCAAACATTATGTAACAAAAAAATGTGATGTGCCCATATATAGACATGATCATATCACTACCATTCTTGGGCATATCACTGCTAAATTTGGGCACATCATGCTTTTTTTTGTCAAACTAGTTTGATAGTGTAGACAGAGCTTAACATTCCCCAATTCTTGAACTTCCAGAATTCTCCCTCCACTTTTCAAAACTTCATACATTATGTGCACGCATATTACCGAACTCATTTTGTATTTTAAGAAATAGTTCATTTTGACGTAATACCTGTTTTTTTTTATTAATTCGTTTCTAGGCAAGTGGGTCAATACTGGACAGTGTAACTGGTCAACCTCATTCAGAAGACCTGCTATTGTTTGCTTTGCCTGTTTGCGCTCCATACTCAGTAATGCAACATTTTAAGTGAGTCATACCATTTACTATATTCTAGTTAAAAAGGTGAATAAAATCACCAATTCCTGTGCTGTCTACACTATTAAACTATTTTGACAAAAAAAGTGTGATATTTCACATATATGGAAGTGATATGATGGCATCGATATGATGGCATTATGTCCATATATGAGCACATCACATTTTTTGTCACATAAAGTTTTATGTGTAGACAGAGCTTAAAGTTGGCAGCACAGGAATTGGTGATAGTGTAGATGGAGACAGGTTTATATCAAATAAAATATGGCCAGGTGTATAATTCAGTCAAACTAGTAATATGGTATGACATCATCATGTCCATATATGGGCACATCACATTTTGTTGTCGCATAAAGGCTTAACCCTTCAAACTCTACTTTTCTTTGTTTAGATTCAAAGTTAAGCTTACGCCAGGAACAGGGAAGCGTGGGAAAGGTAACAACTTTAATATTCATATTTACTTTTTCAATTTGGATTTTTATAAAACAACTTATTAATCACTAACACAATTACACAAAATACAATATATTTAGCTTTACATTAATTTCAGTAATTAAATTGCATTATAATTCGGTATTTTTTTCTTTTAGCTGCAAAAACTGCAATGCATATGTTTCAGTCGAGTAAAGAATCAACTCCTCGTGAAAAAGATCTTTTTAGAAGTATAAAGGTATGAGGAAATTTTTTCAATTATAAGCTAGATGACAATAACTATACTGTTAATTTGATGCAGTAGTCATAATATTATATATGACACAAGTATAGTCCCATGGGCCTGAGTTATGAAACTTGAGAAAACTTGTGGGTGATATTATACTATGTTTGTACTCACGCATGGGATTATACTTGAGAATGGGATTATACTCGAGAATGGGATTATACTCGCGAGCATGGGATTATATTTGAAGATGGGATTATACTCGAGGATGGGATTATACTCACGCATGGGATTATACTTAAGGATGGGATTATACTAGCAAGCATGGGATTATATTTGAAGATGGGATTATACCCGAGGATGGGATTATACTCACACATGGGATTATACTCACGCATGGGATTATACTCACGCATGGGATTATACTTGAGGATGGGATTATACTCGCAAGCATGGGATTATACTTGAGGATGGGATTCGCAAACATGGGATTATATTTGAAGATGGGATTATACTCACGCATGGGATTATACTCACGCATGGGATTATACTCACGCATGGGATTATACTCGCGAGCATGGGATTATACTTGAGCATGGGATTATACGTGAACATGGGATTATACGCGAACATGGGATTATACTCGAACATGGGAGTTTACTTGGTAATAAATATACGGTAATCAGTAACTGTTTAAACGATTATTTCTCCTTGGGTTAAACTGTTACAGAAACACTGTGTACACGAACATAATTTTCAATATTTTTCTTACTTTTTTTCAGGACACCGATTTATCAAGAAATATACCAGGAAAAGTTAAAGTATCAGCACCTAATTTGCATAAACACAAACGATGATGAAGTATTTGAAAGTATGTTGCATACAATACTCCAAATGGCTGTTATTATCTCCTGGTGAATAACTCTATACTGATGTCTTTTTAAAACAAATCACATGATGGAGTGCATTTTATTACTGTATTTGAAGTGGCTTAAATAAACTTACAGTATTAGTATTTATTTAAAGATTACATTAGCAGTTTCATCTGAAAATGCATCTAAAACATTTACAAATATAAACAAATTAATAAGAGAAACCAGAGTGATAACAAATATGATAATGACAGCAGAAAAATCAGAATTATTGTATTATGTTTTAAAAAATGATTGGAACAATCAATTGTAATTGAGAAATAAATAATACAATTGTTTTTTTAAATTGTGCAAAAAATGAATTATCATGTTATGAAATAGAAAACAAATAAATTTTAAACAAATGAGTTTGTTGTTGTACACAATGAGTGTGAAACATTCCTAGATTTCAGACTATCATCAAATGCCCAAAATATAAATGGACTCAAGTTGACGTAGTTAACGTGTTGAAGTTGGTTTAAACGCGATTTGATTGGTGTTGACGCAAGTTGACACTAAGTAGCAGGAATGAAGTTTCAATCTGTGACGTAATGTGCCATGTGGTTGTTCTAGGCCTACTTTGGTCTGTCCCGTAAATGTTGTGTTTTATGATTTTTCTGTAAAGTTTTTGAAATACAATGGCATTACCTTCAGATTATAACCTTCTTGTGGATACTGAAAAATGCTTATTACTTGAATCGAATGTAATAAGTAAGAATGTAAGCAAACAGTTGGATGATAAAACATCGGCAGCGGCGGCGTGGACAGAACCCGAAGGTAACCGTGGCAGTCCGACTACGGGTATGCTCTAGTCTAGTAAGCCTAGGCCTAGCCTAAGCAGACTTGTTTTGTCGTTGATCAAAAATCATTTCATGCAAAGAATTGAGGCGAATTGATGCTCACATAGTTTCCGACAATGCATATGTTTTATGATTTACATATTGTGAATGGAATTTAATAATTATTTTAATTTTATTTAAATAAAATACAAATAGAAATAGGGCCTAAATAAATAGCCTACTAGCTAGTAGGCCTAGGGTAGGTAGGCCTTTAGCTACTAGTAACTATCTAGTCCTAGTAGCTATATGCATATTTAATAATACGATAATATTAATTACAAAATTACGCCTACTACTAGGAGGTCGTCTAGGCTAGTCCTATTTATATAATATTTTTATAAAATACTAGACTACTGTATGTAGGACTAAATATAGGCCCTATAATTTTAATTAGGCCCTATAATATTACATTTGACAAATAAAATAAAGTAGGGAAATAAATAATGATAAAATGAGACGGGCCATAATTTTGTTACAAATTTTTAAGAAACTACCCTATAAGTATATGATTTATATCTCAAATTATGCGTTATAAATATATATTCTCTTCTTTTTAGGTGATAAATGTGTACAGCTTGTTTTAAATCGTAAATATGAATCATGTCTTTTGTGCGGTACAAGTGTCGATATCCTTGGAACTAACACGCAAGAAGAAGGGATGGAAGATTTGGGAAATGCTATTGAGAACAGAATTAAAAAATACCTCAATGACGAACAGGTTAATTGTATAGAAAGGTACTTCATTAAATATTAGTGTGGGCATAAGGCCATCTTAAAGCTCTGTCTAAACTATCAAACTTTATGTGACAACAAAATGTGATGCACCCATATATGAACATGATGATGTGATATCATACCATATTTGGGCACATCACATAATTTTTCTCAAACTAGTTTGATAGTGTTAGACAGAGCTATACTTACTTTTACCATATCTATTTGGGTATGGTCAATCCATTTTTATGTACCTGTAAAACTGACTTTTATTCCAGTGGCTAGTTTTATAGTGTATACCATAGAGTAATTAAATTATTACTTCCGTGTGTAGATGGCGTAATGTCATGTTCAATGCATTTCGCCAGACAAAACCAATTTTCTACATGCTACAATACACTTATTTTTATTGCACTTGTTAATTTAAGTATTCACTTACTCTGCTGGTTTATTTTGCAATAAACTTTGCAAGAAACAATCTGATGGAAAATAATTTTGTTTTTGTTCATTTCTCATTAAAAAATTGAAATAGAGAGTTAGAAGTTTTGTGCATTGGTATCTCACTACTCAACTTGTTTGTACAGAATAACTGGACTGGACCAAAAACAAAATGTCAACCAACTCACTTCCTATCACAAGGATTGCGAACAACAGAAAAGGTACACTTATTATTATTATTTTTATAAAGATGTACAAATTGTGCTATATTTGATTCTCCATATCTAGCTCTTCCCACCTAAATACATTTTACAATTTGATACTAAGGTAGTTGTATATTTATAATTTGCAAAGAATAATCCCTAAAGCTCTGTCCACACTATCAAACTTTAAGCTCTGTCCACACTATCAAACTTTATGTGACAAAATATGTGATATGTCCATATTTGGGCACATCACACTTTTTTGTCAAACTAGTTTGACAGCTTTAGAAGTTGACTATCTAAGCAACCAGAAGGCCAGTTTAAAAAAAGGACAAATAATAATATTAAGAAGTTCACACTCTATACAGTATTAGGTACGATTATTTTTGTGTGTTTTGTGTTCATGGATATCTCTTTATATTTTTCTAGGCTCAGGATTTTAAAGAGTTTTGTAAGGAATCTCTAAGTAGCAGTAGCGATGCTGTATACTCACTTTTAGATTTCCCGGAATACTTGTTCCTTGCGAAAGTTATTCTTGTACAATGTCGCCCTCTATTAACAATGTGCCAGGTACGTTTGTAGACCATTTCTAATTTTCTTCTATTCTATTATTCAGTTGTAAAATTCATTTGAATTATTTAATATTATTCAGTTGTAAAATTCATTTGAATTATTTAATATTATTCAGTTGTAAAATTCATTTGAATTATTTAATACAATTTTTAGGTCTAATGTTATGTCATCAAATGCAATTTGTGTTTTTAAAAAAATTGGAAAACTACTTTATATTCTGAGCTAGTTTTTTTTAATTTAAAAAAAAATGTAATTATTTAAATTTACACAAATATACTTCATTCATTTGTTTTTCTAGACTTCTGATTGGTGGGCTATGCGATGTTTGTGGATTCAACAACAACTCATAGATGAAAAGTCTCCCGAAATTCATGAAGAAATTATGAAATGTAGAGAAAAAAGTAAGTTTTAATATACAATCATAGATGTTTAATAGGTTGGTATTTTACAAAATGGCCAAGTTTTACAACAAGGTTGTAGTTATACTAATGTAGTCACTGATTCAATATCAATTGAATATCTTTGTACAGCCTTGGTGGTTGTAACAAAATATATTTGTCTTTTGAAATGTCTTCAGATTTCATCCTGTGTTATGTAATCATTTTGTGTTTCTTTTTAAGTTCTTAAAAATGAGGTCCTCGTGGCAAATGAGGACAACATGGAGTTGTGCGTGATGTTCCATCTTGAATGCTGCCCTCTATCGCATTATTACTATCATTATCAACAAAGCGAAGATCATTTAGAAGCTGCTCAAAAAGCCGCAGGAATAAAAGTCAGTTTTACAGGTACGTAAAAATGGATTGACCATACTCAAATATATATGGTATAAGAAAGTAAAGCTCTGTCTACACTATCAAACTAGTTTGGTAAAAGCAAATGTGTGATGTGTCCAAATATGGTAGTGATATACTCAAACATGGTAGTGATATGACATCACCATGTCCATATACCGTAGTTCCCCGGGTATAATCCCACCCCCCCTTGTACGTGAAATTTTCCCGAATTTGGGAGGTGGGACTATACCCGGAGATTTCCCGCTGCATGAACTGAAAATGACGAAATTTCTTCTAGCTACGATTTAGGCTAGGCCTATCTAAAAGCTATATTCCGATGTAGGCCTAGCAATTAGACGGCCAGGCCATCTAGGCCTAGGCGGCCTATTTGGTCTTACCTGTGCTATGCCTATGCCTAGCTAGCTACAGTAGGCCTAGGCTCACCTCTGGCCTAATGTTAAATTATACACTGGGACTTTGCCCGGGGATATGCTTGCGTGAGAAGGTAATCGTAAAGTCGGGGGTGGGATTATACCGGAGGTGGGATTATACCCGAGGAACTACGGTATATGCACATCACAAGCTTGATAGTGTAGACAAGCTATAAATATGATAATGACTGGTAACTCAAGTCGGTAAAGTTAAATAAAACTAAACAATTCCCAAAGTTCTGTAAAGATGTTTGGTTACTGCCACATCCCTCAGAAAGCTTAAATTTACAATTTACATACTTTTGACAACCCTGCTCCATTTTTTATTTTTTTTTTTTAGGTGCTTTAGGAAAAAGGACAAAATTTCAGCAAACAAATTGTGCTCAGTTGATCTTGAAGATTGAAAAACAAGAGATTGCTACTTTATCAACAGCTTTATCAGAAGATGATAAATCATTAATTAAAGAAAATCTACCAAAGGTAATTTTTCTTTTGTGTTCTTTTTCACATATTCTTTTGAACCATATTTGGGCATATCACTACCATATTTAGGCACATCACACTTTTGATAGTGTAGACAGAACATTAGAGAGCATAGCACCATTGCAGTTGCCTGTATCTCTGTCTAGCCTTTGTTTTTGACAAATTCAAGTCAAGTAAATATTTATTTGTTCAATTGTAATAAATAAATATATATATATATGAACAATGTTACAAAAAAATAAACAAACATTCATTCATTTTACACAAAGCAAAATTCAAAACTTGTATTTGGAGAAACCAAAGTCTAACTTTAATTTTGCTTAACCATGTATTAAGTGGACCACCCTCGTAAAATATTGGTGAAAATAACAAAATGCTTGCTTAAATTATTATAATAATTATTTTTCTTTTAGGATCTTCACCTAGATGATGATGTTATTTTAGAACGTGTTCAACTTCTTGAACCAAATGAAACAAAGTCTACGGATCTTGCACCTTTACAACAAGCAGTTGTACTTGGGCTCTTGTAAGTTGAAAATAGTTGGAATAGCAATGTACCTGTCTCTATGAGGGTTTTTACCATGTTAATAATAATAATAATGTTCAATTTATATTGCGCAAAATGCAGGGTGCCTCTAAACAGAAAACAGAAATTTAAAAGAGTAAAAGATTAATGATAAAAGTGCAAATCAAAAAGGTGGGATTTGAGGAGTTGTTTGAATGTGGTGAGTGATTCAGCTTTCGTGATTGAATTTAGAAGGGCGTTGCCGAGAACAGCAGCTGACCAGGAAAAAGCGCCATAATATTTTGTTGAAGACTGTGTAGTGTAATGTGCGAATATACTCAACTAGGTTCTGCACAGTAAAGCAAGATGATGCGATATATCATTAATTAATTGATTTACAGTTTTCAAATTGTTATGAATAAGAAAATTATTTATTTTTTTAGTTCTCACCATAAAAGAAACAGCGCAAAATTTGAACTTTTAAAAGAAGAACTTAATGCGTATGTTGACGTAAGTAGAACAGTGTTTTATATAGTACTAGAAAGTTAAGAACCACTAGGCTAGCTACTTTGTAAGCCTTTGTACCCAGTGAGCTTACTCAAGATATGTACCCAAGATATTTAGCATGCATAGACTATTGTAAGTTTGAGCTAATTTTGAATCGTTTTATAAATAATTTGTAAATGTTTGTTTTTACAGAATGTATTGGGACAGCCACAGTGTTGGGGTGCCCAAATAAAAGCACTAATGGCTCGTTCATTGTTGGAGAAAGATAAAGGAAGAAAAATTGAGAGAGCCATGATGCAGGTTGAGGTACTGTACATCATTGCTTTTTCTACACTATCAAACTAGTTTGACAAAAAAAAGGGAGATGTGCCCAAATATGGTAGTGATATGACATCATCATGTCCATATATACATATAATAACACATAAAGTTTGATAGTGTAAACAGAGCTTTAGTACTGTATTACATAAGAAATGTTGAAGTGACATAAAAGTAAATTAGTAAACATTAAAATGATAATGCTAGAAATTATCATAATTTATTTTTGTACCCCCACAAATTTAGTCAGCAGTTCGGTCCGTCCAATGACCGTGTCTGTGTTACATTTGTGGTAGAGCAATATCTCTCTCGGTTCTTGTGATTGGTTGAACTGTTCTAGTTTTTCTGTATCACTATAATGAACATTGAGATGTGGTTCCTAAGAGTTGACCTAGGATATTTACTTCCTGTCCTGGGTCATAGTTCAGGAACTGACATTTTATTTCTTATTATTGTTATAAGATATCATAAATAAATAAGATAAATGTGACAATGATAGCAATACTTGTTTTTTTAGTACAATGAAGATTAATATACATTTATATATATTTTTTATGTTTCAGGTTTTAGTTAACGAATTAAAACAAGAGAAGTGTCCAGTTAGTGTTCGATTCCATCATTTCTATTCTTTAAATCTACCACCGAAATGGGTAGTTGAGGTACGTTTGTCAATATCTGTATTCTCAACATGTTAACAAGGTCCATCCTTTGGTTTATAAACAGTAACCTCATGTTCGATAAAGACGTATTAACACATACATGTATTGCATATCTTTCTTTTTATGAAAAGGTTCCCTCTGAATGTTGGTAACCAGATATAGGTTTCTACTGTGTTTCAAAGTTGTATTGAATCACTAGTAAGGTAAAGGAGTATCTCCCCATTATTCCCCACAGGGGAGTGTTCCACCGGAGGTGCTGACTGGTCGTGGGTGACCCATATTGATGTTTTATTTATTTGTTTTTGTTTATGAATGTTCTCAAACTGTCAAGCACCCGCTTCTTTTCTTTATTCAACATTGTTATTGTGAATGAATAAAAAAAAAATGATATGTCCCAATAAAAGTTGTTTTGTAACTCCTGTTTGAAACCCCCATGTCATTTTTATTTTTCATAGAGTGAACAAGCTAGCTTGCTACTAAGTCTTGGATCTACAAGTGCTGCATTACAAGTATACTTAAGACTGCAGTTATGGGAAGAGGCTATTTTTTGTTACCAAAAACTTGATAAACTTGATAAGGTATTACATTAATATGCTTTTACAAAATATCCACAAATTTAGTCAGCAGTTCAGTCCGTCCAATGACTGTGTCTGTGTTACATTTGTGGTAGAGCAATATCTCTCTCGGTTCTTGTGATTGGTTGAACTGTTCTAGTTTTTCTGTATCACTATAATGAACATTGAGATGTGGTTCCTAAGAGTTGACCTAGGATATTTACTTCCTGTCTTAGGTCATAGTTCAGGAACTGACAATTATCAATCGGAAATAGACTTCTAAAATTCATATGTTATTTGTATAAAATGTATTCGATATGTCATGTCATTTTTATCTCTTTTTAAAATCAAAAGCAGTATCTTCAAATGATGTAACTGTGAATGAAATTTTTTTTTTACTCTGTACAATATTAGTTATTTTCTTAATTTTTATGTAGGCAGAACGTCTTATACATGACCAACTGTCAGCCAAGGAAACGCCACTGATGCTATGCCTACTTGGTGATGTGACTAGAAATCCGGAGCATTATTTAAAAGCGTGGGAAGTATCCAATCATAAAAGTGCTAGAGCGCAGAGATCGCTGGGAAGGTTATATTTAGATGATGAAAAATATGAAGAAAGTATCCAGTGTTTTGAAAAATCTCTAGAAAGGAACTCACTACAGGTAAGTTGAATTTATGATGGAAAAGGGCAACAAGTAGATGTAAGCCTGGAAACCCATTAGTAGTTAGCATATTATAGAAGTATTTTTTGGTGTTTTTTAGTTATTATATAGAATTATATAAGTATCCACAAATTTAGTCAGCAGTTCAGTCCGTCCAATGACTGTGTCTGTGTTACATTTGTGGTAGAGCAATATCTCTCTCGGTTCTTGTGATTGGTTGAACTGTTCTAGTTTTTCTGTATCACTGTATGAACATTGAGATGTGGTTCCTAAGAGTTGACCTAGGATATTTACTACCTGTCTTAAGTCATAGTTAAGGAACTGACAAAGAAATTATGGCCGGTGAGGGCGCTTTACAAATGAACTTTCACGCTAAGAAACAATTTGAAGTACTGATTTGTTGCTAAAAATCATGTTTATTTTTTGTTTTCAGTACAACACTTGGTTTCTTCTTGGGTTTGCTGCCCTCAAGTCTGAACAGTATAAAGTGGCCATACGTGCGTACCGAAAGTGTCTTACCATAGAGATGGATGTAAGTTGTCAATCTAATACCGGGATGTAAAGAATGTTCTGTTCTTTAATTCACAAAAGGATACTTGGATTTCAAGATAATATTTTGACATTGTTATCATTGCTGAATATCTGCACTCTCTTCTTTATGCATGACCCTTGCCATCAATTATATACTGAAATTGTAAATATAAACAATGACTAAATAAATTTGAATTGAATTGAATTGTTGTCAAATAAATAATTTCTTTTTCTTCAGAATTTTGAATCTTGGAATAATCTTGCACATTGTCATATAAAGTTAAAAGAAAAGTAAGTCAACCTGACTTGATTGATTCTCGATAAATATGTTATTATAAAGTTGATATTTACTTGCTTATTTTGAAGTTTTTAAACTTAAAAATAAGCAAGTAAATATCAACTTAAAAGTAGACGTATTAAGTGTATTTAAATAATTATTAAATTATTATAAATAATTAGCATTTAATTAATTTAATTGTTTGGGACTACGGTTTTAATTTTGATTTACTTCAATGGACTGCAGCCTAAATGTTAAGGCTGTTTTACGAATGGATGTATTCATATCTAATTTACCTAAATTAAAGTATGTCATCTTGAAAGTGGTGTTCTCCTTAAAAAGTTTTTTTTTTTTGTTGCTTTTTTTTAGGGGAAAAGCTCATAAAACACTGCAGGAAGCGATCAAGTGTAACTATGAAAATGAAAAAGTTTGGGAAAACTTCTTATTTGTAAGTATGCAATATTTGTGTAGTATAAGCCCATCCCTTGTATGTCTGTAAAAGATGTGTTTTCTGGATTAGCCTTATATATTTAATAAATTCAATAATTTTCTTTCAAAAAACATCCACAAATTTAGTCAGCAGTTCAGTCCGTCCAATGATTGTGCCTGTGTTACATTTGTGGTAAAGCAATATCTCTCGGTTCTTGTGATTGGTTGAACTGTTCTAGTTTTTCTGTATCACTATAATGAACATTGAGATGTGGTTCCTAAGAGTTGACCTAGGATATTTACTTCCTGTCCTAGGTCATAGTTCAGGAACTTACAAATACACAATACATTTTATTTTTTTATGTTTATTCATATGCTATGCATTATCTTTATTTTCTATCCCATTTTTTTTTTAATTGAGGTGGCGACTGACGTTGGTGATTTCCAAAGCAGTATACAAGCGTGTCATAGATTGTTGGATTTAAAAGGCAAGTACGTCGATGAAGAGATTATGAATATTTTAGTAACGGCAGTTGTTAACAACATCACAGGCAGTGATGGAGTACCAGGTATGTGTTGAATTGTCCTTATTTGGAAATAAAAATGTACTGTATTAGTAATAGTATTAACAATCGCTATCTCATTTTTTATGTTAGCTTCAAAACACCGGAAGAAACTGCAGGAATTGTTTGGTCGTTTGACATCGATTGTTACGGGAAATGCCGATGTGTGGAGGTCGTACGCAAGACTCCTAGGTGATGGACATTCAAGTGACCAAATAGACAATGATAAGGTATACATGTGGACCAATCTGCCCATCTCAAGGTATTGGGTCTTGTATCTTGGTTGTGTTGAAATTGTGGCACTCTTGGTGTGGGTGGGTTTGTGATCTTAAGAGCCTATGTACAAATCATGTTCATTGTCTAATTCTAATTTTTTTCAGGCAATACAATGTCTTCAGAAGTCTCATCGTTGTAGAACACAAAACAGTGATTGGTCCAAAGATGTAGAAACATGCATGGTGATAATGGAACAGTCCATTGAACTTTCTAAAGGTATGCATCACATGTAATGGAAGATTCTGTAATACTATTAAAACTTTGTTCATACTTGTACGCAACACAGAGATGTATATGTAATTTGACCAATCACGATACAAAGGGTCAACCAAACTGTTGCTTGTAATTGGTCAACTACATTGTTACATTGCGTCCAAGTGAGAACCAAGCTTCTATATGCATGAATGAGTCAACCATAAACGTTCACAAAATCAATTGTGAATTGTCACATTTGAGTGTAATATAATTGTTAAAAATTATAATTTTTTTCTATACAGAAAATCTTTTTATTATGATATTATTCGTTTTGTTATGGTCAAATGTTTAAATATTGAGGCTATCGCAAATGGTATTTCATAGCTTGTTGTGGATATTTCTTGGTCACAATGCGATTTGTTTTTCTTTAGCCTATCAATTGGTGAGTGAATCTAAAACCAGTCACAGAGAAGCAATACAGTTACTATCATCCGCCAAACTGATGCTTAAGACAGTCCATAGTAATACTAAGGTAGGCTTCATATTAATTTACCAAAACATTTACATAGTATTTTTTTGTAAAGTAATTTAATGGTTTTAAAATAGTCTCAATGTGCTGTTTAACACAAGTGTACAAAGAAGGAAAGTGTATAATATAAATATTTTAAGATATCTCAATTTTATTTGTTCCGATCTGGGATTGCTTCAGTATTAAAAAAGAAACTGCGCAATTTTTAATAATTATTTTAAATCAATTTTATATTTTGTTTTGTTTATTAAAAGTTACAACATGGTGAATTTGAAAATGAAGGAACAACTAAGATGGCAGGTCTACAGTTACAACTAGAACAGGAATTGCAAAACGTATTAACATTAATTAATAAAAGGAAAGAACAAGACGTATGACACAATATTTATCAGCTGTATTTTAAAAACAAGCACAGGAGTCGCTAATTAAAGGATGGGGAATGCACCCATGCTTTCTAAAACAAACTCTGTATAATTCAGGTATAGATTCAATAATATGTTATCAGTGGCATAATGGCTATGAGTGCTTACTCGCTAAACCCAGGGGCCATGAGCAGATTTGTCAAAAATAAGCCTCTGCGTTACGCCACTGTATGTTATATATTTATCAGCTACGAATATTCCACAATTGATTAATGTTTATTATGAGTTGGATGGTGAGAATATTTCATGAGTCGAAAAATTGACTGCTCTATTGTTATGGAGCCAGACCCGAATTTTTAATGCGAAGTAACGTCACGTGGAAAAACATTTTAAAATGTTTAAAGCACTCTAAATTATCACCAATAAGGTATCAGCTATGTAGGGCTTAATTCTAAATGACACGACATGCGTAATTAACCAATTGCAAGAATACAATCAGGTGTGTTATAATCAGTGGCGTATCCAGGATTTTGAAGTTGGGGGGGCCGGGAATTGCCAATTTGCCGACAAAATTGGAGTCATTATCTGTAGTTTGTACATACGACGTCTCTGATCAATATATGTTCTAGGATTACATAGTCATTGTCTTATATGGGATAACGATAAAAATTAAAACCAAACCAACATTATCTGTTAGTATGTTGTATTCATATTACAATAAAGAAAGAATTGGGAAAATCTGATTTGTAGTTTTCGAAATATAGGGTCTAAAACATCGCCAAAAATGATCGTTTTTAGCCACGAAAGAAGTAAAACAATTTGCGGCCTCAGTAGTCGATAATTCTATTAACTACGCCATTTTTGGTTAAAATAATTACATATAATTACGTTTTTTAGTAATTTATTTTATATATCACCATTGGAAATATCAATAAAACATGTTATTAAATGCTTATAAAATTTATAAAGTTGTTTACTTAACGGAATTCGGACAAATTCATTGCTCTAACTTTGTGTAGTAACGATCAGAGAGATTCATGGTACACGCGCGAGAGAAAACATTCCGCTGCGGGTGATTCGCATCCACCAATCAAATCAGCTAGAATCCTAAATCATTCAACCGTGAGCAATGCCAATCGCGATTTCTTTAAAAATGTTGAATAATAAAGGCCTCATATCGAGAAAAAAAAACCCGGTTTTGGCACTTATAATAAATATATCTTAGACAAAAAAGCATGGCATGTGGAACTATATAATCTCTTAGCGTAGGAAGACATACAAATCCCAGGTCATGAGAGGCTCAACTGCATGCAAAAACAAGGTTTTAGGGTAAGGTCAAAGACTTTTGAGTAAAAAATCTACCGCGTACGTACGTACGTGCTACACATTCTTTACGTGTTTCGTTAGATGTAATGAAAATAAAAAATAGTTGATCTGAAGGGATCAATGATGATATAATATGTAAATAAACAAACACTCAAAAGAATTATGTTTACAGTTCAATTATTGTCAGAATAAATAGTTTATTTTTTTCCCCGGCACCTTTGTTTGCCGACGGCCGCGATGATGTGCCGACAGAAACAAAATCAGGGCCCCGGCCCCCCCTACTGGATACGCCACTGGTTATAATAGAATATTATATGAAGGCTAGGTAGAGTAATTTAAATCATGGAATAGATAAAATGTGGTTTTATCGAACAAATTTATAATTGATAATAAAAACTAGTAAATGATAATTTGAATTCTAGTTTACATTTTGGGTTTACTTTCAGAAATTATTTATTAAATATGATTATTATTATTTCTTAAAAGTACACATATATATTGCCAACCATTTTATAAAAACTACTATAAATGTACAGGGACATTTTAGAAAAATGCACCATATTTCGACCCTTTTATTTTTTGATATAACTGGTTACTATGACCCTATAAGGTGATGTAACGCAATATATATGTCAATATTATTGCATAATTATTGAATTTAAAAAATTTATATTTTGGCCATTTTTCGTAAAAAATAGTACAGGGAAATTTTCGAAAATAGGCCAGATTTCGACTGGCTGTGTTCGGACGTAAAATCAGTTACATGTGTAACTTTACATGTGTAATCAGTGATCGTTTGGATGATGAACAATTTACACGTGTAAAGGTCATATTTCGTGCATCTCTTTACACTATTAGGGTCAGATTGCTCCTTATCTTGCGGTTATTCAGCTTGCGGTTTAAGGTGTAATTGAAAAATCCACCTCATGAGGTAGATTTTTTGAAACAGCAAGTTTATCTAAAAGTTTACACCACATGCGACCATTACACGTGTAAATTTGTTCCGTCCGAACGGGCTCTATGGCCCTATAAGATGATGATAAGACAATATATGGCAATATTATCGCTTCATTATTGAATTTTAAAAAGTTGATATTTTGGTCAAATTTCGACCCTTTTGTTTTTTTGACAAAACTAGTTACTATGGCCCTATAAGATGATAAGACAATATATGGGCATATATGGCAATGTTATCGCATAATTATTGAATTTTAAAAAGTTTATATTTTGGCCATTTTTCGAAAAAAAGTCCCTGTACTATAGTACAGGGACTTTTTTTTTAGAAAAATGGCCAAATTTTGACCCTTTTATTTTTTAACAAAACTAGTTACTATGGCCCTATAAGATGATAACAATATATGGTGATATTATTGAATTATCTTATACACGTATTAGTCCGGTGGCAGGAGGGGGGATATCACCACCCGAAAGGGGACAAATTGCCATCCAACTTTTCTAGACCAGAATTTTCCGTAGATTACGAATATGGAAGGTAATCGATCAGGATAGGAAGCGTTTTCGAGATATAAGGGGTCAAAGTTCAAAATTGACCAATATAAAAACATGCTATATCTCTGGAAATTCTGGGCGTAGTGAGTGTTGGTGTCAAATTGTTCACAATGTATATGTTTATATTAGCTCTAACAGAAATTTCTTTGAAAAATTGACCGGAAACCCCATTGTTAGCAATTTTGACCTTTGACCTCTTTTTGCTATATCTATGTAACGGCAGGTCGGACAGAATTAAAAATAGGAGCAAATTGTTCCCAAGATATACATTTATATTCAGTATAACAGATGATATTGCTTGAAAATGACCGGAAGTGTGGTTATTAACCTTTGACATAATTGAATAAGGTTATAAAAACATAAATTAATAAATATTTGTCGTAAGGAGCCAATTGTGGTGTCAAATTGTTCACAATATATATGTTTATACTTGCCATAATGCAACTTTTTTTCAAAAGTGACTGAAACACCTATTTGTCTGTAATGTTAACCTTTGACCTGTTTTTCTCATCTAAATAACGACATGGCACAGAGATTTCTAACGGCAAATTGTTTATAATAGATATTTTTATTCAATCTAATAGATTATACTGTTTGAAAAATGCAAGTGTGATTATTGCCTTTAAATCCTGTACCTAAGAGCCTATCAGGGCGGATTTAATTCAAAGAGGTGTGGAAGGGGAATAATACTATTACTATACAGTACAATGTCTTTCAGAAATATTTGAGCAATTTCAATCAGGTATCCACGAATCTCCAATAAACGGAATGTACGGCTCATAGAGAATTCAGAAGTTACACTTGGTTCATTTTGGCAAATCCATATGGGTTCCTTTTAAAAGGATTGAGAGTGCACAGACAGGCTTTTCCCATGGCTTAATATTGGAACCTACAGTTTTAGTTACCCGATATATTTCTAACACGGTAACTTATGTAGCCAAATGCATTGATCCGATACAGGAGCCAAATGTAGAACTGAACATACAGTTAGAGAACCACAGAAGGGTTTAAATAGATGACCTGCTGTTGTTTCATTTTAGGCAAAATCCAAATCGGTTCCTTAAGGATCGAGAGTGCACATGCAGCTTTATTCCATGTGCCTGTCTATATAAACCCACATTGTCACCCCTTATATTTCCATTATGAGGCTTAATGTCCATGGATGACCGGCCCTTGGGTTAATTTGGGCAAATCCATAAGTGTTCCTTAAGGATCGAGAGTGCAAGGCAGCTTTATTCCATGGGCCCCGCCTGTCTATTATGAACCCACAGTTTCACCCCTTATATGTCCATTATGGGGCTTAATGTCCATCCATGGAGGACCGGCCCTTGGGTTAATTTGGGAAAATCCATAAGTGTTCCTTAAGGATCGAGAGTGCACAGGCAGCTTTATTCCATGGTTGTGCCTGTCTATATAAACCCACAGTGTCATCCATTATATTTCCATTATGGGGCTTAATGTCCACGGAGGACCGGCCCTTTGGTTAATTTGGGCAAATCCATAAATTTTTCTTAAGGATCGAGAGTGCACAGGCAGCTTAATTCATAGGCCACGCCTGTCTATATGAAAGTGTCACCCCTTATATTTCCATTATGGGGCTTAATGTCCATCCATGGAGAACGACCGGCCCTTGGGTTAATTTGGGCAAATCCATAAAATATTCCTTATGGATGATCGAGGGTGCACAGGGATATTTATTATATCTCTATGAACCCACATTTTCACCCCACATACATTATTTCCAATATAGGGTCTCTTGTAGCCCCACATAGAGAACCCCGAAAGGTCCATGAAGGATCGGCCCTTGGGTTCATTTGGGCAAATCCATAAATGTTATTTAAAGATTGAGGGTGCACATTTAGTTTTATTCCATAGTTCATCTATGAACTATTTACCCCATACTAATTTCTAATACAGGGCCTTATGTAGCACACCACATATAGATCCCAAAAGGGTCCTTAGAGGGTTCATTCGGGCAAATCCACATGGGTTATTTTAGAATCCTTTGTACTTGTATACAGGAAACTCTTTCCTGTATGGGCCAACCATTTATATCAACAAATAAAAAGGTCGAAAATTGGCGATTTTTCGAAAATTTCCCTGTACTATAGTACAGGGATTTTTAGTCGCGTGGTCGCGACTTTATAGTTGACTATGTCGGTCGGTCGGTCTGTCTGTTGGTTTGTCTGTCGGTCCGGTATCACTATGCGTTTTATCGCTTTCTGACCTTATCTCGATATCAGTTTAATCTAGCTAAGTCAATTTTTCACAGTATATTCCTTATGGCCAGGAATCGATGTGGTTATGTTTTCAGGGTGCGCAATAAAAAATTACGTGGTCTACGCACGATTTAACGAAATCACGTTTGTAATCAAACCAACCATGAATCACAATTAAATAAAATTTGGTACTCATAAATTTCAGGGCATAAATCATCATATGGCAATACAATTACGTGCGTAGCGCATGTAACGCATGCGTACGCGTGCTAAAAATTTTCAAAATTTATTTTCGATGAAATAAGAGTACGTTTCAGGCAATTTTAAGCGTTTACAAAATTGCCATGAGTGCGCAGATTTTTGCGCGCGCACTGCGCACTCTTTTTGCCCGATTTCTGTTTTCTTGACTTACTTTTCAACTCGAAATTACGTTATACGAACACGTTAAAAGTGACAGGCTACGCACGTGTAAATTAAAAAAATATAAATGTTTTTAAACATTTCAACATTTTTAAACATGTTCAGTAATTTTGATCAGTTGGTAGGTTGGTCGGTCGGACGGTAAACACTAATGAGCACGCTACTGCAGCCATCTATATGGCCTTGTTTGTATATAGATGATATCGACAGCCTCATAACAAAAGTGTCTAAGACATAATTTTTTTTTCTACCTAACTCACTGCTTATATCAATATACTATATTTGTTGTGTTGCCCAAGTCAGCTGTGTGACTTAGGCAATTAAGGAGAGCTGACATATGATCTGCCTAACTCACTCCTTATATCAATATACTATATTTTTTCTGTTTCTGCCTAAGTCAGCTGTGTGACTTAGGCAATTAAGGAGAGCTGACTTATGATCTGCCTAACTCACTGCTTATATCATTATACTGCCCTCTGTACATTATCTGAGTGCTTTCATATACATTTGCACATGCTCAGATGGTTTTTTTGTGTTTCTGCCTAAGTCAGCTGTGTGACCTAGGCAATAAGGAGAGGAGACTGATTTTTTAAATAAAATAAGAAATACATTTTTATAGTATATTTTTTAACCCATTTGTTACAAATTCTTTCTCTTTTATTGCTACTTTCCTTTTCTAAAATCATCAGTGTTAATTTTAATCTGAAGAGCTAATGCTATTAAATTTTGTTACTTAAAGGTAGCATTTTTGTATATAGATGATATCGACAGCCTCATAACAAAAGTGTCTAAGTCATAATATTTTTTTGTTTTTCTGCCTAACTCACTGCTTATATCAATATACTATATTTTTTGTGTTTCTGCCTAAGTCAGCTGTGTGACTTAGGCAATTAAGGAGAGCTGACTTATGATCTGCCTAACTCACTGCTTATATCATTATACTGGCCTCTGTACATTATCTGAGTGCTTTTTAAATACATTTGCACATGTTCAGATCGTTTTTTTGTGTTTCTGCCTAAGTCAGCTGTGTGACTTAGGCAATTAAGGAGAGGAGACTCATGATTTTTTTTAATAAAATAAGAAATACATTTTTATAGTATATTTTTTAACCCATTTGTAACAAATTCTTTCTCTTTTATTGCTACTTTCCTTTTCTAAAATCATCAGTGTTAATTTTAATCTGAAGAGCTTATGCTAATAAATGTTGTTACTTAAAGGTAGCATTTTTAGTATATAGATGGTATCGACAGCCTCATAACAAAAGTGTCTAAGTCATAATTTTTTTTTCTGCCTAACTCACTGCTTATATCAATATACTATATTTGTTGTGTTTCTGCGCAAGTCAGCTGTGTGACTTAGTCAATTAAGGAGAGCTGACTTATGATCTGCCTAACTCACTGCTTATATCAATATACTATATTTTTTGTGTTTCTGCCTAAGTCAGCTGTGTGACTTAGGCAATTAAGGAGAGCTGACTTATGATCTGCCTAACTCACTGCTTATATCTTTATACTGCCCTCTGTACATTATCTGAGTGCTTTTATATACATTTGCACATGCTCAGATCGTTTTTTTTGTGTTTCTGCCTAAGTCAGCTGTGTGACTTAGGCAATTAAGGAGTGGAGGCTCATGATTTTTTAAATAAAATAAGAAATACATTTTTATAGTATATTTTTTAACCCATTTGTAATTCTTTCTCTTTTATTGCTACTTACCTTTTCTAAAATCATCAGTGTTAATTTTAATCTGAAGAGCTATTAATGCTATTTCATTTTGTTACTTAAAGGTAGCATTTTTTGTATATAGATGATATCGACAGCCTCATAACAAAAGTGTCTAAGTCATAATTTTTTTTCTGCCTAACTCACTGCTTATATCAATATACTATATTTGTTGTGTTTCTGCCCAAGTCAGTTGTGTGACTTAGTCAATTAAGGAGAGCTGACTTATGATCTGCCTAACTCACTGCTTATATCAATATACTATATTTGTTGTGTTTCTGCCTAAGTCAGCTGTGTGACTTAGGCAATTAAGGAGAGCTGACTTATGATCTGCCTAACTCACTGCTTATATCTTTATACTGCCCTCTGTACATTATCTTAGTGCTTTTATATACATTTGCACATGTTCAGATCGTTTTTTGTGTTTCTGCCTAAGTCAGTTGTGTGACTTAGGCAATTAAGGAGAGGAGACTCATGATTTTTTAAATAAAATAAGAAATACATTTTTATAGTATATTTTTTAACCCATTTGTAATTCTTTCTCTTTTATTGCTACTTACCTTTTCTAAAATCATCAGTGTTAATTTTAATCTGAAGAGCTATTAATGCTATTTCATTTTGTTACTTAAAGGTAGCATTTTTTGTATATAGATGATATCGACAGCCTCATAACAAAAGTGTCTAAGTCATAATTTTTTTTCTGCCTAACTCACTGCTTATATCAATATACTATATTTGTTGTGTTTCTGCCCAAGTCAGCTGTGTGACTTAGTCAATTAAGGAGAGCTGACTTATGATCTGCCTAACTCACTGCTTATATCAATATACTATATTTGTTGTGTTTCTGCCTAAGTCAGCTGTGTGACTTAGGCAATTAAGGAGAGCTGACTTATGATCTGCCTAACTCACTGCTTATATCTTTATACTGCCCTCTGTACATTATCTGAGTGCTTTTATATACATTTGCACATGTTCAGATCGTTTTTTGTGTTTCTGCCTAAGTCAGCTGTGTGACTTAGGCAATTAAGGAGTGGAGACTCATGATTTTTTAAATAAAATAAGAAATACATTTTTATAGTATATTTTTTAACCCATTTGTTACAAATTATTTCTCTTTTATTGCTACTTACCTTTTCTAAAATCATCAGTGTTAATTTCAATCTGAAGAGCTATGCTACTAAATGTTGTTATTTAAAGGTAGCATTTTTTGTATATAGATGATATCGACAGCCTCATAACAAAAGTGTCTAAGTCATAATTTTTGTTTTGTTTTTCTGCCTAACTCACTGCTTATATCAAAATTATACTATATTTTTTGTGTTTCTGCCTAAGTCAGCTGTGTGACTTAGGCAATTAAGGAGAGCGGACTTATGATCTGCCTAACTCACTGCTTATATCATTATACTGGCCTCTGTACATTATCTGAGTGCTTTTTATATACATTTGCACATGTTCAGATCGTTTTTTTGTGTTTCTGCCTAAGTCAGCTGTCTGACTTAGGCAATTAAGGAGAGGAGACTCATGATTTTTTAAATAAAATAAGAAATACATTTTTATGGTATATTTTTTAACCCATTTGTAACAAATTCTTTCTCTTTTATTGCTACTTTCCTTTTCTAAAATCATCAGTTTTAATTTTAATCCGAAGAGCTATGCTACTAAATGTTGTTACTTAAAGGTAGCATTTTTTGTATATAGATGATATCGACAGCCTCATAACAAAAGTGTCTAAGTCATGATTTTTTTTCTGCCTAACTCACTGCTTATATCAATATACTATATTTGTTGTGTTTCTGCCTAAGTCAGCTGTGTGACTTAGGCAATTAAGGAGTGGAGACTCATGATTTTTTAAATAAAATAAGAAATACATTTTTATAGTATATTTTTTAACCCATTTGTAACAAATTCTTTCTCTTTTATTGCTACTTTCCTTTTCTAAAATCATCAGTGTTAATTTTAATCTGAAGAGCTGATGCTATTAAATTTTGTTACTTAAATGTAGCATTTTTTGTATATAGATGATATCGACAGCCTCATAACAAAGTGTCTAAGTCATAATTTTTTTGTGTTTTTCTGCCTAACTCACTGCTTATATCAATATACTATATTTTTTGTGTTTCTGCCTAAGTCAGCTGTGTGACTTAGGCAATTAAGGAGAGCTGACTTATGATCTGCCTAACTCACTGCTTATATTATTATACTGCCCTCTGTACATTATCTGAGTGCTTTTATATGCATTTGCACATGTTCAGATCGTTTTTTGTGTTTCTGCCTAAGTCAGCTGTGTGACTTAGGCAATTAAGGAGAGGAGACTCATGATTTTTTAAATAAAATAAGAAATACATTTTTATAGTATATTTTTTAACCCATTTGTAACAAATTCTTTCTCTTTTATTGCTACTTTCCTTTTCTAAAATCATCAGTGTTAATTTTAATCTGAAGAGCTATGCTATTAAATGTTGTAACTTAAAGGTAGCATTTTTTGTATATAGATGATATCGACAGCCTCATAACAAAAGTGTCTAAGTCATAATTTTGTTTTTGTTTTTCTGCCTAACTCACTGCTTATATCAATATACCAAATTTTTTGTGTTTCTGCGTAAGTCAGCTGTGTGACTTAGGCAATTAAGGAGAGCTGACTTATGATCTGCCTAACTCACTGCTTATATCTTTATACTGCCCTCTGTACATTATCTGAGTGCTTTTATATACATTTGCACATGCTCAGATCGTTTTTTTGTCTTTCTGCCTAAGTCAGCTGTGTGACTTAGGCAATTAAGGAGTGGAGACTCATGATTTTTTAAATAAAATAAGAAATACATTTTTATAGTATATTTTTTAACCCATTTGTTACAAATTATTTCTCTTTTATTGTTACTTTCCTTTTCTAAAATCATCAGTGTTAATTTTAATCTGAAGAGCTGATGCTATTAAATTGTGTTACTTAAAGGTAGCATTTTTTGTATATAGATGATATCGACAGCCTCATAACAAAAGTGTCTAAGTCATAATTTTTTTTTCTGCCTAACTCACTGCTTATATCAATATACTATATTTTTTGTGTTTCTGCCTAAGTCAGCTGTGTGACTTCGGCAATTAAGGAGAGCTGACTTATGATCTGCCTAACTCACTGCTTATATCATTATACTGCCCTCTGTACATTATCTTAGTGCTTTTATATACATTTGCACATGTTCAGATCGTTTTTTGTGTTTCTGCCTAAGTCAGTTGTGTGACTTAGGCAATTAAGGAGAGGAGACTCATGATTTTTTAAATAAAATAAGAAATACATTTTTATAGTATATTTTTTAACCCATTTGTAACAAATTCTTTCTCTTTTATTGCTACTTTCCTTTTCTAAAATCATCAGTTTTAATTTTAATCCGAAGAGCTATGCTACTAAATGTTGTTACTTAAAGGTAGCATTTTTTGTATATAGATGATATCGACAGCCTCATAACAAAAGTGTCTAAGTCATGATTTTGTTTCTGCCTAACTCACTGCTTATATCATTATACTGCCCTCTGTACATTATCTGAGTGCTTTTATATGCATTTGCACATGTTCAGATCGTTTTTTGTGTTTCTGCCTAAGTCAGCTGTGTGACTTAGGCAATTAAGGAGAGGAGACTCATGATTTTTTAAATAAAATAAGAAATACATTTTTATAGTATATTTTTTAACCCATTTGTAACAAATTCTTTCTCTTTTATTGCTACTTTCCTTTTCTAAAATCATCAGTGTTAATTTTAATCTGAAGAGCTATGCTATTAAATGTTGTAACTTAAAGGTAGCATTTTTTGTATATAGATGATATCGACAGCCTCATAACAAAAGTGTCTAAGTCATAATTTTGTTTTTGTTTTTCTGCCTAACTCACTGCTTATATCAATATACCAAATTTTTTGTGTTTCTGCGTAAGTCAGCTGTGTGACTTAGGCAATTAAGGAGAGCTGACTTATGATCTGCCTAACTCACTGCTTATATCTTTATACTGCCCTCTGTACATTATCTGAGTGCTTTTATATACATTTGCACATGCTCAGATCGTTTTTTTGTCTTTCTGCCTAAGTCAGCTGTGTGACTTAGGCAATTAAGGAGTGGAGACTCATGATTTTTTAAATAAAATAAGAAATACATTTTTATAGTATATTTTTTAACCCATTTGTTACAAATTATTTCTCTTTTATTGTTACTTTCCTTTTCTAAAATCATCAGTGTTAATTTTAATCTGAAGAGCTGATGCTATTAAATTGTGTTACTTAAAGGTAGCATTTTTTGTATATAGATGATATCGACAGCCTCATAACAAAAGTGTCTAAGTCATAATTTTTTTTTCTGCCTAACTCACTGCTTATATCAATATACTATATTTTTTGTGTTTCTGCCTAAGTCAGCTGTGTGACTTCGGCAATTAAGGAGAGCTGACTTATGATCTGCCTAACTCACTGCTTATATCATTATACTGCCCTCTGTACATTATCTTAGTGCTTTTATATACATTTGCACATGTTCAGATCGTTTTTTGTGTTTCTGCCTAAGTCAGTTGTGTGACTTAGGCAATTAAGGAGAGGAGACTCATGATTTTTTAAATAAAATAAGAAATACATTTTTATAGTATATTTTTTAACCCATTTGTAACAAATTCTTTCTCTTTTATTGCTACTTTCCTTTTCTAAAATCATCAGTTTTAATTTTAATCCGAAGAGCTATGCTACTAAATGTTGTTACTTAAAGGTAGCATTTTTTGTATATAGATGATATCGACAGCCTCATAACAAAAGTGTCTAAGTCATGATTTTGTTTCTGCCTAACTCACTGCTTATATCATTATACTGCCCTCTGTACATTATCTGAGTGCTTTTATATGCATTTGCACATGTTCAGATCGTTTTTTGTGTTTCTGCCTAAGTCAGCTGTGTGACTTAGGCAATTAAGGAGAGGAGACTCATGATTTTTTTAATGAAATAAGAAATACATTTTTATAGTATATTTTTTAACCCATTTGTTACAAATTATTTCTCTTTTATTGCTACTTACCTTTTCTAAAATCATCAGTGTTAATTTCAATCTGAAGAGCTATGCTACTAAATGTTGTTATTTAAAGGTAGCATTTTTTGTATATAGATGATATCGACAGCCTCATAACAAAAGTGTCTAAGTCATAATTTTTGTTTTGTTTTTCTGCCTAACTCACTGCTTATATCAAAATTATACTATATTTTTTGTGTTTCTGCCTAAGTCAGCTGTGTGACTTAGGCAATTAAGGAGAGCGGACTTATGATCTGCCTAACTCACTGCTTATATCATTATACTGCCCTCTGTACATTATCTGAGTGCTTTTATATGCATTTGCACATGTTCAGATCGTTTTTTGTGTTTCTGCCTAAGTCAGCTGTGTGACTTAGGCAATTAAGGAGAGGAGACTCATGATTTTTTTAATAAAATAAGAAATACATTTTTATAGTATATTTTTTAACCCATTTGTTACAAATTCTTTCTCTTTTATTGCTACTTACCTTTTCTAAAATCATCAGTGTTAATTTTAATCTGAAGAGCTATGCTATTAAATGTTGTTACTTAAAGGTAGCATTTTTTTGTATATAGATGATATCGACAGCCTCATAACAAAAGTGTCTTACTCATAATTTTTTTTTGTTTTTCTGCCTAACTCACTGCTTATATCAATATACTATATTTTTTGTGTTTCTGCCTAAGTCAGCTGTGTGACTTAGGCAATTAAGGAGAGCTGACTTATGATCTGCCTAACTCACTGCTTATATCATTATTATAACTGATTACTATAGCACAATTGGCATGCGCAGAACCCATTATTCGTCTCTGCGCATGTTTATTATGCTATAGTAACCATTTATGTCAAAAGTGGTTACTATAGCACAATTGGCATGCGCAGAACGCATTATTCGACTCTGCGCATGTTTATTATGCTATAGTAACCATTTATGTCAACAAATAAAAAGGTCGAAAATTGGCGATTTTTCGAAAATTTTCCTGTACTATAGTACAGGGATTTTTTCAAAAAGGACCAATTTTCGACCTTTTTATTTTTCGATAAAATTGATTACTATAGCACAATTGGCATGCGCAGAACCCATTATTCCACTCTGCGCATGTTTATTATGCTATATAGTAACCATTTAAGTCAACAAATAAAAAAGTCGAAAATTGGCGAATTTTCGAAAATTTCCCTGTACTATAGTACAGGGATTTTTTCAAAAAGGACCAATTTTCGACCTTTTTATTTTTCGATAAAACTGGTTACTATAGCACAATTGGCATGCGCAGAACCCATTATTCGCCTCTGCTCATGTTTATTATGCTATAGTAACCATTTATGGCAAAAGTGGTTATTATAGCACAATTGACATGCGCAGAACGCATTATTTGACTCTGCGCATGATTATTATGCTATAGTAACCATTTATGTCAACAAATTTAAAGGTCGAAAATTGGCGATTTTTCGAAAATTTTCCTGTACTATAGTACAGGGATTTTTTCAAAAAGGACCAATTTTCGACCTTTTTATTTTTCGATAAAACTCGTTACTATAGCACAATTGACATGTGCAGAACCCATTATTCGCTTCTGCGCATGTTTATTATGCTATAGTAACCATTTATGTCAAAAGTGGTTATTATAGCACAATTGACATGCGCAGAACGCATTATTCGACTCTGCGCATGTTTATTATGCTATAGTAACCATTTATGTCAACAAATAAAAAGGTCAAAAATTGCCGATTTTTCGAAAATTTCCCAGTACTATAGTACAGGGATTTTTTAAAAAAGGACCAATTTTCGACCTTTTTATTTTTCTATAAAACTGGTGACTATAGCACAATTGGCATGCGCAGAACGCATTATTCGACTCTGCGCATGTTTATTATGCTATAGTAACCATTTATGTCAAAAGTGGTTACTATTGCACAATTCACATGCGCAGAACGCATTATTCGATTATTTTCATAAGTAGTTACTATGGCCCTATAAGATGATGATAAGACAATATGGGCATATGGTAATATGTGTATATTAAAGTGTGCATGTGTATATTAAAGTGTGCGTGTGCATAATAATTGAAATTTAAAAAACCGATATTATGGCAATTTTTCGAAATCAATGTTGTAAAGGTGGAAGTGCACACTATAAATTCTCAAATCGACTTCTTTCTCGTTTTAAAAAGAGAGTGATAATAAAAATGTTTAATATAGCTTTCACATAATATAGGTTTACATATACAGTAGTACCAAAGATTATGGTTGCAAGGAAATTGGAAAATATTCTTATTTCTATACAGTTTTATAGCATCTACAATCTATGTAGGCCTTTTAATATTTTGAGCTTAACTTAGAGGCAAAGTATCTGTAGATTAAGTAAATCTAATACCCTCTAATACTAACATATACATCAATTGTTCTTCCAAAAAGCTAAAACATATTTTGATCTCCCTATTTATTACACACATTCAATTGGGCATAAAATTCAGAGAAAAACAGACCTCTTGCTAGTGTTGTTCTCTCGCGATTTGTTTAAAATAAAATTGCTTTCATACTATCAGAACTTGTTACGTTTGGCAAATATGTGATAAGGTATTAGAACAATTATATCTCTTACCTTACCTTGAATAAAGCAATTGCAATGAAATTACTATTACTGTTTTTTACACAAAGGATACACTGTACATACTACTGACACCCTAGGTGACTGATTAAGATAGCACCCTAGGTTACTGATTAAGACAGCACCCTAGGTTACTGATTAAGACAGCACCCTAGGTTACTGATTAAGACAGCATCCTAGGTTACTGATTAAGACAGCACCCTAGGTTACTGATTAAGACAGCATCCTTGGTTACTGATGAAGACAGTAACCCATGCATGCATATTGCTGGCTTGCTATAGCTACTAGATTCGTTCATAAATCACCCTGATCTCTGATTTCCCCAGTGTCATAGGTGTAATAAAGGATCACTTTTCATATAGTATCATAGACCCTAACTTATCCTTTAAACTTACATGATACAGGCACCACATGTGATAGATGTGATGCTGTATTATGGAAATTTTCTATGATACAGGGCAAATATTGTTGGATGTGGATATACAGCACTGAGAATCGGGTAAATAATTGGTGTGTTTATCATTAAAATTCTTTGTTATTATCTTCAATGCTAATGTTAAACTGCAAACTGTTTTATTGTTCTTTTTTGCTACAGTGACTTCAAAGTTGGTTTGTATTATCAACAACAAATAAAACAATCTAAATAATTACAAATAACAAATCATGTGTCTAGCTATCTACCTACATGATTTGCTTTGGAAGTCCAAATGCTAACAAGCACTGTCTTCTGTAAAATCTACCTACTGCTAATATTGCAATATTGGAGCGCCCTCAACTGAAGACTAAAGCACCAGCAGCATAGCTAACGGAACTATCACCTTTACTCTTGCATTGATTGGATTGTGCATAGCTTAAGAACTTAAAAGACATTCCGTTTTCGCCTCCTCGTCTCAATTTTATATCTTCTACAGCCTAAAATAAAAAAATAAAAAATTCTTTTGCCTATTTAGTTTGTTGCAGTTGCTGTGTAGAAAACTTTACAATCAATGTTTTAATCTCCATTAAAATATTATAGTACATTTTCTATGTATGGCACGCTACTGATAAAATATGTATGGCATGCTACACAGACCCATGTTTCTCTTTACCTTGTGGTCATTTTATTTATTTAAGTCTGTATTACCTCTTCATTCTTCATATGAAGTAGTATTTTTTTTTAATCAAAGAAAATAAAAAAAATCAGTTACTTACATTTAGAAGCACAGCAATTGGATGGCGACCACATATTGTATTCGAATATTTCTTTAGGTAGTCATGGAAACCATGAGCATCAAGAGATGATATTAAATCCATACCCTACCAAATAAATAAAATATCATCTTATCTTGGAAACAATATTACGTTTGTGTAATAAACACACACTGAACACATACAGTATACGGATTTGCAGAAATTCTTGCTTGTAGCCAACTAAAAATTCTGAAAGGTTTGGGCAACCAAGAAAATAGTTTGCACAACCAAGAAAATGGTTTGGGCAACCAAGAAAAAGGTTTGGCCAACCAAGAAAATGGTTTTGGCAACCAAAAATAAAAACTCACCATTCTATCTAAGGCTTCTATAGATTTGTGAATTGATTTATATGATGCATCATAAAACTCATAGTCAAATCGATGTCCTAAAAAAACAAAACAAAAACACTTTTTAAATACCGAAAATTGAGGAGAACTATATAGGTTGATCAAACTTTTAGAAATAATACAGACTTTTTTTAATAGTTTTCTGATCTATATTTTTAAAACATTTACTTACCCCAGTGGCAAAAATCTGAGGAAACAATAAATAAATTTTGTGGGTCTTCGAGATATTGGCTAAAAAGTCGACCATATCGTTGTTCATTCTTCCAGTCCAATGAACCAACTAATACAGGTACAATGGTGAACATATCGCGTTTACTGTAAAAAAAGAAATATTTCTTGCAAAAAATTCGACCTAACAGTTTTATTTATTGTTCTTTTTTTAGAAAAAAATGATTCACACTCAATTATTTTTGTTTAACAATCAGAATTAAACATTTTGTAAATATAGTCTGGCCTACTGTACAGAATGAAAAAATATAATCATAAACCATGAACTATAGTACTGTATATTACAGGGTAGGGACTTTATTTAAATCGCTAAACATATTGCACTTTAGACCATAAGAAAAACATAAATGGTAAATGAGGTAAAGTATTGTAAAATTTTAAAAATTTATGATATAACATCTCAAGAAAATATGTATATAAAAAAATGTTACCTTTCCATCACTTTAGCAATGTAAGGTAAATGCATCTCAATGCTATGTTCCGCTTCATCGGTTTGTATGTTCATCCAATCAAATCCACCCGTTGCATAAAGCGTTTCATTCACTGGAAAAATAACCATATAAGGATAATTGACCAAAAGTTTAAAACAAATTAATTAACATGAAGACTATTAAATTTTGTGTATAGCTTGACTTAATATATCTATAAGAAATTATAATAGCCCTGTTGTGCTCCAAAGCTGGGGATTATTATACAAATAACAAATGTTCATAAGTGCAATGGTACAGATAATTTCATGATGAAACGTTCTATTTTTACGAGGCTTGATGCAATAAACTACTTACTTTCCTTGTCTACTCGTAGATTGTAAAGAGGTGTTTGATAGTAAGTAGTTTGGGTCAACGCGCATCCGCGTAAAGCAAACCGATGCGAAGGCCCGAGTATAAAAACACGTTTTCTGAGGAGAGAATTAAGATATTTCAATAGGTGTTGGAATGTGAACATTCTGTGATCTTGTAGAAAAATGTTGCAGTTCACCACATTGATTCAACTTACATATGAGTAGGATCAACTTGTTTGTAGGCGTGCGCACCGCATGCTCCGCAGTAGGTAAAGCCAGCATGGCTGAAAAAAATCACAAGATAATGATAAATAATATATAAAATTCAATAATAATAAAACTAGTTAAATGTTTATAAGTTAGCAAAGGGTATATTTTGTCTAAATAAACCATGACCGATATTCTTGTAAATAACTACCAACTTACGGAGCAATAATCGCCCTTGCTGGCGAGTGGTTGCTATCCGCATTATTCAACCATTCCTCCAATTCACTTGATAAAACACGACCTGCAAAACATATAAATTATAAACAATAAAAACCAACAGTAACACTAGACTAGAGAGTTTCTATACCCTTTCTGCTTTGTACAGTACAATAAAAAAAAAATAAAAAAAATATTGTAAATCATTGTGTAAATAAGACACTTTATGACAAAGGTCATTTAATATTATAATAAGCAAATGAATATACTAGGCCCACTACTATTTGTTCCAACCCTCCTAAGTTCCTTTCTTTGATTCTTTTGTTTTCATCACTCTCGACACTTCGTTCGGAAAGATTCGCCCTCGATATTTTCAGATGTGAAGGCCTTTCTTTCTCTAGCCTACTTACTAGATTGAACAGAATTGAAAATTGCAGCCTACCTGAACTTTTATACCAACTCCCTGCATGCGTGGCACGTCTTACCGACATATCAGAACCTATCTTGGCTAACTTTAACAAAGAATTCTAATATGAAATATTATATTCTTCTTTCTTCGTATTTTATGTTTTTATTCTATTAATAGGTCAGTGTTGTCATCCCAGCTGATCTGCAAGTACGCCCTCTTCAAATAGATTTTTTTGAGGGCGCTATGTCAACTAGTTGCCGGTTGGTTGCAAGTTTGGTTAAAAAATTGTTTATGTATTTAATATTATTTATATCACCAACCGGTAGTGTAATGCCACGTGTTTGCAAGCATTGGCCAACTACAGTTCTAAATCAAACTTTTGTAACTCATTTGTTTAAAATAAAAAGTTTAAAAACAATAAAAAGTCATCAATATAATTATTATGCAACATTTATTAAGCAGTGTCACTCAATAAAAGCAGACATTAACTTTAATAACATACAATACCATTCTATGATACTGAAATACTGAGAAAAACAACAGGTTGTGGCTGGTTCACCATATATATATATAACAACTTTTTGCTCAAATTGTTTGCAATGTATAGTCCAGACACTATTTATTATATCTAGAGAAAAACTGAATTTGTAGAACAATTTAGTATTTTTAAAACAATTGTCATTGTTCAATTTTAAACCAAACTTGTCTTTGCATAAAATTTAACATGCATTTTAAACAAATTAATTAATAGTTTTTTTTGTGTAACTTTTGGAAATATAAACAAAACATGTATAGCGCATTTAAGGTCAAAGGTCATAATGAAATTCACCTTTTAATCAGATACAGTACATTAATTTCTATTCAACTGTCTATATATATAGTATTTTATACCAAAAGTGACACTAATTAACCCTAATTATCACTATCTACTTAACTACTAAATAAAAAATAAATTGAATAAAACTCTTGTCTATTAACAGAAATTACGCAACTGACGTTGATTAGGAAATGTTTGCGCATTTTAAATACAGTATATTTGAATGTTAAACGACTTGACTTTTTTGTCAAGTGCTAACTTAGCATTGTTATAAATACCAACTCCACAATCAAATATGTCAGATGTGATTGATGCATTGTGACAGACAGCAACGTAGTATTTTACTCTTTATATTATTGTTAAGATTTTTAAAAATTGGTTTGAAAAGTGTTAAAAAGCTTCTACTGCAGCTGCTGAAGTAAAGGGTGCTCCATAGTGGAACACCTACTGTTATTGTTATAATGTAGATAGCATTATGAAATTGCAGTAGGCCATAGTGGTAGGCTAAGCTACAACAATAGTAGATTAACCTCAATACAGTAAAATAATTGTACATATATATATGAATACAGATTCTTGTGAAACTTTTTTTTCAGGTGATGTTTCCATATTCAGCATTAGTTTAGATATCATCAATATTTATTTCATCAGATTCGGCAAAAGCAGAAGGAGGCTTTGATTCATCTTTGACGGTCTTGACTTCCAAACCAGTACTCATCGATGAGAAAGACACCTACAAATGAAAAGAAATTGAAAATCAAACAAAGTAAAACTACTTTGACAAAAAAGTGTGATGTGTCCAAATATGGTAGTGATATGCTCAAATATAGTAGTGATATGACATCATCGTGTACATATATAGGTACATTATTTTTTTTTGTCATATAAAGTTGTGTAGGCAGAGCTTTAGGGTGGTCACCTTCAGGATCCAACAGTGTTCTCTTAACAGTGGCGTCCTCTGAATAGGGGTTCGTTATTATTTTCAGAAAATCGGTAATAAAAGGGTTAACAAGTGCCATTGATAGAAGCACAGTTTAGATAATTATATATTGCGTTGTTTAGTTGCTGATATTTTAATTACTTACCTGGACTTCTTCCTCCTCTCCTTCACTTGCTTCCTCTTCAGCCTCTGCCAACCATTTTAAGAATGGAGCAGCTCTTCTGATCAAATCCTGGCTCACCTCCTTCGACACATACTTTTTGCTTGGCTGCAAATAAGTGTTTGTAATTAAAACATATGTATATATATGTATTGACATTTTAAATGTAAACGTGGGAAAAACCAGCGACTTGCAGCCTACAGGGCTGAATTGCGCACAGGTGTGGAGGAACCATACCACAACTTTCTACTCCCCTAAGGGTCCCTTTGTGTCAAGTGCTGCTATCAAATGGACCAGTACTCTTCCAAAAGATGTACTGGGTTCTTTAAAGTGCACATTAGCCTGATGTGTACACTGGACCTCCAGTTTTGAGTTCTCATCTGAGACGACTTGTTCTACCACCAGAACAATGGTTGAAGAGTGCCTTGAATCTGTACCAATTGTATAGCTCAGCACATTCTGTTGCTTATTGTAGAGTATATCAAATGTGACATTAGTTTCACTGTAGAAGCCCAACCAACCTGAACCAACAAATAGCAAAAATTAATTCTAAATCTACAAAACTTACCTTACTACCCCAAGCAACAAACACCTCTTCGTCCACAATATCCAGCTCATAGAGCTTTTGAAGAATCAGGGGGACCTTAGCGATAAGCTGAGCGGTGTAAACCTTACCGCACAACTGTTCAATCGCACCAAGAAGATACTTCTGAGCCTTCGGGTTGTCGTGAGTGAACTGAAAAAGGTCAATTTATAAACATTTTCTAATGGTCTTTTTAAAAATTATTTATTGCTTTCAGTGAAACATTAAAAGGGAGCACTGAGGAGACAACTATCGCAAATGGGCGAGTCTCTCCAACCCTAGACAAACAATACAAGCAAAATAAAATAAAGAATTACAAAAATAGAAATATTAATAATAAATTTACAATATTAAAATCAAATTTGCGACAATATATGTATATTGTTGACTTATGGTAGGATAAAAAAATGCTCTTTTTGTATAACGTACTCTGAGGAAGTGAATCCTGTATCGCTTCAACTGTTCGATAATGCCCGTGTCTAGAAGCAGTTCTCCGAGAACCAACGGCGCTTTATCTTTCACTTCAAGACGTTCAGCCTCAGCTAGCAACTTCTTGTCAGAATCAGTCTCTGAAATGGTTTTGTCGCTTTTCATTTTCTGAAATTAAAAACATAATTATTAGTCATCATCATTTAAACTTGATTCGCCTTTGTCGCCATTAATAGCGCCCTCAATTATTTGTCTCACATTTCAATTGTTATTAGTACTGTAGTAAAATATAATTTCAATATTAACAATTTGAGCTTTGGATAAAGGAACCTATGTGGCCGTCTTCACCATTCACACCTAGGCTAAAGCTCTGTCTACACTATCATCACTACAATATTTGTGCATATCACTACCGTATTTGGGAACATCACATTTTTTTTTTCAAATAAAGTTTGATAATGTAGACAGAGCTTTAGAAAAATAGTATTCAAATTTAAACAGTTTCTTATCTGTGAAAACCACTTTTTAAGAATCTCGCCCTAGTCGTATTAAAATCATAATAAATTCATAACATACCTGCACATACTTGTAGAAGATATCAATTCGTTCAGCCTGTGTTTTCTCCAAGTCATCATTGAGGGTTAGCCCCTTGGCACCGTCCGTCAAGTCCTTCATTCTCTCAGCTACAGCTGCTTGGCTGGTATCCACAGACCAATCTTTATCATCATCACTATAGTCATCCTAAAACACAAAAGTATTCATTATTGCAATTTATAATGCACCCGATTGTACCATTGCAATTTGATTAGTTAATAATGCATTAGGTGCCGTTCAATATTAGTTCTATTGAATGAAAAGAAATGTGCACTATACCTTATTAACAAGGGTGAAAATGTGGCCATTTCTGGCTTATGTTTATCACTAAAAACCCTTATAAAACAATATAAATAGTGGAGCTGTAGCTTGGTGGTTAATTTGCTTGCCTTCCTATCCTAAGATCCAGGGTTTAACCCTGACCTAGAGCCAGGGTTGCAACTCCCTAAGCTTCAAATGAGCATGATAAAATATTAAATAGTTTATCTAACCTGTAATTGCCAAAATTACTCGCTCTTGGATGCGTATATTTACAATTTTTTTATTTTATTTTTACAAAATGAAAGAACTACATACTCGTTCAGGAGCTACAATCTCAGAATCTTGCTCAGCGACACCATTTGATTGTTTCTTGCCCTTATTAGCTTTCTCTTTATCCTTCTTTGGCGTGTTCGACTCCTCAGGGGGATGTTTAGTCATGTAGGTGGTCACTTTGTGTCTCATGTCCACTGGAGCTCGATGACCACAAGCCTTACAGACCTTACCAATACGCTCTTTTTTAATGATCTATAATACCACAAGAAAAACAAAAGGATAAAGAAATGATTGTTTATAAATATCAACTTTACAAAGCAAGGACAGTGTTTTTCTTCTTTTAAAGGCCAATTTACACAGACGAGCGGCAACAGTAATATAGCATCTATGCTATTGCTTATGACCATTTACCATAAACACAGATTATATGCGGAACAAGCTATGCTGCTTTCTGCTCGTAAATTGGTCTTTATACGCCTTTTTTGTAGAACATCTGGAGTGCAGGTGTTGTCTTAGGAAACAGGATTGCGACTGAGGAAGAACAGTGAATAAACTCACTTATTCTCCTTGGCAATATGAAAAAATTTATAATTTTTTTAAGAATATACAATTTCTATCAGGCCACAAGAGAAACAAGTTTTTACAAGGCCACAAGAGAAAAAAGAAATGTTTTTACCAGGTTTGTTTCAGGATTGTCGCATTCTGTACAAAGCACAAATTTCTTGATGAATGAATCCAGCATTAGCTGCAGTTTAGCAGCTGCATGCGATCCGTTCACAATGTAACGGTCATGTTTTGAATCTACCTGGGTCTGAGCTCCCAACTCGCAACCAAAGAATTTGGTAGTGTCTGGGAAAATAAAAGTTACCATTTAATTAAAATTTTCTTTAAATTCAATAATTTAACTTTAGCTCTAATCAGCATGAGTGGAAATTTCACTGTGGCTGGCCATCTGTTTCATGACCTCCGACAAGGTCATTCTAGCCATCCTTCCTGCTTCTGCTAGTAACAGTACTTCTAGCTTGATAATGTCATTTCGTATGCTATTCCTTCATTTCTTGGTTGGTCTATCTCTAGGTCTTTTTCCTTTGATCTCCGTCACAATTACGGTTACTAACCAGGGTTACCACAAGGACAATTACATATTATAGGCAGCCTAGCATGCAAGCTACTAGATATAGCATACTGTACAGCACCATTCAACCTGCATTTTGTAACCAGCCTAACCTTAACTAGATTTGAACTCGTCACTACGGACGAGTTAGGTTATCCGCAGCGCAAAAGCCACGCGCATGACACATAAGTTAGAATATTGCGTGCAGAAAAACGATTATGCCATTGAAAAAATGTTAGTGTGCCCTCTATTTTGTGTCACGTCTAAGTATATACGGTATACACTATATACTGTATACGTACTACATACAGTGCAGAATAGGTGAAAATAAGTGACCAAAGTTATTGACGCTTTTGCAAATGATGACGTCATAACAATCTTAAAAATTGTTAACCATGCGAAAGATAATTGATTGACCTAGATAAAATAAAAAAATTGAGTGAAATGGAACACGGATAAGTAGATATGCGCTCTATTAAATGTGACGAGCTATGACGGAAGAGAAAAAAATCCTATATTTTATATTCGGGTGGCCATACGATGACGTCACAATGTCCATTTAGCCATATCAATGCATGATTCGAGAAAGACAACTCATCTACTTCCAGAATATGTAATTTAAAAAAAGTTCACCACGGATTTTAGAATTTATGACTGTTTAAAAAAAGGCTTAATTTTTAAAAATTTTTGAACTTTTTCATAAAAAATGCGCTCAAATTGTTTAATTCTACGTGCTCGTATGACGTGATTTTAAGTCGAAATTGATTGAAGATTTATAAATGTACTAGAAAAGGCTGAAAAAACAAAAATCAAGCAAAAAAAAGATGTTTTTGCCCTTCGTGCGCACGCGCGCGTAAAAAAATTGCGCAAGCGTGGGAATTTTTCAAATGCTCAAAATGACATGAAACGCGTAGAAAGTTGATTAGAAATTGATTTTTCGCATTTTGAAATTTTAAACGCGCGTGCGCGCGTAACTTTTTGTGAAACATGCCATTTTTAATCCATAGAAAGTTTGCGCTTGATATGACTTAAATTTTCACCAAGTTTCAATAAAAAATGACTTTTAGTTTTCAATATATAATCAATCATTGAAATTCATAAAATCGCGCGTAACTTACGCTGCGCAACTCGGACGTGACCGAAAACCTTATTACGACATCTTCAGATAGAGGTCAATCTTCTGCTAAAGTTATACAATGTTATGTTGAGAAGATTTAGAGATACACTAGCAACAAAATTCTGGGAAAGAAAGAAGAACATAGAAAAAAAAAAGATCCTGACAATAACAAGGGGTTATCCGCCAAGTGCGGATAACCAAAAAAAAAACTAGATTTGAACTCGTCACTACGGACGAGTTAGGTTATCCGCAGCGCAAAGGCCACGTGCACGTCATACATATTGCGCGCAGAAAAACGATTAAGTCATTGAAAACAATTTCAGTGTGCTCTCTATTTTTCGTCACGTCTGAGTATATACGGTATACACTATATACTGTATACGTACTACATACAGTGCAGAATAGGTGAAAATAAGTGACCAAAGTTATTGACGCTTTTGAACATGATGACGTCATCACAATTTTGAAATGGTGAATCGTGCGAAAGATAATTGATAGACCTAGACAACATAAAAAAATGGGGGGAAATGGAATACAAATAAGTGGAGATGCGCTATATTAAATGTGACAAGCTACAAGGAAAGAGACAAAAATCCTATATTTTATATTCGAGTGGCCATACGATGACGTCACAATGTCCGGTTAGCCATATTGATGCATGATTTAATATCTGCAACTCATCTATTACCAGAATATGTAATTATAAAAAAGTTCACCACGTAGTTTAGAATCTATGACTGTTTAAAAAAAGGCATAATTTTGACAAATTTTTGAACTTTTTCATCAAAAATGCGCGTAAATTGTTTAATTCTACGTGCTCGTATGACGTGATTTTAAGTCAAAATTGTTTGAAAGTTGGTAAATTTTCTAAAAAAGACAGGAAAAACAAAAATCAAGCAAAAAAATGATGTTTTTGCGCTACGTGCGCACGTGCGCGTAAAAAAATTGCGCACGCGTGGGAATTTTTGAAATGCTCAAAATGACATGAAACGCGTAGAAAGTTGATTAGATATTGATTTTTCGCATTTTGAAATTTTAAACGCGCGTGCGCGCGTAAGTTTTTGTGAAACTTGCCATTTTTAATCCATAGAAAGTTTGCGCATTATATGACTTAAATGTTCACCAAGTTTCAATACAAAACGACTTTTAGTTTTTATTCTATGATCAATAATTGAAATTCATAAAATCGTGCGTAACGTACGCTGCGCAACTCGGACGTGACCGAAAACCTTATTACGACATCTTCAGATAGAGATCAATCTTCTGATAAAGTTATACAATGTTATGTTAAGAAGATTTAGAGATACACTAGCAACAAAATTCGTGGAAAGAAAGAAGAAAATAGAAAAAAAAGACTAGATTTGAACTCGTCACTACGGACGAGTTAGGTTATCCGCAGCGCAAAAGGCACGTGCACTTCATACGTTAGAATATTGCGCGCAAAAAAAAAACGATTAATGACATTGAAAAAATGTTAGTGCGCTCTCTATTTTGTGTCACGTTTGAGTATATACAGTATGTACTATATACTGTATATGTACTACGTACAGTTCAGAATAGGTGAAAATAAGGGACCAAAGTTATTGACGCTTTTGAACAAGATGACGTCATAAAAATGTTAAAAATGGTGAATCATGCGAAAGATAATTGATTGACCTAGACAATATAAAAAATAGAGGGCAATGGAATACGGATAAGGGGAGATGCGCTCTATTAAATGTGACGAGCTATGACGAAAGAGACAAAAATCCTATATTTCATATTTGAGTGGCCAAACGATGACGTCACAATGTCCGCTTCGCCATATCGATGCATGATTCGAAATCTACAACTAATCAACTTCCAGAATATGTAATTTTAAAAAAGTTCACCACGTAGTTTACAATCTATGACTTTTTTTAAAAAGGCATAATTTTCACGAATTTTTTAACTTTTTCATCAAAAACGCGCGCAAATTTTTCAATTCTACGTGCTCGTATGACGTGATTTTTAGTCAAAATTGTTTGAAAGTTGGTAAATCTACTAAAAAAAGACAGGAAAAACAAAATTCAAGCCAAAAAATGATGTTTTTGCGTTACGTGCGCACGCGCGCGTAAAAAAATTGCGCACGTGTAGGAATTTTTGAAATGCTCAAAATGACATGAAACGCGTAGAAAGTTGATTAGAAGTTGATTTTTCACATTTTGAAATTTTAAACGCGCGTGCGCGCGTAACTTACTGCACAACCTGCCATTTTTAATTCATAGAAAGTTTGCGCTTAATATGACTTAAATTTTCATCAAGTTTCAATACAAAATGACTTTTGGTTTTTAATCTATGATCAATAATTGAAATTCATAAAATCACGCGTAACTTACGCTGCGCAACTCGGACGGGACCGAAAACCTTATTACGACATCTTCAGTAAGAGGTCAATCTTCTGATAAAGTTATACAATGTTATGTTAAGAAGATTTAGAGATACACGCGCAACAAAATTCTGGGAAAGAAAGAAGAAAAAAGAAAAAAAAGAAAAAAAATAAAAAAAAAAAAAAAAAGATCCTGACAATAACAAGGGGTTATCCGCCAAGTGCGGATAACCAATAAACAATTAAAAGACCCTAAAATAGGACCATCAACTTTCTCGCTAACTTACATGTCGGAGGTCGATTAAGGGCTTTGGCTACATCCGCCATATTCACGATTACTGTTTTGATTCCATTGCCTTTGCCTTCAACCTAGAAGGGAAAAGAAACCAAATTTATAATTATTTAAAAAAATAAATAGAATAATTAAGTACATCATTTTTTAGTATTGTACCATAATATTAAAAATAATCAATATATTAATAGAGTTAAAAACTGTTATATATTTAATGTAAGGGTTATTTCAATTGAAAAAGTATTATATAATAATTATAGTACAAAATATATCATAATGTATTATCTCTATCCTTTTAATGGTTGGGGACCAGCTGAAAAAATCATATGGAAAACTAAATTATTTATTTCTGTAAAAGTCGCAGCTATAGTGGCATTTGAAAATATCATAGCTACTGAATTAGCATTCAATCAATTATTTAACGCATATTTCATCATGAATTTGTCATGAGCGAATGAATGACGATTCAGTTATTGAAGTAACGCAAGAAAAAATTACAATTTTTAATCATCTTTAATTTCTCAATTAAACAAAAAAAAGGCAAGTTTTAGAATTGGACGATAAATTATCATCATTAGTAAGTAGAATAATACAATTATTATTAGAAGTTTCAATGTTTTTATTCAGTATTCTATTTGTTTATCCCATTATTAATTAATAATATTATTTTCTTGGTGATCAATTAGAGATTCGGACCAAAACCTTACCTTGGCTATGATGGGGGGCATTTTGTAACGGTAGAATTGATCGGTGATGTTACGATTGACGTTGAGAGACATCTTCTCGACGAATCACCGACGTGTTTATTTTTAAATATATTATGTCTTGTTTGTTGATGTAAATGCAGTTGATGATGTAGATTGGCACACTTTGAGCTGGACATACAAGTTTCTAGTGGCGTCGTCTGCTTTATAGAATTTGCAGGCGGTCTTGTCTTGGCTCGTATAACCAATGGCTCTGTAGAAATAAAATCATGGCTCATAAAAACAACGTCTATTATAGTTGCTATACTTATTACAGGTTTCATACTGGGATCTCCTAATACTACTATACGTCTTCGTATTTAAACAAACATCTACGTAAGATTTTTACACAAGTATTTTTTGTCACCATATGGATGGTATTAATACATCTTTTACTTATTTACAAGAGGAGGTTTTCACGGCGGTCTGCATCATGCAGTGCACGAGATAGAAATAATATTATTATTAATATTATTATATAATATAATATTATTTAAACAAAATAAATATTTTAAAAATAAATGTCTTATTTATATTTTAATAAATAATAAGCCTACAAATTAGGAAAGGGTCTAAAAATACAAAATGAGTATTAGGCCTAGTTAATCTTACCGTGATATCCCAACAAAGACATAAAAAAATTCAATTCAAGTTGTCTCGAACGAGAATAATGGTCGTTCCTATGCAAAAGAGGAACGGAAGTCAATTTGTGTGGTGTGGCGCCGTTACAGTGGCACACGAACACTGTAGAAGCTACAAAAACGGTTTCGTAGATAAATGTCCTGTAAAAATCAAAATACAAAACGATATAATTAAGTAAATCAATTGAGTAATGCTATACTAGTTAATTGTTATATTTACATAACTGAGATCATATTTAAGTAGCAATTTTATACCGAAATTGCCACGTAATTTCAATCAACTTACCTCAACAAAATGTCGCACAACAGTCACGCTCACGAATTGCAAGAATAATCTTAGTCGAAATTCTGGAAATCCATATGGATTTGTCAGATGGTTGCCAGACTTAATTAAGATAACGTTGAAAGTATTCAAATAATTAAATATAAATTTGTAATAAATTATACAATTCAAATATTTATCTGCAAAGATAAAATACCGAAATAAAGTAATACTCTTATATTATATCATAATAGTCCAATATTTATTTAATACAAACCTAAATTATTTCTGGCAAACAATTCGTGATTGCGAAATTGGAGATCGAGAGTTAAACAAATTGGTGGCGCTATTCCAATTTTTATCTTTCTCGCGTTTTTTGCGCGCGCAACGTGACTATGGTGCACGCACGAAGCAAGAGAGTAAATGAATAAAAAAAAACAAATTTATTTTTTTAATTGATTTATTCAATATACACATAAAACTATACATATACATTCAATATACAACAAGTAATTACAAAAAGCGAAACAGCATCGGGAATGAACCAAGTAGAATACGTCATAGTTATAAATACATTTTAAGTATTCATCATCAGGATTATTAGACAGGTCATTTGCACTTAAGAAATAATTGTAATAAAATTACACGGTCAAGCAATTATGCGGCTTTTGTTTCGACTATCCACAATTTTTTTCCGGGAATTATATAATGCGGTTGAATGATTTGCAGTTTTACGGCACGTGTGTCCAATATGCAGGTACGTACTTATAATATTGAAGCATGGCTGAAAGCTTAACAACAGTATATTAAAAAGTTTTTAGGATTACGCATGCGCTGTAACGAGAAATTGTAAAAAAGATCTGAGAGCGAGCCGCCGATTAAAAAAAGGTGCGAAATCATCCGTGTTTGATGGCATGTATAAATAGCCTCGGTTCAAACTTACTGAAAAACATTTCAAAAGTATATATTAGTCGTCTTTCTTTACGTGCATTTACTCTATCTACCGCAAATAACATGCCGATACAGGTAAATTATTGCATTTCATTTTTAAAATGGACCTCTCTCTAGTAGGCTAGTCTCAAGGCAGGCGGCTAGTTAGGCTAGCCTAGTGGCCTAACTAGCGGCCCTAGCCTAGGCTAGCCTCTAGTCTATCTAGAGTAGTAGGGCATACGCTAGCCTAACCAACGGTATCTATTTATTAGAGACTAGGCTAGCCTAAGCCTAGGCCCTAGCTCTATCATCAGTAGGCCACTTATTAGGCTAGGCGCGCTGGTTACTGTGCATGTGTGGCACTGTTGAATTGAGGGCCTACTAATAGTAATACTATAGGCCCTAGGGCCTAGCCTATTCTTTTTTTTTTAATTTTTAATTCTTTGACTTTCTAAACAAAAAGAAAGGAAAGAAAGGTACACACACATATTATATTTATTTTGAATCGTGTTTTGTGCACACATGGCAATATAGTTAATATCTTATTAAATAAATGTAAATCCCTTTTTATAGGTTGGTGACAAAATTCCCAGTGTGGAAGTTCATGAAGGCAATCCAGGTCAAAAGGTCAATATGGCGGACCTTTTTAAAGGCAAGAAGGGAGTGCTGTTTGCCGTGCCTGGGGCTTTCACCCCTGGCTGTTCAAAGGTAAGCTATCTAGAGAGGTAACTCTACAAATGCTGTACAATCGTATTCATTTTTTGGTTAGAACAAGCCTTTCATTTAATTATGATATTTGATTCTAGACTAGGGATTCCGAAATAAAATATTGAATTGAATAAAACGTTTCTTTTTTAGACTCATCTACCAGGGTATGTGCAGGACTTTGCCAAGATCAAAAGCAAGAACATTGACATTGTTGCTTGTATCTCTGTCAACGATGCCTTTGTGATGTCAGCGTGGGGAGATGCCCACAAAGCTGGAGAGGTACGCTTATTACACGTTTTAAAAGAACACTAAAAACATTCCCTATCCTATATGATTGAGAGCCGCCATGTTGGAGAAGAGTTGCTATTCAACATGTGATATCTATATGTCTATCTGTATATCAGGTTTAAAGCCACGATCAATGGTGTATATTTACACCTGTATAATTATGTTAATTTTCTTGTCTTTTTCAGATTCGTATGCTAGCAGATACATGTGCAGAATTTACTAAGGTTTGTCAAAATTCTTTTTTTTTTCAATGTGTAAATAAAGAGTATCAATACAGGAGAAATAAACTAAAAATATACGATGTTATTATTTTATTACAGGCCGTTGACTTGGGACTGGACGCTACTGCCATTTTAGGAAACCTGCGATCAAAGAGGTACGAACAATACCAATATTTATACTAATAAACCTTACTATTTATGATTAAAGATCACATAATTTATGTTTTATGCAAATTCATGTTATTGTTGTAATATAGTAATGTTGTTTGTGAATGGTGGTACTGTAACTATACCTAGAGATACCAGATATGTAAATAATATAAGGGGAGATCACATGATAAAATTAAGGGGGTTGCACATTTTACTAGTCACTTTAACTGTGATGCATATCCCAACTTAGGTTTAAAGCTCTGTCTACACTATCAAACTAGTTTGATGTGCCCAAATATGGTAGTGATATGACATCATCAAGTCAATATATATGCACATCACATTTTTTTTTCACACAAAGTTTGATAGTGTAGACAGAACTTAAGTGGAGGTCCAACAATCTGGAGTTTTTACATTGAATTGAAATCCATTATTTACAATAAACATTTGAACAATTAACCTCTCCTCCCCTGAGCCAATGCAGGCATCTATACAAGCACTCTTGTTGTGGGAAAGGAGCTTAAGAGTTGAAAATACTAGAGTTTTAATGAGGTTATACTAAAGTTAAATACTAAAAGAGTATAATTTGACATGTTTCAGATATGCAATGGTTATTGAAGATGGCGTGGTAAAGAAGATTAATGTAGAACCCGACGGTACAGGACTGACATGCACGCTAGCTGCTAACATCGTCGATCAAATTTAGAAAGAAAACCAACAAGTTTTAATGTGTAAAATAGTGTGATTAATAAGATTATTGTTAAGATATTTAAAAGGAAAGAAAGACAATCGTAGATAATATAAAGATAATCGGTATTAAAAAACATTTTTGGTATTATTAGTAAAAATACTAAGTATTAATAATGAGTTGTTGAAACTAATCTTGTCTAACCCCCAAGGACCTCTAAACCAAAAAATAAATAAGGACTTTTAATTGTTGTTCTTCCATTGACAAATAAGAGCCTAAAGCTATGTCTACACAATCAATCTAGGTTGACAAAACAAGTGTGATGTGCCCAAATATCATATTTTTTTTGTCACAAAGTTTGATAGTGTAGACAGAGCGTTGCACAGAAGTTTTTAAATATAAAAGTTATAGATGACACGCACAATCTATTTAATACAGTGGTGCTTTTTATAGTTGGGTATGTAAATCCTGAAATAAAAACCAATGAAATATGAAAATAAATTTCTCCAATAATACCTAAATGATTTTTTTGTGATTATTATTATTTATGCATTGGAGTAGAATGTTATACATTAAATTTTTTTTTTGTATAAATTCAGGGGACCAATGTTTATTCATGAAAAGAGCGCCATATATATGTGGTATACTATTATACTACTCTTAATTATCTCTATGTTTGAAAAAAGAAATTAAAAACAGACATTGATGTACCATGAACAGTGTTATTGAATAATTCACCTGCCAATTTGATAGATTATACAGCAATGAATTACATTATTAATATATTACACATTTACAACATCAATAATTTTTATTTTCCCGTCGCTCTACAAACCAACCATTTGACTTAATCTCCCTATATTCTTTGTACATTATTTACAAGGCCCAGCCTCAAATTGCTTCGTACACTTTTGCTGTTTCCAGAAAAACTGTTATATTAGTACCAATGTACTGATATTGTTTGATATATTATTTGGCACAAAATGTACAACAGTACAAAAGACAATCTGATTAACTGTTTTAAACGTGGTGTTAGGACTAACATACAGACTGACCGCGATATGATAGTGTACATATAAGAAGTTATTATATTTGTTGCTATATATATGGGGATATATTACATGTTTTGCAAGGTGAACCTCTATTGGTCAATATGTGGACAGAAATCAATTTAGTGTGCTTATCAAAATACAGTTGGCTTATCCTAATCTACTTCTTAGTCAGTCAGTCTGAACATAGCCTTAGACCTTAACAACTGGATATAAACAATTATTTTGTAATAACTTTATACTGTACGATCGTTTTTCCTTCTTAACACTTTACAAAATTCTTACTTTATTACCCTACTCTTCATAACTCAAAACTTAGTGCACACACTTAAGAATTTACAACTGGAAATTGGGCAGTCAAATATAGATATAACCTGGCAACACTGGGATTATTTTACATTTTAATTTCATCTTAATAAAAGTTATACTGTGAGTGGTAATTTATACCAATCACACTTAATCAACAGATCAATACATTCTTTCAAGAATATAATCTATTATTATTATATTCTTTGCCTACTCCAATGTGTTAAATGCACATAATTATTTTAAAGAACTTATATAATCATATTTTCCTTGATTTTGATTTTCGCATATTAACAATAAACTTATTTAAAAAAACAACTTACCTAATCTTTTTATAATTTTTTAAATTTAAATAATAGTTCAAGATAAATTTTATAGAATTGAAATTTAATTATATTGGTACGCTATATTATATAACACAAAATAAACCATTTTTTGCTGTCATATTTGTTTTAAATTATAAAAAAAGACCCAATTATCATTCCTGTTCTATACAGAGCTTTTTTCTTTAAAAAATGTTATACAGAATGTTTATATCTAGTGTCTTCTGACATTGTCATGCTTGTATGCCGAAAAAAAATTAAAATTGTTAACCTCCAAATACAAGGAATGTCATTTTTTGTACAGTAGTAAATTTCAGATTTTAAGTATCTTTTATCCTTGCAAATTTAAATCTCATTTTTCTCTCTTACTAAAATAATTTTCATATCATTCTCGAATAACATAGACAAGCAACTCTTAGCACTAATGCAGTGGCAGTCCTACTACAATTGCTGCAGTAATTCTACTGCCTAAACTGCAGTAACGCTTATGCAGTAATTTTACAATTTTCCTAACCCTTACTTTACAATCATTATCTTTCTTAACCCTCCCTCAAATTTTCAGCAATAAACCAATTTCAGCAAAGTAAATAACAGGGCTAGTAAGCTGAAAGTGGGTTTAAAAAATAGTTATAATAACCTCAGCGCTAAATACGATAGTATTATGAACTCTTTGGTTTTAAATCATGTTGCACTAAAATGACCATGCACGTTAACACCGTACCACATCGCTCAATTTTATCAATTATAAACCGAAACATTTACACCAAAATAGTCCCTCTCCTTTAAAACATTTATAAGCCAATCATATTTCAATTATTCACAAACCTTGTTGACTAATATACTACTGATAAATTTGGCACACCTACAGTACACAATAACCTATAGAAAGTAAATCACACTTTAAAGTCAACCTTTTAACGGACAAATGCCTATATAAGGCAATGGTGACATCTTACCCAACAGCTAAATATGGGCATGACAACACATTATGATATTAATATTCGTACATCATTACCATATATCAGCATTATATTATACTATATATGATACATCATTACCTTATATAGGCATAAGATAATATGGAAACATCATGACCATATATGGGTACCTCATGTCTATATATGGACATGTTGTAAACTTGAGTACTTCATGAGTATATATGGACACATCATGACCATTATGGGTACACCATGTCTATATATGGACATGTCGTAAACTTGAGTACTTCATGACTATATATGGACACATCATGACCATATATGGGTACACCATGTCTATATATGGACATGTCGTAAACTTGAGTACTTCATGACTATATATGGACACATCATGACCATATATGGGTACACCATGTCTATATATGGACATGTCGTAAACTTGAGTACTTCATGACTATATATGGACACATCATGACCATATATGGGTATCTACAAACATAAAACATCTTTATCAGTCCAGACTAGAGCAAATATATAACAGAACACCCCATTCTGTGGTTTTTATATGGGTTTGTACATTACTGTTGTAACATATTTCTTGCGGTACCGATGTGTTGCACTTAAAACCATCACACCATCCTACATGGCAAAGAATTAAAACAAAGTAAGACAAATTCTATTAAAAATGTTAAAAAAACCTACAATATAAATGAGATCCCCCATGGAAAACATTATTATGGTCCGATTTATTTATACTGTACTCTTAAGGACAATTTACAAAGACGAGCGGTAACATAGAATCTATGTTATTCCTTATGAATAAGGTGGAGCAGACAGGCGGCTTCCGCTTGGGATATATACAGATTCTACGTGGGACAAGCTACACGGTTTTCTGCTTACCGTTACCGCTTGTCTGTGTAAATTGGCAATTAAGATTGCAGTACAACTCTTCAGGAGCCAACAAAATGTCTCTTTAATGGGAGGAGTTCTACTGTACCCTCCAAAAGGTCATTTGAGGTCATACTGAGGTGATACTAACCTTAATAGACAGAGCATATAAATGGTTTAACATCACATGATTTGGTTCAGGAAGCAACGAAGGATCGTACTATAAAAATAAAATAGCATACAGACTCAATGTAGTGTTTTATAGGAAGCTAAAGTTCTATCAAAATGTGGTGTGCCCATATATAGACATGATGATGTCATATCACTACTATATTTGGGCACATCACACTTTTTTGTCAAACTAGTGTGATAGTGTAGGAAAGAGAGAATGAGAGTTTTTCACAATTTCACATGAGAACACAGACAAGAGAACATTCCATTTTACAACCAATGATTCCTTATCTACGGTTCTTATCACGCTGGTTGGCGATGCAACCTCCCTCCCCACCCAGGGCGTGGTTGCTGACTGGCACTCCTGGCATGATGGTGAGAAACCATGGTTGCCAAGGTGTTGCCATCGAATCATCTTAACAATTAATTATCAAATCTGTATTTGAACTGTTTCACTAACCTGTAGACCTGTGTCTTTATTCAACATCACCTGCAGGAGATGTGGTGGAAGAATTGGAGGACCTCCAGACTTCTCGGGTGAAATCCTTTTAGGTATTTCTTGACTATAGTCACCTGGTGGTGAACTACTCTCTCCTACAAACAAATTGAAATTTAAAATCAGTTAATTTTGCAGTTGGCTGGCTGGCTTACTTGGGAATAAATGTTTGTGCTTGTTATGGTTACTCATTCTATTGTCTTTAAAACAGTCAAAAAGCTCTGTCTACATTATCAAACTTTGATAGAAAATGTGTCCTGTTGTTAGATGTAATTTACCATATCAATTTATGTTGAAATCTAAAGAGCATACCTTTTGTTACATTCTGATGGGCAGTACTGCTACTGTTAATAGAATCAATGGCTAACGCCTCTAAAACTTCAAAGTCAGACTTCATCACATTAATTGTGTTGTTTACACTACCTACGTTATTATCCACAGTCGGCTAAAAGAGAAAAAAACACAACAGAACTTCCGGTTATTACAGTACATCTTTCGTCAGTTATTTATTCGGGCGTGGTCTAAAAAATGATTTTAGAAGGGATATTTGATATAATACTGTAAAAATAAAGTAACACTACAGAAGGGCCTAGAACCTAGGCAACCAGTCACTAGTACTATAGAATGGTCATACAATTAAACAATGAATTAGAAAATGCTATTGACATTACCAAACTTGCAGCTACAACAGTAAAAGAACACCGTGTCTGAGACGTACACGCTAGTTATCATGACACAATGAACATACCAACACGTATATGAATATTGATATAATTGATATACAGTAAAATTATCACTATTGCTGGTAGGTACAAAAACAAAGTGAAAACTAATATATTTCATATCTATAAACATTATATTGCAATGGCAAACTGAGAAAGGTACTGTAGTTTGGTGCCAGCCATCTTGTCATCAAATCATTGGTTCAAATCTGTTAGCATACCAACTGGCGGTAAGTGATCTAATTGGTCAATGGTATACTGTTAGTTCTTGTCACATTTCAGATAGGAACAAATGTGCTGGTATCAAGCCAATAAAAAAAAATCATCAAAAACCAGACAGTCTAAATTAAACTTCTAAATGTTGGTACAGAGCCAAAATACTGAAATTTTGCTGTTGCAGAACCCTAGGTGGTAGGGATACAGTACATTAGTATGATCATGGGTTACATTTCAAGCTTAGCTAGGCAGCAAGCACATTTGAATCCTATTTTCAATTGGCACTTAGCCCACAACATGATACTATTAAGCATATAAACTGCCCTATAGGGGCCGCCTGCTAACATATCACATACCTATTCTAGTTTAAATACTAAGCTGTCTACCAGACTATCTGATGATAGAAATACCATCTTAAAAGCAATACAAATCAGAAAACATTATATCTGTTACACAATATTTTTGGCAATTTGATATTCCTTTATTTTATATTTTGGGTTAGCTAAAATCCTTTCATTTCAGTGTTCATACAAATCATATACTGACTAAATCACAGTTGCATAATATCACTCAACTACTTCTAATTCAGAAATCGCTGTAGTCCGAGGCCAAATCAAAAGGTTAATTTAGTCTGTAAAGTATACAAGCCTGCTCAGACACTATAATTAAACGGCTCTAATAACGCAAACTTCTCGTTTTAAACATGCCTCCCCGAAGCTCCCCTTCAATTTAGAAAGAACGAGTTTAAATAACTTTGGATTCTAATTACACAATATAGGAAATATTGATAGCTTTTGAAAATGGTAAATGTAATAGGAGATGAATGATATCTGTAGGGTCACTCTTTAATGAATGGTGCCACTAACTATTATCAGTAATAATTGGATGAAGTTGAACACTAATGCATCTAGAAGTTATTTAAATTACAATATAGTTTTAATCAACCAATTTTATGATTTGAAATGTTATTCACTTTCAAATTTTATCATTTATATTTAAAAAAAGAAACTGAAATTGCATCAGATTCACTGGACTGTATCACCACAAATTCCGTAATACAGTGTCACATATGACCATTCATTATTTTGTATTAATTTTTTTAAATATTTCATACGCGAGCAAAAACTCGCCAGTTACAGGATGGATAAACTATTTATCATTTATCGTGCTTATAAACCCAGTATAAGTGTGGAGTTGAAAAAGTTGTGAGTGACAACTCTGGCACTTTGTCAGGATTGAACCCCAGACGTTGGGATTGGAAGGCAAGCACGTTAACCACTAAGCTACAGCTCCACTACGTTTATGTTGTGTATTACCTGCTTAGGATCGTGAGTCCATTGACCGTCCACGTTGAACTTGTACTCATGCTTGCCTTCTGGAAGCTCCACTATGGTCACAAACTCACCAGTGCTATAAAAAACAAAAATATTAATGCAGTCACCAATTTTATTTTAGTTGCAATGCATTATATTTCAAAAATATCAAATGTATTCTGCAGAATTTCAAGTCATTAAAAGCTCTGTCTACACTATCAAACTTTATGTGACAAAAAAATGTGATGTGCCCATATATAGACATGATGATACCATATCACTTCCATATGTGAGCATATCACTACCATGATATTTGGTCACATCACACTTTTTTTTGTCAAACTACTTTGATAGTGTGGACATAAAAATCAAATTATTCAAAACAGATCCATGTGAGTAATCGCTGCTATGTACCTCACACCTGGTCATTGACCTGCTATTTCAACAACAAGGTCAAGTTCAATGATTGGTCAATAATGAATGCTTTGATAAAGCTATCCACTGGAGTAGGCCCCTGGATGTAACCTTCACTACATGACCACAAAACAGGGTTTCCTCAGGAAAAATGAAACTGAAAGCAATGCTTGTTTGTGGCTGAGGCTTGTCTCTAGATTAGATAACAATGTTCTATATGCTTCCTTTAAAGGCAATCAATATGATACTGTAATCATCATTATTTTGCTAAATGCTGACCTGGCAACTTTCATTTAAAATTTTGCAAAGTATTGCAAATTGGAATAACTATAGTATAAATCATGAAGGGTTTAATCTGGTAAAAATCATTAACTTTAACCAATTTTTTTAAACATTTTATTTCATACGCATCCAACAGTAAGTAACACAATTTATGATACAAGATATAAAAAATATATACAATTTCAATCTAAAAAATTTAAAAAAGAGATGCAGGATTAAATATGTGAAGATGATCTTTGGTTGTTTTCTTAGAGCATAACAATAACAATGAATAACCATTAAGAAACATAATTAATTATGAAATATCATCATATCATTATCAAAAATTTAAAACAACAGGAGATGTCTAGCAAACATGAACCTAGCTATTGTTATACTAATATTTTATAAAAACCTTGGTACTGTAAGTGCAACAGCTCGATATTAGCGCCAAAGGCAGCCTTTTAGGATCAGCATTAAGTGTTAATATCAAACACAAGACCTTGTGCAGATTTCTAGAGCATATTAATCTATCTCATAATAACAATACATCGAGAAAATCTATACGGCAAGTTTATTTTTCTACAGAAGCATTATTGAAATATAGATTTGTGAAATGTGATCATGTCCACGTCAGTAAACATGTGAACTAGGAATCAAATTCCGTCAAATGTAATTAAAACACACATGCACTTGTTGTTGTCGTGGGTGGGTATTAGCTGCATTAATTTATCGTTATCGAGCCTTAAAATTGTAGGTGTGCTACAAATTGCACTCGTCAATACATTCAAGGGTGCTGTAGGTGTGCTGTTTGTATTTTGGTGAGTAGCAGTTTACCAAATTTAAGTGTGTTGTAAATCACACTCCTAAAGTGCAGTTTAGGAGTGTGTTAGATGAGTGATCGCACTTGCTCACATCAAAAGAAAAGGCCTGCATTATTAACACAACCTCCAACATTGTATGTAGTTCTTAAAAACGGTATAAAGGCTGTGAAATCCACTTTATCAGTAGAGAGATATACATTTTTTTTACACAAGGTTGTGTTGATAAACTACAGTATGGGTAGGTTAGTGATCTCGCCATGGTATACAAATAATGAATGTTTTTTTTCGTACACAAATGTTTAAAAGAAAACGAAACTGAGGCCAGACGACAGGTGGCGCTGTTGTATTTCACAGTACAGAGCCATATCATAGGATAATTTGTGTACTAGATTTTTTTTCATCCGCGAGACGTTTTTTTTTTTCGTACACAAAAATGTTTCAAAAAGTACTATTAAACGATCGTTTAATAGTGCGTACTATTGCACGCCATGTGACCCACAATCGTCCAATCAAATGACAGGAATTTATTTAGGTGTTATATAATACGCTTTAACGAACTTCATTAGCTATGATTAATTGTTGATCAATAATTCTTAAACAGGCAAACACACTGTACACAAACAACATCAAATTAGCCAAAAGCTCTGTCTACACTATCAAACTAGTTTGACAAAAAAGTGTGATGTGCCCAAATATGGTAGTGATGTGATGTCATCCTGTCCATATCACTCTTTTTATCACATAAGTTTGATAGTACAGCTTTCAGCCTACACTATCAAACTAGTTTGACAAAAAAAGTGATGTCCTCAAAGCTATAGAGCCGGATTTTTAAATTTCAAACCGGATGCAGCCATATGACGTCTCGAAGATGGTACCGTATAGCCGTATAAAATATTTGGTAGCGAGGTTATTGATGTGTATGTGACGTCACATCGCGTCTTATGACGTCATCATAGCTTCTTTGCTGTACCCCGACTATCGCACATTCGTGCTTGTTTTTATAGTGTAGACAGAACTTTAAGAAATTCAGAGTATTGATGGAACAGCTTATTCCCAATATCTTCCATAAGAAAAATTATTACAAAATATTTACAAAAAAACATTTAATTAGAATCTAATGGCTTTGAATTGATAATTAAAACAGAAATATATAATGTTGTGACTGCCAAGATACAATATTGATTATATAGTAGTATTATTACCAACAAACAGTCTAAAACCAACTTCATAATTGAATCAATGGTGAATAAGTCAACCAATATCTACAATGGGAATAATGTATCTTGTATTGTAACCTATTCATTTCGAAGAATATCTTCAGGCAATACGGCGAAGATGCTATGTTTGATTTTCATTTATTATTCATAAAACACAATTGTAACTTGAAAAAAAATTGTTTATATAAAATAAAATGTAAACCAAGTATAAAAATCACCTTGGATTTAATCAATAATATTGGGAATTCAGCGCTAACTGTGTTTTATTATTAAATTTGCTATTTTAGTAAGTGTATAATAGATTATAATGCAAAATATTAGGGTACACATACTGTACATACAGCACACAAATCAGATGGAGAAATTTATGTTCCAACGGCCGGTCCATTTTAAAATGTCTATTTCTCTTTTCTTTAATTCATCCTCATCTTTACTGTCATCACCATTGCCTAGAAAGATGTTTTTCTTAGCTTTTGAGGAGAGGAGGCTCTTGAGCACTCTTGAGTAGCTACAGTAAATCTATATTATCACCTTCTCAATACTGACCTCAGCAGCCAGATATGATACGGTATTCATAGGGACAGTGTGAAATTATATTCCTTCTAGTGGCCAAGCGGTTAAGACAGTGGAACCGTAATTACATAGCTATAACATTGGCAAAGGTTCGAGGCTCACTCGCTCCATGGTTCTGGTGGTAGAACGAGTTTTCTCGGATAAGGACTATAAACCGTAGGTCCAGTGCACACATCTAGCTCATGTGCACTTTAAAGAACCTAGTACATCTTTCGAGACGAGTAGGGGGTTACCCCGGTGTACTGGTACATCACAGCAACTGATCATAACTAGGCCTTCTAGGATAAATAAAATCTTTCAAATACCTTTTAGACATTGGAATCTTGGTCTTCCACTGGTTAAAGCTCCCTGATAGGAACACATTTTTGCCTCCTCCATTCCAATGGAACACAGTGGGTAAGGCTTTTAGGTTGAGAACAGGTTGTTCAACAATAGTACTAGCTCTGGGTCTTGTGAACTCTGACCTATGAATATCCTTTAAAACAAACAGACATGTATGTGAAAATATAAGATGTGAAATATACAACGGAATGAAGATGGCCTACTGTACTATAAGTTATAAAGCTCTGTCCACACTATCAAACTACACCGAGTAGCCTATATAAACACGATGATTTCATATCACTACCATATTTGGGCACATCAAACTAGTTTGTTAGTATAGACAGAGCTTAAACCAATGTTGGTTTGAGGGCTGAGTAAAATCAGCTCACGCTGGCTGGGTCACCCTCTTAAAATAATGATGAAATAAATAGTTCAATTAAAAGCAATTAACATGGAATAAAACACAACATATATTTTTAGCGGATTCTAGATACTGTATCATCATAGGCAAATTCTGTAATACAGTATTCATGTGACACTGTATGTATTACAAATATTGATAAACCAGATAAAGTACAGAATTGGGTAATTATTTTTTTCCGTTTTAAATATGTATTTGTGTGGGTTTAGTTGGTTATCCATCCACAAGTTTGTTTGGCATTATTTTAACTGTTTAAAAACTCTGTCTACACTATCGAACTAGTTTGACAAAAAAAGTGTGATGTGCCCAAATATGGTACTCTCTTTGATCACTTACTGCTGGAATTGGCGAGTTACAAATTCGTACTATTATTATTATTATGGTAGTGATATGACATCATCATGTCCATATTTTTTTGTCACATAAAGTTTGATAGTGTAGACAGGGCTTTAAAATGTTTGTTATCCATTTCATTGTATAATATAAGATAGATCCTTACACAGTATAATGATGAAATATTCAAGCTAAAAATACACCCTAATTTTATACTCCATTGGTTATGATTGATTATAAATAACTCAATTGAAGTCCTTGAATATTGTTTTTAAGTAAAACATAATGTTGCCTATTATTATTGAATCACATCCCGAAGGGATCTGGACAATAATGTTGGATTCGTGCCAAGAACACAACAATAGAATCAGTGTTGAAGATCCTCACCCACTTCCCTTGGAATAGCTGAGTGGTAGACTGACTCTAAAAATACTCTGCGCAACTAAACTATAAAATATGATCTACTAAAACGAGAATCCGTAAACAAAGCGCTGGCAGATATGCTGTCAAGCTACAGAAGAACAAATCATATTAAATTTATCTCCTTTTCTTAACAGTAGAAAGAAAAGAAGAAAACAGTATCTGATATTTTTATAAACTGAATTTCTAAGCGCATCCCTGATAATTGGTGTTCACCTTCTGGTCATCTGCCAAGGTCACAACAATGTACTAGGAAAAATATAGGCCGACATAGGGGGTCTATTAAAATGTGCGTAGGGAGAAGGTTAAATTGTTTAGAACACCCTAGGCTATTCTAATAGTGCATTTAATTACTTAACTGGTCATTATTAGAAAGCAGAAGCAAAGTAATTAACATTTTTTCCGAAGCATAAGGATGCTTTTTTTTCCCAATTCAAATCTGCTATCTAGTGTAAATGAAAGCTATTATTGTGTGTTTAACTTTATATTCATTTAGAAAGATACCGTACCAAACTAACACCACAGTGTATTATGCTATTATGCTGATGACAATGAGAATAGAAATTTCATTTTATTCACCCTAAAAACAATTGTTACCTTAAAACTTGCTTGCGATAAGTCATTATCATCTAACGACAACTGCTGGAAAAGTTTACGATGCTGATGATTGCGCGGATTAAAATCAAATGACGGTGTCTCCTTGCTCGGCGACATAGGCAAACCATCTTTACCCTTCTCTTTACCACTGGTGTTGCCCATAGTGTGTTTTCATACAAGACCGCACTTCTTTCGAATACTTTTGAATGTACCGAGTCGCTTTAAAGATTGAGAGTGAATACGACGAAGCATCTGTTTTGAAAACTGAGTCACGAACTGAGGCAATAGGAACTGCAGGGATCTAGAAAACACTGAATAAAAAGACAACATTTGTTAAAATATAAAACTGACTCAAGTATTGAACTAGTATTAGTTTTATATTATTATGTACAGTACTGTATGGATCAGTTTATATCCACTCAGTATAAAAATGAGCAGCAATTGTTCTATTGCTCTGTTTTAAATGATCATGCACAATTATTTTACTGCAGTACAGTTTATATAGTTTCTATATTGAGGTGTGTGCAGTGTGTTGGACAATGGATTACTGATCATGAGATCATGGTTCGATTCCAACTCTCGCTGCATTGCTTGTATCGTTAGGCAAGATACTTTACTTACATTTGCCTCTCGTCGCCCCAACCCAGGTGTATAAATGGGTACTGGTTAGATCAAGACACAACTGCACTGATTACTAGCTGCATTATCACGGGAGTATGTTTCCTTATATGTTTGATCCAATAATGTGCAGCACATTGAGAGCTTGCTTATGCGCGTTATAAGAATGAACTATTATTATTATATTTTGCTAACTGCAATAATACGTATGGTTTTACTGTAATTTGTTTCAATGATGAAGTTTATCAGTCAGTCATTGCAATAAACCTTAAAAAACCTAATAAGCGGTTTCGGTAACTCCAGAGGGCGCCATATTCACAAGGTCAATCAGGCAAAAAAATTTCCATCTAGGCCCTACTGCGGTTATGTAAATTTGTACCGCCTAGATGGAACTTTTTGTCCCAATTGACCTTGTAAACATGGCGCCCTCTGGAGTTATCAACGTCGCTTATTAAACACATACAGTGAAAATGTGTACTGCAGTTAGAAAATGTAGATACTGCTGTAGAATAATAATATACTGTATAAAACAGTCAGATGCGGAAACAATAAAGACATTTAAAAAAAAAAAACAGTTTGTGCATTCTTGCGTTATTGACGCCAGGTCTTTGACCACCTCTACGCAATCAAAAGACACAGGTGATAATTGTCGATGATAATATTAAGAGATATTGATTTGCAAGCATTTTTGCAATGTTCTTAATTTGTGCATGCATCGCTGCAGATACCAATACTGCTGACCTAAAAACATACAACCCATGCAATGCCTTTACGATGTTGTTGTTGTTTCCATGTGCTATAGATGAATTAATGTGCAATCTACTGTACATCTGTTGCTGACTGGGTATTCATGTCAGTTTCCCAATCACAGTTCAATAAACTCTCTGAGTAGACAATCTTTTCTGTTTAGCCTTCTGTTAAATGATTTTACTACTGTGTTATACAAGATGTTCTATGCTTTGCATAATGCCAAATTGATCCCTTTCAGTTTTGATATATTTTGATGGTACCAGAGTTTCCATGGTAACTATAAATAAACCCTACCTCTCAAGTATATAAAAATGTAAGTGGCCATAAACTATGAACATTAAGCCTGTTTTACACTAGGCGATTGTGTTTTACATGAATACAAATATGTCACCTTATGCGTAATCACATGTGTATTCACGTTTGCCATCTTCCACACAAAGATGTATGGATTATGAAATTGGAAGAATTTAGCTATCCACTCTCACGGTACACTTATCATGGCAGTGTCAATGCATTATAATGTTATAAAAATTAAATATTTTCAAGGAAAACTAGAATAAAATCACAATTTTGAGAATTTAAACAATTTTGAATGTACAGTATAAAGTACTGTTTTACTTATGATGACAATGACATTGAAGGGGAAAGGCAATTAATTACAAAACATGTTTGCAATCTCATAAATGCAAATGCAATGTTGTTTGGTAGATTACATGATTTTTAAGTTCTCTTACGAAAAAAAAAAAGATGCATACTGTAAGTACATCTAGAAGTGAATGTTAAATGATTATAATTACTACTGTAAGTAATTAAACTCAATTTCTTATTCAGTATCTTTATTTTAGATAAAGTAAGATTAATATGTTTTTTTCATATGCATCGAATATAAAGCAAGTAACTCGCCAATTACAGAATTTATTGAATGTCATTTTTTTTATTAAATAGTTTTTTTTAAATTCCAAATAGTTTATTTTAAAAACCCTCTAACAATGGAGAGAAAGAAAATAAACTGAATACATTCAATGATAATTTAAGTAAATTCTAAGTAACCCTAAATTGAGGGTCTAAAGAATAAATACCCTTGTTTGTTTTCAATAACAAATTGCTATCACATAATTTGAAAAAAAAGGGCATACTACAATTGCAACCAAAATTGCATTTTAATTTTTTATGCAAAAATAAGAACTTTAAATATTCAAAAATTTTCATTAGCAAAAATACAAGTGAGAGTGCATCAATAGTATAATATTAAAATAAATAGAAATAATCATTCCAATGAAAAATGTATTATTATTAATATTATTAACATACTTTAAAATTTAATGAAATTAAAATAAGGATCTAGCCTATTCACACAAACAAATCTTGACCTAATGTCACTAAAATATTATTATGCCTATATTAATCAACTTACAGATATGCCTCCATTTCGGTCATAGTAGTGTTGCCATGACCCTTACCTTAATCTACAGTACAATGGCCATAGAGAATGTTCTTTTTGCTCAGTCATAATATAAATAGGCTGAAGGCTGGAGTGTCAGTGGAGTGGAGGGCTACGTTTTTACACCATAAAATAACATTCAAAATACAAACTGGCCTTTCGTCCTTCTTAATTAAATTAAATTTGATTTCCTTTCTGACAGCTAACATTAACAATGCACTAAACATCAAAGCATAATTAAACATACATTTTGGATAAATAAATGATATGGTACATGTTCTAAAGATAGTTCTGTTCAATAATATAACCAAGTGTTTACAACAAATACCGAATTCATGATGCAGTATGCAGAGCAACAGCAGATGGCGATGACCAGCCGTTGGTGGCCGCCAAACCCAGCCTCAATTTATCCAGATCGCAAAATGATAACCAAAAAAGAATGTAATGTTTATCCGAAATTTTATAACCGATTTGAGCATATTCCCATATAAAAAATACATCAGTAATTTACCTTTCGATCCCTTTTCAAATATTTCTCCCAATTTGTAGAGACAAGTGAACAATCTCGAATAAAAAAGTTTGTTTACATTTACCTACCCTCGTGGCTTCTTTCCGAGCATACTGATGAAAACAAATATGGCGTCGATAAAATTACCTGGGTCAGGACTAGTTGATTTATGTAAACAAAAGAAAAACGAGTTTAAATCCCGAATTTCAATTTACATTAACGTTAAAACAAATTTGCAAACATATTTAAAATACATTAATAACATATTTACTACGTTTTATAAATATAAATAATATGTAAATGCAATTGTTGAGTTAGATTGACTATAGCTCTAAATAAACACCCCCGTTTTGTAAATACTATCGTCTACTTCCTGAGAATCTTGGGTACAAATAACTAGGTCAGTGGCCTGTGAATGTTCCAGGTCAATAAAAGCACATGGTTCGATGAATTTCTGCATTGGTGGCTCACTACTAGAGTGCAGACAAGATATTAAATACAGGATACGTCGTCTGCTGGGCCATGGACTACGTGCAAAACGTCATGAATTTTTGTATTTAGCCAGATTATTCTAGTATGAACGTGATAATTATGATAAAAGGAAAAGGTGGCTTATTACAATGCATCTTGCCCCTTTTTTCCTGTCTTTTCTTTTTTTTCAAAAATCCCCATCAAAAACTTGCAGAGTGACGGATAAAAATTATTTCAACATTTATTATATTTCTCTAATGTATACTATAGATAGGCTGTTGCTGGTGCATGCATTTATTAGTTCTGCATGCACTTCAAAATAGGAATGGAAGCTATCGAATAATGTTGATATAAATGATAGGGGAGGGGGAAGAGAATATTTGTTATTGAACTACAATTATTAGTCAATCACCTCCACCCCACCCTCTTTTTTTTTAAAGGGCATTTTTAGGAAATTGGAAAGGAAATGTGTTTCAAAACAACTTTCACAACATACTGGATCTAAACTCCATACTGTATTTAACAAATTGAAACACTGTCCTTCACAGGAACTTTTGGCTTCCTCATTGAGGAAATCTCCAAACACCGCTCACAAAAAAAGTCAAAGAAAACTCAATAGTCAATTTTAGATTAGTATATACTTTTAATTGCATTTTCTGAAGTGCGGTATAGTCGCAGTAGACTTAATCTTCAGTTATAACAGGATAAGCACACAAAGCACCAGAACTCAAAAAGTAATATTTAACACTAAATATAATTCAAACAGCTTGACATCTACTACCAGCCCCATTCTGCTGAATTGATCAACTTCCACAATACAAACAGGTTTATTCTGTACAAAGACTTGCCATGGATATGTTACTACATACAGTATCTACTTTCAGGACACAACCTCTGAATAGTTAAAAGTATATTTCCCCTTATCCGTTTCATGGGAAAATGTCTTGTGAATAGGGCTGTCCTGTCCCGAAGGATGGGTTCTACTACTGTTTTGTTAACCAGGCAAGCAACGGTGAAATCCAAACAAAATAACATTGTGAATTATATATTCCATTTTACAAAAAGGTTGTCTATATACCTATAGTACACTTTTACAGTCGCACACGACTCCCCAAACCTTTATTTTGGGATGCTTATTACCCATGACTAAAACCTGGGGGTAAAGTTGCACCTGCGTCAGTGTGGTAAACTGATAACAACAGAATGGGATCGTTTTCCATATATGGTGTTCCATATTTACTTAAGATGTTATCAACAAAATAGCATTCTAACTTGATCATAGACTCTTCTGTGTAAATGTTAAACGTTCTAAATATTGTTAGATCAAAATTTTAAAGTAAAAGGCATTAATGTTTAGTATGTTTTAATAAAATCATTTTAAACATTTTGAATTACGAGAAAACTGGAGTCAATCAGCAAGCATAATGAACACTGTAATCATGATGTCTGGTAACAAACACATTTTTTTGTTGTGAAAATAGTAATTATGGAACTCTTAACATTAATATACTAATTACCTACTGCTTAAACTACTTTTTAATTACAATCCACATTGAAAATTTATGAAATCAATTTCATCGTAGTAGTAATAAATCTCCAATTTATTAGGCAAGATTGAGAACATGACCAAGATTAATATCAGGGTAGCAAATTGCTTATAGTAAAAAGGGAAAATTTAACGTATAAATACTTCTTCCAACGCTACAAGGAGAACCAAGTCTAAAATAAAAACATTAAATTTGTCTTTCATGAATTAATAACAAATTACCTTGTATATTATTACTTTTAAATTCAAAACCTTTTCATTCATTTTTAATTATATATTTCTCTGTACTACGTACACTGTGTAATTATTATTTTTTAGTACAAATTAATCATCAAGGAGGGTATTAAATACATTCATAAACTGTGCATTACTTAATTTCAAAACTTTAGTCAATTTCTTTTCCTTTTTAAAATGAATTCACCAACATTTTAAGTAAACAGTTATTTTCTTCACCAACATTATTAATTAAAATCAACATTAATAAAGTACGTTTTAAGTATAAAAAAATGCTGTTTATATTTCATGATGTCCAAATAATTATATACAAATAATTTTTGTTTGAAATTTTTACTATATTGCATTATTAAACTGTGAAAAAAAACCGGAGAAAATAAACTTGTGTTTTGTCGGAAGACGGTCAGGGCAACATATATCATTCAGGATTTGTTAAGTTTGTTTTTGCAATGTTTTTAAAAAACTAGATCAATTTAAACAAACACAAACAGCAGATACTTCATATTGCTTTATTATAGCTAAGCTAAATACACAGTTAACATGAAATTCTACATGCATTTGAATAAACATTGTTCGTCACAAAATTTGCATATTCAGGTTGAATTGTTAATAGGCATGCGGCGGGGCAAACTCATAGAACAGCCTTAAAAAAAAAATGATATTTACAAATGTGAAAGTATGTATTTAATTTCACTATTTGAAAATTGCGCAAGAAATCCTCAATATTGCATATTATTACCCACAAGGCAATGCCCTCGTATGTTTAAATGTACGCAACCACAGATGTGCAAAACTAATGGAACAACTAACAAGAAGATTGTCGGACTGTAAAACACTTGTACACTATGTAAATTGGACAATTGCTATTTACATAATAGAGTATTTTAGTGCAGGTGAATTGCTTATGATCAGCGTACCAAATAGGTTGAACAACGAAGGATAGTATGAACGGCTGCAGCCAATTAGGTAGAAGGAACATTAAAGCCTTTACTCAACTATATTATACTTTGGGTTTATATGTACAGTGTAGGGTACATTGAGTTGAGTAAAAGTCATCATTGTTGTTTTTATGTAATCATGAAGCAAATACCTTTAAAGCCTTATGGCAACGAAAGTAAACTACGCACCTAAACGTAAATAAACTGTGTTTAAATACGAGCTCAGCTCACCTTAAGAAATCAACCTCACTCGACCTTCTATTGTATTAGAGCGCTTTAAACACAAAGTGCACAATTTATTTGCCAAAAAAAAAATGTGTTATATTCTTCTTGTAATATTATATACTATGTTTTACATAAACAGGAATATTACCAATAATATTATCAACAAGCCATTATTATGAAATAAATCCCGCTGAAACTCTATTTAGGAACCACAAATAACGTTTTCCAAAAAGGGACCGCAATTTGTTACCCTGTTGTTCTATCACTGTACTGAATATGATGTTAATAAAAATCAACTACAGACAACCCTATAAGTTTTGGTCTATCATTAGGATCACTAGCTATGTTCTATTTATCATGTAAAATAGTGGTCTCTAATTGGAGGGAGTATTTGCATAGTGGATCTACATTTAACAACATTGCATAAGTAACAAGCAAGCAAAACATTCACAAAATTTGAATCAAATATCTAACACGGCTTTGGACAAAACCCAATACCACTGTGAATACTTTGAATCGATCGATAGATATCAATCAATAGATATCAATCAGTAGATAACAATCGGTAGATATCAATCAACAGATATCAATCAACAGATATCAATCGATGGATATCAATCAATAGATATCAATCGATAGATATCAATCAATAGATATCAATCGATAGATATCAATAATAGATATTGATAGATATCAATCAATAGATATCAATCGATAGATATCAATCAATATATATCAATTGAAAGATATCAATTGATTGATATTGGTAAATAAACTGAATTAAGAAAGCATATATCAGTACATGTAAAACATAATACAGTCAGAGAGCCACGTTGATAACACATCACTGATTTCATACATTGTGAGGGCGCTGTTTTTTTTATGTAACCACTGCAAATTATACATAGGATATGGATGGAAATTTTAGATAATTTTTACAATACTCCTATTAACGTATACACATAATTATATTGTTGTAATGTATAAATAAATGTTGTATATTTTTTAGAAACCTCAATCCAAATATTTCTTCTATAAAACAAGTAAATATAATTTGCCAATTTGATATAAACATAATACAAAAAATAAAATGTTAAAGTAAAAGAATGGCATTAAAATACAAAATAGAGTTGGAATTTTTTAGGTGGGTACAGAAAACTTTATATAAGCAAAATGTTTTTTTGTTGTTATATATGTAACACCCTCTCAAAATTATCTGTAAAATAAATAGGAAGGGGGGTCATTTCTGGGAATGGGAACAGGGTTACAACCTAGGGATAGGAGGTCAGAAGTCATGGTTTATCCAGAAAGATCTTTAGATGGACGACCACCATAATATTCTAAAAAGCACACATAAAGAAAACCTAACTATAGGCAATTTTAGTTTCCCCTTTTATATTCTAAGGAAAGCATTAACCTCCCTAAAACGCTCTCTAAACGTCCCTGGATGACCATTATTATTAAGCCTATTGTTATACCAGACCCTGGCAAAAGACCTTTCTTATCATCCAAGTACATAAATAGGTGGAATTTATTTATTATGTCTATTGTCTATACTAACTACAAGTTGTCTTTTTTTAAATATAATTGTTTGTACAATAGATTCTAAAGAGATGATGTGTACCAAAAACCAATAACGTAGAAATATTAAAAGACTGCCGAATTCTAGGCCGCATTTTCTGGAACCTAGGTTGAAGCAAAGACTAAATCCAGGTCATTAGTCTTTATTTCATCCCATAAGATTTTCTGTCTTTGTAACAACCTAGGCATAAAACTAGAATTCTAAGCCGTTTTAGCTTAGAATATTCTGGAATCTTAAGGAATCACACGGTGAGATGTTGCACATGTTTTTGTGTTTAATGCCCCTTAGTGGTTCCTCCTTAGGAGGACTGTGACACCTGGATTACGTTGTTCAATCCAAATTCTGCTTCTACTGTTGGCTGAAAAAAAGATAAATAAAATGCATTAACATACTGTACATAACATGTGCTTTTATATTTATGGACAATTTTCATTAATAACTTTTGATTCAAGGCCATAACTGCTGATCAAGCCGAATTAGGATTAAGCTCTGTCTACACCATCAAACTTTATGTGACAAAAAATTGTGATGTGCCCATATATGGATATGATGTCATATTACTACCATTTGGGAATATCACTACCATATTTCGGCGCATCACACTTTTTTTGCAAACTAGTTTGATAGTGTAAACCGAGATTAAGGAAACATAGATTTACACTGCATTGTTTTCTCCATTTCAATTATTTACCCTTTGTTGTAATTTTAATGCAATTTTTAAAACTCTCACAAAAGCAAGTTTGGGGTACCATATTAAAGATACAAACTTGTTCCAAAAACAGAATGGAAGATGGAGATGTCCTGTGAAACACAACTGCGACAGCAGGTTAAAAAAAACCAAAAAACAAATTGTAGTGCAAATGGTCATGATAAAATTGTCTAATACTAAATAACTTTTAGAATGATTCCTACCTTCAATTAAGTACAATACTAAAAAACGCACTACATCTACTGAATTTAGTTAACGCAATTGTTATCAATATTACTAAAAAAATTAAAATGCACACATCATGCAAAGAGCCAAAATTCTGCCGTCAAGCTAAACCACAAATTGTTGAAATAATTATGTTAATTTAAAATTTGGACAAACACCATATTTCTGTTGCCAAAACTTTTACAGAATAAAAAAAAAAAATTTCAATTCTTTCTGTTTCAAATATCATATTTCAAAAAGACAGAGTGGAGGATATTTTGTACAAAAATCTGAACGAAAATTGTGTTGTATTTGGCTTTTACAAAATGCACAAAACTTTGATTGGTGTAGTCCTTGGAACTATCACAACAGCGATGTAAGGAGTATGATGCATGTAGTTAGAAAAGCAACAAAAGAAATGAAAAGATTTGCTAAATCTAAAAGGAACATTAAAACTGATTCTAAATAGAAGTTAAGGTATGTCTACACTATCAACAAAATTTGTGCCCAAAAATGGTAGTGATATGTCCAAATATGGTAGTGATATGAGACATCATCATTTCCATATTTGGGCACATAACATTTTGTTTGTCACATAAAGTTTGATAGTTATAGAGCTTTATAAAGTAAATGTAATCAAAAGCATTGTTAAAATGTATTTTTGATCATGATAAAATTGATTTTATAATAATAAACAATTTGTATTAAATTCGAATGAGATAAAGAATGCAAAGTCAATAATGTAAAGTTAATATTAAATTAAAAATCTACAGTAGAACTCTTTTGGGAAACTTTTATAAAAAATGAATACAAAACATTTTAACATTTCTGTCAGTACATATTTCAGGGGAAACTCCCATTAAGGGGACACTCCCATTAAGGGGACACTCCCATTAAGGGGACACTCCCATTAAGGGGATACTTTTCTGTGAAATGATATATAATATCATTTCGATATATGTTTTATTTTTACACTTCGCCAGCCCATATTAAGGGGACACTTTTATTGTCTTTTGAAGAAGTCTCCTAAATAAGAATTGTTCTGAAGGAGTTCTCTTTAGAGGAGTTCTACTGCACTACAAAAGAAATGAACAAAACATGCTACATCAGAACAAGACTAAACAAAATGCCATAAGGAAGTTTCAAACATGCATGCTATGGAAAACGATGAAATACTGAATCGTCATTGGACAATTCCCTCACCTGATCAGTGTCTACCTTTGTTTCGCCATCAACAGTGAAATTGTAGTTGTATTCACCCTCCGCTAAATCAATACTCAAAATAAATTTACCCTCACTGTGGAAAAAATGGGGTCCATGAACCCAATTGGTTATTATTCATTATTATATACACAAAAAAAAAAAAAAAAAAAAAAATGCCCATTCGTAAGGAGAGGATGCACATTTCATGCCTCATGCTTTAAAAGGAAACAATGCCAACAAAACTGAAACTGGACTTTTGCCAAATTTTCGTTTTCCATAAAACCACTGTAACATGAAACCTAATGTGAAAACTAATGACAACATTTTTGTTTAATCGTAAAACAACATCATAGATTTAAATTCTTTTTTCGCAATAACAGGTTCAGTTTTGTTTGGCATTGAATCCCTCATACATCCTGTCTTGCGTATGCTAATTACCTTGGAGTTATCGCATCTCCACTGACCATCTACTATATATTTATACTCGTATTCACCTTGCGATAGAGCTATCATGGTGGACAGATGGTGCATGCCACTACGTAACAAATGAACAGTTAGTGAAATTACAGCACAGTGTTATTAAAATGTTTTTGATTTGTGATTTAAAGCAAAACTCTGGGCGAAATGAAAAAAAAAAATGTTAAGAACAGCAATTTTCATTAGATAATTAGTTATGAGAGAGTTGAATTGATTCTAGTAAAAAGTTATATGAAATGTTTAATTTGTTGTATGTAAAGTTGAACAGTTAATGTTGTTTTTAGATTAAAATTTTAGTTTTAAATATAAATAACAAATAAAAACTTGAACAAAAATGAGAAGTGCAGAACTTATTACTAAAAGCTGAAGTCAGTCAATATCTATAACTTTGTTTAATGCATTAATTTATTAGCTTTTAATTTTTTTGAATAGAACATTCAATGGAATATTTCACATTGCCAACTTTGAAAATTGAACTTTCGGAAATACTTTATTAAAGCATTGTTTAAAAAATACATTCAAACATAAAATTCATCAGCATCTACAGTAAACAATTGGTATGACCAAGGCAATCTAACAACAGGACACTGAGCTTGCCTTGCCAAATAGGAACTCTACTCGCAACAGTCCTTTGATCTTATGTCTGGCTGCAACAAATACCAACAGGACTGTACTTTGTACATATTCTATGTGGCACAGGGTATCTGTTAAGCGGTGTGGAACTGATTATGTTGCAGCCACAGATAAATCCTTTGATCTCTGGAGCTCAGCATGCTGTTGTTAGATTGCCTTGTTATGAGAGGCACATTCAACATGTGCCATATGCTGAACATTGTTTGTAAACAGATTATCCAAATTTCTGATAAACAAAATGGGCCTAGTAGTAAAGACTAAATAGAAGTGTTATGCACTATTTGGATATTTTTGTATATCAAAACATTGCAGATTATTTGTTTTAGTTTGGAAGGCCTGGTTTAGGTTTTGTACAACCCTTAACCAGTTGAACATTGTCTACTGCAATCAGAGTAACAGTACAGCATTATCAGCGTATTCTTTTAACCAAGAGCAGAGACAAGCCAAATTGTTTACTCTTGTACACTTGTAATTAATGCATTAAACACGATTTATTTGCAGCTTTAAAAAAAAAAACACTGAAGAAAATATTGAACATGCAAACAAATGATTACAACTAAATATAAAATTAGGCAAACACAAACAATATATAAAAATAAGTGCAAAACAACAAATGAGCAACAAAACATAGTTTTTGAATTATCAATCATTTTTAGTCAAAAAAGTCTGAATTAATTGAACGATTTGTTTGAACGTATGCTTCACCATAAATGACAGCAGAGACAAGGTACTTTCAAAAACATAATTCTAAATTTTTAAATTTGGATAATATTTCAATCTTTAAATTCACAAATTAAATATAGAGATACTCACTCATGAACAAGGGGAGTCTTGGCACTCCAGTTGTCCCAACTTCCAGACACAGTTACAACATCTGCAGATTCATTCCACATAAAGTTCACAGAAACTTTGTCATTTGGTTTTTTGTCAATTTCTCCATTTGTATTTTCTACAGCAATTAACTCTGGTGTTGGTTCAGGTTCTGAAACCGGTGTAGGGTCATCTACTGGTGTAGGTTCGTCCACTGGTGTAGGTTCTTCCACTGGTGCTGGTTCTTCCACTGGTGCTGATTCTTCCACTGGTGCTGATTCTTCTATTTCCGTTGGTTCTTCTACTGTTGCTGATTCTTCAGCTGGAATTGGTTCAGTTTGGGACGGTTCCTCTGTGGCAGGTGTTTCTATGGAGTCTTCTGAAGTATTGTCTAAAGGTCCAGATTCATCTATTTCTATTGTTGGTATTGTTTCTTCTACTGATGCAGTTTTTTCTGGTTCCTCTGTTGGTTCTGGAGTAGGTTCTACTAATTTAGGTTCTTCCATCTGTGTTGGTTCATTAGCAGTCACCTGTTCAAGAGCAGGGATCATTGTAGGTTCTGGTAAAGCTGGCTCTTCAGTCGGTGTCTGTACTTCTACTTGTGCCGGTTCTTCGGCAGGTAGAACTTCTTCTACTGGTGTTTGTTCTGCCAGTATAGGCTCTTCAGTTGGTGTAGGTTCTTCTACTGGTGTAGGTTCCTCTACTGGTGTAGGTTCCTCTACTGGTGTAGGTTCCTCTACTGGTGTAGGTTCCTCTACTGGTGTAGGTTCTTCTGCTGGTGTAGGTTCCTCTGCTGGTGTAGGTTCTTCTGCTGGTGTAGGTTCTTCTGCTGGTGTAGGTTCTTCTACTGGTGTAGGTTCTACTACTGGTGTAGGTTCTTCTACTGGGGTGGGTTCAGCTGGTGCAACTTCTTCTACAGTTTCAACTACTGTTACATTCTCTACTGACATTGGCCTTTGTTCCACTGATGCAGAGCCCAAGATTGGAGGAACATATGTGTGTGTTTCCTCCTTTGTTACAGCCTCTATTGATTCTGGTCTTTGTTCCAATGATACAGATGTTACAGCTGGTGTAGTAACTATTTTTGTAGTGACTGGAGCAGGTTCCTCAATTGTTTGTGGTTCTTGAATTTCCACTACCTTTTCCTAAAAATACAAAAAATTAAGTATTAATATTAATTAATTGTTCATTCAAGTGTTATTAAACAACAAAAACAATGCTGATGCCATACATAAAAAGATAAATAAATAATGAATTATTATTACATCATCTGTTTTAGCTTGTTCCGTTGGTTCCTCTTTTGTTACTTCTGCTGGTGACTCCTCTTCTTTTGCCGACGGGGAATCCTCCTCCTTTGCTGGTGGTTCCTCTTCCTTTGCTGGCGATTCCTCCTCCTTTGCTGGTGGTTCCTCTTCCTTTGCTGGTGATTCCTCTGCCTTTGCTGGTGATTCCTCTTCCTTTACTGGTGATTCCTCTGTCTTTGTTGGTGAATCATCTGCTTCTGGTTTAGCTTCAGTTGATTCTTCTTTCTTCTCCTCCACTGGCTTTACATCTGCAGCCACTGGTTCTGTTGCATTTTGCTGGAAACAAAGAATTTTCATAGATAGATTTTATTCTAATAGATGTTTCACACATATTTCCAGTTGCTAAATGTATTGCTAATTTTACTAGTAGATAAAAAAGGACATTTGTAGCGTTTATTAGGCAGTTTATAGTTTATCCTCAAAATATAATTTTGTTTACATTCATTTCTATTGCATCTTCTCTATGGCAACTAAGTGCAATACCCACAAATAACAAGAAAAATGACCCTGATGGAAGGTTGATTAATTTAAATTACCTTCACTACAAATTAATGTCAAACAGCAAAGTAGAAACACAGGCTATTCAATTATGCACAATGTGCAGTTAATGAGGCCAATTATTTGGAAAATTTCAAAAAGTACAATTAGAAAATGTGAGTGATTCTATGCTGAATAAGACATTAATAGGCAGCATTCAATTTTTAATGATCAACAACCAAACTACGTCCCTAATACCAACTGAATTGGATGCAAATGTTTATCAGTTTTTGGAGGTTTGGAAAATATGTTTTGCATTTTGTCAATTCTAAATACTGAAAAAAAAAATTCAAAAAACTACAATTATGGATCATGTTTGCATGAAACCCCTTAAAAAACTTTCATTACATCTCTTTAATATCTGTAGCTGTTCGCAAGAAGAACCTAAGACGACTTCTACTTGGCTAAATGGTCTTTCACACCTATTTTGGCATGCGTCAAATCAAATTGGACATCAATGCTTCATTTTCACTCGGCTATGCATATTTTAATTGCCTCATAACTGCAAGGAGTGTTGTGGAAACAAAACATTGACGTTCAAGTTGATTTTCGAGCGCCGGAACAGATATAAAAGACTCTTTATACAAGTTAAAGCTCTGTCTACACTATCAAACTTTGTGACAAAAAAAAGTGATGATCATCACAATCGTGGGCTCATCACTACCATATTTAGGCACATCACACTTTTTTTGTCAAACTATTTTGATAGTGTAGACTGAGCTTTAGGTAGCAATTCTAAATATTCTTGGCAGGCATGAGCATAGACTGTTTACCTGTGATGCAGCCTCTCCACCTGCTGCTGCTGCTGGGTCATTCTCCACCTTTGTTGCAACCTCTCCTACTGCATTCTCTTGGATTCCATTTTCTCCTCCGGCAACCTTTGCTTCTTCCTTGGATTTCTGCAAAACAAATTAAGGAATTTAAAATTTAATTTATATAATTTTTCATTCTAAATTTTGTTGTGCATTATTTTATTTTGTTTATTTTTATAAATTCTATTTATTTCAATTCAATATTTATTGTTTCATGTTTATGTCTCGTCACATTGTATTTTTATGAGGGTCCCTAATGATCAGCTTCGACTGGATGGACCACCCTCGTAAAATATTGTTGTATGAAATTTTAAAAACAGTACATGTGCAAAAATTGATAATTTGAAATTTGTCCAAGTATTAGCTATTAAACATAAATTACAATTTTCCTAAATAACAAGAAAAAATATACTATCAGTCATAATAGAATATTACTGAAAATAATATAATTTCTATAAAAAATGTTTTAAAATCATTATTTTTGTTAATTTATATGTTACTTATGATCCAACATGATTGATTGCAATTTTAATAAACATTTTTATAACAAAACATACTTCCTGATTATTACATTATTATTACATTTCCAATTCATAAAATGATACTGTAACACCCAGTTTTTATTTAGCATTGCTGTTGAGAATTTTTTAATACATAATTCACCAAACATTCATTAGGCTATAACCATTAGGTATGCTGGCCATCTGTGTGTATCAAGAATAAATGAAAGACTAGCGTTTTAATAGACGTGTACTATATCATATCAACCAGCTTTTTTAGTGTATTAACTGCACTTTGAATAATTAATATCATTGTGAATTAGTAATATTCATAAAGATATTAACAATACATGGCAAATTATTGGTAAATTTGATATCTACTACAAAAAGTTTTTTCCTAATTAAACTGTTTGTAGTGGAACTGTAGCTTTGTGGTTTACATGCTTGCCTTCCAATCCAAAGCTTCAATCCTGACCTACTGTAGTGTCAGGGTTGTGACTCGCAACTCTTTCAACTCCACTTCCTAAGCCTCAGATGAGACTTAGGTTATAAGCACGATAAATTATTACATAGGTTATCCATTGTGTAATTGGCAAGTTACTCGCTGTTAGATGCATACTGTATGAAAAACAGAAAGAAGGAAAGCACCTCCCACTACTTCATACCAAAAAGCCTAAAAATGTTTGCTGACAATACTGCACTTTCAAATAAAATATTTTGGTTTCGGATGATAGTTTTTTTAAATGAATATTAGGAATACAGTAAAATTAGAGACAGATGTTACGGAATTCCCTCGTGCTATGTACCCAGTCTAGCGTGTAATTCAACACAAATTAAATCCTGTTAAATACAAATTTCATATTTTAAACTTAACATGCATGATATTGTACTGAATTTAATTAAACCCTCTGAACAACGAGCGTTGTTAATAGACTGCTATGTTGATTCATTTTAAGGCCACAATCTTTACATTAATTGGGAAAGTATGTTTAGTAATCCATGTTTTCTTGACTGAGAATGGAAGAAGTTGGCAAAATAGGATGTTTAACCCAATGTGTTGTGCAAACTAGCCTAGATGAAGGTCAACTGTCATCCCTTCCAAGCTACTGTACTGTACATGGGTGAATTGAAATCTTGTAGACTTGGTTGCAAGATTTCAAAAGAGAAATTGGGGTGTGGCGGGTGGAGAGTGGGTGCATAGTGCTATATACACAGTGACATGTTAAAGATGGACAAGGATTTAATATCCATATTTCTTTTTTATTATTTATCTTTACAATCCCTACCCCATCACATTAATTTACTATCTCTTTTGAAAATTGTTGATCAATGATAGAGTAAGCAGTTACTGTATTTTTAAACCCTCTCAATTGCCACTTAATCTCATCATCTGCTGTTGGTACCTTCATGGTATCCCTATTCTTGAAAACCTTTTTTAACTTTAACTAATTTCAATCCTTTATTTCATATGGCCTACTGTACTGTATTTACTGATGATATCAATATCATAATCATTTTCTAGGGAAAAGGACACATTATCATGATTATTGTGGTGTTTGTTTGTTTTTAGCCTTTTGTAATTGTTAAAAATCTTCAAAAGAATTCAATTATATATAAAAAAAAATACATGATTAATCTAGTATTACAATAAGTAGATAAACGAACAAATGTAAAAATGTATTTAGAAAGATATAATCTCTACTTGTTTATCATCTTCAGTATTTAAAGCTCAAAATACACACAATATATGCAATAATATAATATTAATAGATTAACCTTTACGAAGCCTTCAACGTAATGAAATAAATAGGCAATGAGATACTGCTATGATAAAATGTAACAAGATATATGACACGCATGCTGATGCATTCTGGTCTTGTGTGTCACATGACTGACTCATCTTTTAGTAATGCGTGAAGACACTCGATAAGTCAACTCTTTTCATCAAATGGAATCTCTGGTATGCTACTATACATACACACACATAACTATTCCTTTGACGTTTATAAAATATTACGCAATTTAAATTAAAAATTTATATCATGGTAATTAGATAATTATAAAGGTTAAACTGAATTGTTAATAAGAAAATATTATGATGCAATTAATTAAATTAATTAATTGGTGCTTTGTTCTAATAAGCAATGCACACTGTATTATTCTTCTATTAATTCCCTTTCAATTTTTAATGCTTCATCAAACAAAATTTTAAATTAAGATTAAAAATATATTTCTATATAAATTATAAGGGTAAAATTTAAATGTTTCAAAATGAATTTGGGTTGTTTCAGTAGAAATAATCACAGTATTGCTAGAGGAAGGTCATGTTTTAATTTAAACTTTACAGCAATTTCAAATTTAATGCTCTATTTTTTGGTAAAAAATATAATCAGATGTCATTATTACTACAGTACCGGTACTATCTGTATTTTAAATAATCAATGTTTTTCATCAACTGCACAATATATTATCTAAAAAGTGTATAATTATGTAAAATTTACATTTCTAGCAAAAAATTAAATAGGTTAAAATTATAATTTTAAAGATATAAAACAAAAGAGAAATCAAATGTTGTTTTGTGCATTAATAACAAATAGTAAATAAAACTTACAGTTGCTTCTTCTAACAATTTAGTATTTAGGTCCTCGAGAGAAGACAACCTCCGGTTTAATGCCGCAATGGCCGCCCAAATAGCGTTTATCGAGTCCTGCACTTGATTCTCCATTGACATCCCGCGATAAAATATCGTACCAAAAAATATTGAAACGCTCCCCAAAATAAATCCCCAAGATTTGAAGGCCACGTTAGACATGGAATGCTTCTTAACTTTGAATCATCTTCAAGAATTTTTACTTTTCTTTCAACCTCTGACCTCATTAATATGCATGTCAAGCTAGACTCAATTACCAGACATTCTTTAATTGATAAATGTGACAGGTGAGAGACTATGATGTCTAGCTTGGAGGATATCATATTTATCAACTTTGAATCATCTTCAAGAACTTTACTTTTCTTTCAACCTCTGACCTCATTAATATGCATGTATAAGCTAGACTCAATTACCAGAAATTCTTTAATTGATAAATGTGACAGGTGAGAGACTATGATGTCTGGCTTGGAGGATATCATATTTGTGAACTTTTGAAGGTAAATAAACACCTTGTTCAGGGTAATTATAGGAACATGATATTTGTATGAAAACAGAACAAGGTACACTTGACCCCTCATACAGAATTACAATAAATTGACGCAACAAATTAATTTTAATTTTTCACAAGTAAATAAATAAATATTGTAGATATCCTTTGTTCTTTTCAATCATTTTTTATGGTACTTTCATGCTGTAATCAACCTTTTCTCAATGATTTAGGTTGGTCTTTTTAGTACACTTTATTGTACATTTTTCTCTCCATATTTTGACCCGGATAGTTTGACATAATTTAGTCAGTTCAATTAAATATGTTTATTGTTAACAAGTATAGATATGTATGATATGCAATTTATTACCATTTTTACTGGATAACTTTATATATGCAGCTCAAGTAAATTCCTAATATTCGCCACCAACAATCTGAACTACTTGACACCTATTAAAATTCACTGCCTGCCTAAAATTGGTTACTTGCCTAAAATTATAGAATCTGTCGCAACTAATTAAAATCAATTACTGTTTGAAAAAGAACATAGCCAACTCCTCAAACACACGTCTTTGAAATTTGTTTTGTTGTATCTACTGTATTCCATCTAAATAAATAAGTGATAGTTTTGGAATAATTATGCGGTCAGTGTTGAGAAATGCCCTTAAAACATAGGTGTGCGATGTGTTCATTACATGGAACCAAACGCACAATGGATAAGTTACTCAATAATGATTGACTTTATTCTAAGAATTACACTGTTCTTATTGGTGTAGTGGTCTCCTAATAAAATGCCAACTATTTATGAGGAATTCAAGTGAAACCATTTTGATGAGAAAATGGAAAGGCTCAAAAGCCTTTGGATAACAAAGTATTTTAAGGCTTCATAACAGTATACCTTAACTTTACAAGAACTTTGACTGCAACTAGTGGAAACCTCAACAAAGTATTTAGAACACAAAATACAATACATTTTATAACTATAAAAAAACAAAAGCAGTAATATATTGAAAGTTTTTAACATAATTTCTCAATTATCGATAATTTTTTCATTCATAATTTAGCGATGGAAATGTTGTGGTATAATTTCAGGTTGAATGATATTTTTAATACAGTAATATGTTTAAAAATTTTCTTTCATAGACAATTTGAATTGACCCATACTGATGACACAGAATATCAAATCCTACAAAATCTCCTTGAACTGTTGTCCAAACTAAATGCTAAAATAATCTGCCAATTATTTTCAAACAAAGGGTCATTACATTTTTTTACTAGTCAACACAAATCATTAAAACTAAATGTTTTCTATAATATATTTAAGTAGAATTTCAAAATACATTGATTAAATACTAATTTAAAATGACTTACAGAGGCTGCTGACTCATTTTAATAGAAGATGACGTCGTTAAAATATATTCATATATTATACCTAGGTATTTGTTGTTCACTCAAATTAGTAAGTTTTCTAATAATTTACAGTAGAGAACCTCAATTTGTAATGTACAGTGGATTGCTAATGATTATATTCTTTAGGTACTATGCTACCTATTATTCACTTTTTATTGAACGTTTTACTGATAGACGATCTGGTTTCTATACTTAAAGTTCATTATAGAAAGTATGTACTGCTATTATTTAGTAAGGGACCCGTATACAAAGTGTCCCCATAATAGTAGTGTCCCCTGGATAGGCGTTATTGGTGTTACAGTACATACCAGTATTGCGTTCGTTTCACAATTTAATTGTGTCCCCTTCGTAAGGGTGTTTAATAGGTTCACCCATATTTTACTATAGGGTGTCCCTTGATGATACAAGGGATTCCCCTTGATGAATACAAAGGATTCCCCTTGATTAATAGGGGTGTCCCCTTGATTAATAGGGGTGTCCCCTTGATTAATAGGGGTGTCCCCTTGATTAATAGGGGTGTCCCCTTGATTAATAGGGGTGTTCCCTTGATTAATAGGGTGTCCCCTTAAGGGGCATCCCCTTCATGAATACAATGGATGTCTCCTTGATGAATAGGGGTGTAGTCACCTTGATGAATAGGGGTGTAGTCACCTTGATGAATAGGGGTGTAGTCCCCTTGATGAATAGGGGTGTAGTCCCCTTGATGAATACAAGGATTGTCCCCTTGATGAATAGGGTTTTCCTCTAATAAACAGGGATTCCCCATTATGAATAGGGGTGTCCTTTCGATGAATAGTAGTGTCCCCTTAATAAATATGAGGAAAGGTGTCTTATGGATAGGTTTTTTAACACCACAGAATGAGATTTCAATTCAAACAATTCTAGTTTATTAAAAATGTAAGTGGCATTGCAGAATAATCTGAATTGCGCCAAAATTGTAATTTTATAAAAAATATCAAATAATATAAAATTCCATTTACAGGAACTTATATAAGAATTTGATTACACATGATTATTATTATCCATATAAGGTCAGAATATTATAAACATATTACAATAATGAAATCATTTTTTTTAGTAAATAGCTGTGAGTCATATTACATTGATAGCATAAAGGTATTATGCTGTAGTAATAGTACCGCAAATGTTTCTTTGAATGTAGTGGCTCTCATAAAATATTCATAATTATTGGTTTTCATTTAAAAAAAAATATTTCGATATTAAATAACAGGAAATTAAATGAAAAATAATAGTAACAAAATAATTATTTCATTTTTAATAATCTAAATTTATTATTATTTTATCATCGTCCTTCTAAAAACAAATATTTTTCTTCTTTGGACAGAATTTTACAAGTACTAGAGAACAATATGGAAAGACAATTACAGGGCGCTATATAACAACTAAACATTTGTATACAGTATAGTACTTTTTAAAATTAGGTCTCAATTGAAAATCAGTAAATTGTTCAAGCTTCAATAAAGTGAATACCGTAAAGTAGGATACAATCCTCAAAATTCAAATGAGAATGATTCCATGTATGTTAATAAGAATGTACACCCAGCCTTTAAAATTTAAATGATTCAGTATGATGCGTTCTGAATATTAAACAGTTAACAGCAACACTTTGCTTTACTTGCATACAGAGAGTAGGTTAGTAATTCTGGCAGCAGTCAACAAAAGCAATGAGAGACAACCTAATAAACCAATGAAAAAAGTCTAATTTCACAAAATTAAATAACGTTCTCCCAAAGCAAGTTTTTACCAGCAAGGTTTACTGGAATAATACTATTCTGGATTTGTACGAGGCGCGGTTCTGGACATTATATTATGTCAACAAAATTTAGTAATGTTCTAAATGGCGCCCCGTAGATCTGACTGAATGATGTAAGAAATGTAAAGTCAGTGAATTCATACTGCAAAATGGGATAAAACATGACCATCCACAAACAAACATCAAGATGATTAGGAAATGGCCTCCGTAATAATTGTCTATTTGACGACGTTTTGCGACAGATGTCTGCCATACTACTACCATCACCTAGGATTCAGACATTGTTTAATCATGGAGATATAAAAATAGTACTTCCATGGTTTAATTGCCCAGACTTGAATTCTATATTGGGAGAACATTGCACTACATGTAACAACAATTGGATGTTAGAAAATACTTGGAAAAGAAGCTGTGCTTACTCGCTCCATCCTTCTGGTGGTAAAACAAGTCTTCTCGTCTAAGGACTATAAACCGTAGGTCCAGTGGACACATCTGGTTCATGTTCACTAAAGAACCTGTACATCTTTAGGGCATGTTTCTATAGAGCAGAAAATACGGTTTTGAATACCGTTCTTATCAAGAACGGTTTTTTCATGCTAGCAGAAATGGGTCCCCACAAAAAAACACAGATCTTAAAAACGGTTTCAAAAACCTCAATTAATTGCGGTCTCGATCGCAAAGAACCGTTCTGGAACCGGTTTCCGTGGAGCAATTTTTAGCTGCAACACAATCTCAATTTGACCCCAAAAACTGAACTCTGCAGCATGATTGCGGTCAACTCGCAGTCAAACCCGCGCGATAGGACCTAGGCCTAGTCATTTTTATTTCTCTAGATATTTTATTAAACTAAAAAATGTGGACCGATGTCATTACGAGGTTCATAATATGTGGGGAGATTGAAGAAGATGAGGGGAGTTGCCGGGAATCGGAAGAAACACTCAAATACATACATGTTTTTAAGAATATTGTAATGCGTGTGAAAGCTAGACGAGTTCAACTTGACAATATCGGAGGGTGCGACGTACCTAGGCCCTATACTTTAACCAAAGACCACAATAACGTTTCAGGTAATAATGACAGGATTACCTACCCCTTCTATGACGAAATGGATGCAATTCTTGGGGATCGCGCTATGCGAAAAAAAGGTAAATATGACCTCGCTCCAATCGTGCTTCCGCCTAATGAACTGCATTGTGGTGTATACAATGACGTCATTCATAACGAACGCACATGGACGGAACCGGTTGTATTGGGAGTAAAAATTGAGCTGCAACGCGATTTTTATTTATAAACAACTGCCGAAATCGGTTTCCAAAAAACTGTTCTTTTTTTATTTTTCAATAGAAACAGGCCCTTAGAGTTGAGTAGGGGGATACCGGATATACTACAGGTAGTTCACTGGGCCCTCTGGGAGAACAGTCTTTGACTAAAGAGGTACACAGAGTCAAGCAAGATCTTATTGCCTCGTCCTTCATATGAGACATTAAGCTGTTGCATAATAATAACAAATTGTTGTACACTCTTTTGAATTTTTACATGTTTTAAACTTTCAACTGGAAGAGGGTGAAGTACCCATTAAAGTGAAAGTTATACGAGTTCTACTAAAAATCAAAACAATTCTAAACATTTATTATGAAATGCCATTCTTTCTACAGGTATAGTCATGTGATGATAATATGGAAAATTGCCAGAATACCAAATTCTTGCATTTATGTCAATTAAATTGCATTATAGATTAGAGGTAGCTAAATATTTCATAAACGATCCGTCGGGTTGCAAAAAAATAAAAATAGTCATTATTTTATTTTACAAAAGACATGGCTGAGTGTTAAATTTTAGGGAGGGAGGTTGCTAAAGTCTGTTTACACCTTTCCCCCTGGAAATACCAATTTCTTGCATTTATCAAGAAGAAAATCTTTACATCAAACGTCAAGAACAGCAAAATGAATGATGGTTATTTCAGTTTCCTACGTGAATAGTATACTGTAATAATAACACAAAAGTACATTTCTATTTAAATTTAATATTGGATGTCACCAGTTTCTCCCCCCCCCCCCCATTTTTTCCCTGGATTATTCCCACCTGCCCATCTCTTTTAAAAAGATCTTTCCATATCCATATTTCACATTTCATTTTTCATTATGTCAATCAGGATTACCAAGCAGCAAAGACAAAATAAAAAAAAAATACTAATTTCAAATCTACACCTCCCCTCCTCGATCTAATTTTAGAGTTGCATAACTTTCTTTACTAAATTTATCATAAACGCAGTAGCTAGTTTTATTAATCAATTGTAAAAAAAATTCAAGCATTCAGAGGTGAAACCTAGAGTCCCATGTACTTCACAGTTTTGAATTCTAAAATTAAAAATTAAAACGGTTTCATAGACAATTTTATAGCTTTCGTTTGGGGACGGTAGACGATAATTTAACAAACCGTCACAGCTTGTGTAAAATGGACACATTCAACCAGCTAAAAGTGGTGGCTAAAATGTACAGAAAGAATACAAAAAGAAACCAACATCAACAAATTTGTCCATAATTTCAGTGTTCAATTCTTGATAAAACATGTCCAGGGTAAATAAATACCTTTTTTTGCTTCAATTCGAATTGTGGTTTAGCCTCAATTTTGGCTAAACATCATTCTGACATTGGTGCTGTCCATCACAATATACAGTACTATGAAACGGCCCTCATTAAATATTCAAATCCTGGTCAGAAGAAACTAAACATTTCTCCTATTTGGCCTAATCTGCACATTTCTATTAATTTACAATAGAACAAATGGACCTGGATAAAATCAAGGTTACAATCTGATTTTGAACAAATTATTTAATTCATAAATGAAGAAAAACATTCCATACAATGACGTCCAATATTATGTCACATGACAATTCCTTATTTATAGTCGTATGGGCAGGAGACATCAACCTAAATATACGTTAATAAACATACGACCCAATGCACTTTGTTACAAATTGGTTTGAAAAATAAAGTTTTGATACAAGCAAATATATTTTATAGCCCTCTATTATTTACTATCTATGATATTTTTATTCATGTGTGATAAACTGAATTATGGTAACATGTGTGGTGTATCATATGATCATGATGGGTGGAATCGAATCGAGCAAATTGCTTTATAATTTTTTTTTTTTAGGCTAAACCACAATTTGCATTGAAGTGTAAACAACTTTTTAAAAGACTTTCTATTTACTAATGTACAGGAATTTGTTAATCAAGAATTGAGAACTTTGTGGACTGACTTGATTGTTGGTTTCTTTCTGATAATTTAATCAAGATACAGGGTATTTATATTTTTTCTGTACATTTTAGCCACCACATTTAGCCGGTAGAATGTATCCATTATACGAGCTATTACAGTCTGTTAAATTATCATCTACCGTCCCCAAACGAAAGCTATAAAAATGTCTATGAAATAGTTTTAATTTGCAATTTTAGAATTCAAAACCGTGAAGTACATGGGACTCCAGGTTTCAATTACCCAGGCACAGTGACCTACAATGGTTGATGGTTTTAGGAAATCCATTATTCCTATACAGATATTTGACATTGTCAAAACATTTTGTTGCCATTATTGAATTGAAAGCAATACAGTCAATTTTGTTACACTTTACATTGGAAGATTGCCAAAACAAGAATATTATTATTATAAATATTAGTATACTGTATGTACTGAAATGAAATAACCTTTAACCTATAGCTACATGAATGTACTGTGTCACAATACACAAATTATAAATAAAAATTACTGATAGCTCCTGCACTGGACGGTATGGCCAGTACCCAAAATATTTAAATTCATGTTTACTAGGTAATGCAACAAATGTTAGTGATTCTACAGTATGAATTTGTAAGGTATGCATGGACAATGCTATTGTATTGAAAGGGTGTCTAAAGTTGTTGTTAGTTTGAAATTCGTGTTTTCTCCTTAGAGGGGAAAATCCTATGTTGGTTTATCCAGGTAAGTTAGGCACGAAGCAGATTTAGCATCGCAACAAACAGCCTGGCTCTATGAAAGTACAGTAGTCTCTATGTACAGTAAAGTAGGCTACTGTACTCCTGTAACTGCTAATAATGTTAAATATCTTGTAAATAACTGCTTACAGTAAGAATAGATTTAGTTCATGGTTTTGCAAACACCATTTGTCAACAAGACCAAGTGTCATGGGCACTGTGTATTTACTATCAAGCTCAAATACAAGATTAAATTCACAAATTATACAAAAGTGGTTTTATTAGGCTTATTTTATAACAAAGGTTCAAGATCAATGCCTGTCATTAAACATTCAATATACCCTTTTCAAATCTGCATAAATTGTTACAACTTGTAACCGGGTTTGATTCACAAGGATCCTCTGTGAAATATCTGGAGAATTTCCAGAAAATTGTCTTCACACTTCGCAAACCTGGTTACAAGTTGTTACATTTTGTAGATATAATCAAAATATGAGTTATATAAACCCAGGTTGTGTAATAAAAAGACTGATTTCATTTTTCAACAGTGAGGAGAGTGTGGTGAATAGAAGCTTTACATAAGGTCCACAGTTCGCCTTCATCCTATTGTAAGGTCTTGCTATACACTACACTATGTACAGTATAGGCTCTGGTTATAACTACAGTAAATGGTTGTCTGATCCATCCATCTTCACAACTATTACTGTAGGCTAATAATATGAAATTCATACGGACTTGCATCACTTCAGAAAAAAACAGCACAAAATACCAAAGTTACATACTTACCATTTTATCTAGCGATGTTCCCATCTCCACAAATATGTATTGTATCACAAAACACAAAATTAGATGTTTTTATATACCGTATAGCTTTTTTTATTGACACTTTTGGCCGTTCCCCAAAAGCACAAACTCAATTTGATAGCACGGACAAAAATGCATGTATTATCTGGTATGTTGGGGTGTATCTGAACTAAAGCCAACACTGCTGTTTGTGACTCAAGCATCTGTGATTATTAATAAATCATTATGGTGTCATCAGTAGACAGGCTAGGACATACCCACATCTCTACAGATTGCATACTTCTTTAAACGATAAATCTATAAATGTTTTCTACCACGATTTCTTTATATAACTCATATGTCTTTAAAATGACATTTATTTTACTTTAAGTGAATTGTTTTGATTTATTATTAGTTCACAGGGGTTCATGCAAATTTTACATAATTATTTGTCATGATGTTCTACTTTATTTTATAGCTTCCCTAGATTTGATTGCTATAAAAAGTACAGTACAGTAAAAAAACACATTCTGTGTAAAATTATATTCTGGATACACCTTTATTCTGGGGACACCTCTATTCTGGGGACACCTCTATTCTGGGAACACCTCCATTCTGGTGACACCTCTATTCTGGTGACACCTCCATTCTGGTGACACCTCCATTCTAGGGACACCTCCATTCTGGGAACACCTCTATTCTGGCAAAAGCTATATTCTGGGGACACCTATGGTCTCTTGTTTTCAAAACGGCACTTCAGGAAAAGGTGGGTCGTTTGAACTTTCAAACCCTCCTGGCTATATACGTGGAATTGAGCACATAAAAAAAAAAAACTGGATAGTCACAGGTTGATGTAATAACATAAAAACAGGCCAAATCAAAGTGTTAAAACCACACCACATCCTGAATTAGCTGTTGAGGGTTGGCAAATAAGCCTGCTCCAGTTCCTAGGAAGTGCCGATTGTTCCGGATACTCAACTACAGGAAGTTAACGATTTCACCTTCTATCACTTTGGATCCGAATGAAGAACACATTTTGGGAAGATTTTTTAAGTGAAAATATCATAAAATTTTGTTCGCACTTGGTCACAACGCAAGGATTTGTAAGCGTACCGCAAGTAATTTTGACCAATCATGATGCAATGGATCATCCAAACCGTCGCTTCTGATTGGTCAATGCACTTGGATTGAATGCACGTCATTGCATTCCAGTGGCAACCAATTAATACCAAAAATACTAAAGAAAAACGTTTTCTTGAAATAAATTAACTTAAAGGAATTGAGAATGGTAGAATGTGGCTATTCAAATTTCTACATTTTTTTCTCAATAGAACAAACAATAAATAAATTATCATATAGTATCAAATATTGTTTTGTCTTCACATTGATGCGAGATATATACCTTCTATATATTTTTATACTGAAATGAATAAAATTAAATATATTTTATTGTTTGAAAAAATACGATCAAATGCAACAATAAATGTAAATCTTGTCTTTACAGTATATTTTTATACTGAAATGAAATGGGTAAAATGAAATATATTTTGTTTAAAAAAAAGGAACAATTTATTTATTATTCAATACAATGTTAAATAAATGTAATAATGTCAATACTGTAGAATATTCTCATAGCAAAATATGAATTGATACAGAACAGTAATATATCACAAAGCAATAATTTTATATTAAAATCTCTTTGTTTGGATGGAAGAAAAATAAAATGAAACAGTCTTTCTTTCTCTTAAAAAAAAATAAATAAAACCACATTTTATTAGTGGTAAGCCTAATAATTACAGGCTAGGCACTTGTAGACAGCTGGTGTAAAACACAACGCATCTCTTTGTTGTCCTTGTGTTCGGCTAGATCTATCACATATGAATATGTTTATAATTGCCAATACAGTACCTGTCATTGGTATTGGAAATTTTGTCAAATACAACTGTTTAGGGTTAGCTAAATTAAACCATGTTAAACAGTATCCTTCAATACTGTTCAACACTTGTCTTGTTTTAGTCGGTCAAATATTGCGTCGGAAACAACTTCTCCTGAACTAACCTGCTACAACTACAAAATCGTGTTAGTACACTTCCCCAATAGACATTTAAACTTAACGTTTGTCATTAACTTATAAATTATCAACTCACTGATTTTGTGGCGTTTAAATTCATTAGTAAGCTTCCACTTAAAATCATTTAATTTATATCTCAGTAAACCAGATGAATGTTTTCAACCTCAGTTAATTAATTACTGTATCTTCATGAAACCTTTTTATTTTTATTTTTGATTAAAATATCAATCTGAATTTGGAGTATGAATCCAAGTTTTGTAAAGTTTTTAAATGAGTTTTTTATGTAGCTCATTTGGTTGACTGCACTATTAATTATAGTAAACTGGCGAAAATATCCTCTTAGAAATACTGTACCATCAATGTATCAAGCTCACCCTGGAATAAGCCCACCTTGGAATACTGTAGGCCCACCCTCTGGAATACAGTAAGCCAACTGGAATAGACCTTGTAATACAGTAAACCCACTCTGGGATACAGCAAGCCCACCCTGGAATAGGCCCACCTTCAAATAAGCACACTCTGGAATAAGCCCATATTGGAATAGGCCCACTCTCTGGCATACAGTAAGCCCACCATAGAATAAGCCCACCCTCTGGATAAAGTACTGTATGTAAGCCCACCTTCGAATACTGTAGGCCCACCTTGAAATAAACCTACAACAGGGACTCCTAAAATATAACTTTATTATAAAAACATCAATCAAGCTAAAACTATTTACAGTACTTGGGTACAATTAATATTTCATTTACTCAAGACCAACAGGATATAGGAAGTTGGGCTAGTGGTGAGTGAGTGACCATGCACTTTCCAAGTCATAATGACATCTACCTTTTGGAATTAGCAAATCACCAACCAGCACTAAAGTACAGATAAGGAATATTTCTTAATAAAATATACCTGTTCCAATATCAAGTAACTATATTGTAGTAATAAATAGGCCATGTGTGAAAATATGATGGTATGATTGTGGTACTGTACTGTGCAGTTTAATTTACTGTATTAATTTAAAATTTAATTTTTAATAAAAAAAAAAGGAATACTATACTATCTTAATTAATATAGAACAAATGAAGGCCAAATACTGTATAATTAATATCATGACAAGACTGAAGATACAGTAAATAATGATGTCACACAGTACTTGATAATACAAATAACATTTTTAAAATTGGAGGTACAGTATATTTACTATTTTTGGGTATAAATTATGAATATTTCTAAATATTGACTAGTTCCAATCGCAGAGTAAATTTTATAATTACTATATAAAAATCTATGTTTCAACCTCAATTTTGTTTTTTATTCTTTTCTGAATTGTTTAAATTCTATTGATTTCAGTCCGAGTATTCAAGCTTTTTTCTCTTTTACATAAAAATTGAAATCTTTGTTCATTTCAATAATACTTTAGTTAACATTCAAACTTAACATTACACTTAAGTTGAGTGAAAATGTATGCATGAAGTTTTTTTTCCTTTGTCAAAACATGCATCATGCTACAGTAATTTTCGGAAATTCAACGTCTCCGGAGGGAAGTTGGAATTAGTGTACAACATTAATGTTCTACGAAAAAAAAAACATCAAAAGCTATTTGTACATTTGTTATTGCAGAGCAGACTATATATTTAATATTAAATACGAATGTAAAATCATACATATGGAAATAATTAAAAATAATTAGATATTTTACAATTCAATAAAAATTAAATATACAAGAAAAACCATGTTTATATCGTGTCTTTAAATAATATGGCAGTATAAAATTTTATATAGTTGAAGAAATAATGATTTTAAAATAGAAAAATATTTCATTTAATAGATTAAACCTTTTTTGTAACAAAGATTTGTAATGTATTTAATTGGCACCGGTGGTTCAAAAATTAAAATTTTTAAATGTATTTGATTGGCACCGGTGTTTCAAGCAATCAATTCCACTTTTCCCATTCCTGCCAATCACTCCCACAAAAGCATCTTAAAATCAATAGACTATGCACAGCTACTTTGGAACGAAACGCATGAGTAAGCAAGAGTACGCAACTTATCATCATAGCAGATATATCTGTACATAATGTAATCAATATTATGTGGATGCTATGAAGACCGTTCTTCTCGGTATGGCAGAGCAATTATTTCTAAATTGTTACATGATTTAAGAATTTTTTTGTTGTTTTAAAATTATTCTTAATTAAAAAATACCTAGATTTTAAATCAAACTTGTTGTACTGTATCACTACAATATTGTTTTATGGTGTCATTACATTTTATGGTGTCAGAGTACACAGTAATTATATACTTTACCAAAGTACTTCCCCATGGGTTATGGTTTGTGACAATTTATAAAAAACAAAAAAGAAAAATTGATTAATTAAATACCTTATTTATTAATTTGAAATATTAATTAATGACATTCCATCATTTTTTAAAAGACTTTTGTGTAATCAATGTGAATGAATAAATCATTACTTATTATTTATTCATAACAAAGTGTTATTTTAATGTATGGATAAATTATGAATATGATGATATATTGATAAAAAGGAGGTTGATGGGTTGAGAGCTGGATGAGTGATGAAAATAAAATGATGAAAATAACATGTTGAAATCCACTCTGTGCTCTATGCTAAATAAAATCATTGTATAGCTAAAATATCTAATCAAAATGACTAGAAATAGTGCAAAAATAAAGAGGAGAATGAACGGAAAGGTAGGCCATTTTCTTTTCGTTACCACAAACCACCGGTTGACGCTTCACGTTGTCTCGCTCCCTGATCCTCCTAGCAGGGCGTGTTTTTACCACACATGAGGCAGCCAGCCGAAACACACGTTGTGTTGTTAATGTTGAATAAACAAATTATTTACTTACCTTACTGCCCTTATTCTTTTTCTTCTTTGAACTTTTAGGTTCTACATTATTTGGTTTGCCTCCGTCTGCGGCCTTTAGATCGTAAGATGTTTTTCCCTTTCCTAACTTGTTCCCCATTTTTCAATCTTTTCTTTTCGCGGTGAAGGTAAAAAATGCGATCTTCTTTGATTTTCTTGTAAACAGCGCCACCTATTTTAAACAATTTCTTTGTTTTTGACAATTCTAGCATATTAATTTTATCATTTTTTAAAAAGAATCTTACGCTTGTTCACACCCTAACAATGCGAAAATTCATCGTAAAGTATTGTCACTTTATCATCAGATTATTATTATTTATTCATTATTACAATACAATTGAGTAACAAAAATATTTTTATGTCATACATCTTACTTAACCATGGTGGCACCTTTTGTTTTCCCTTCTAAATAGAGAGTACGGTACAGTAGTTAGTATTAGTAATACGATAGTAGTTTTGGAAGATAAACAAATATAATGTATAGGCCTAATATAATACTAATATTCAGGTTATCCAAAAGTCAGACTGTAAAATCAGGCTAATAACTAATAAGATTGACATAGAGGGCGAAATCACTCAAAACTATGTGGTCCCTAATTTTGGGAGGGGATTGATTAAATAATCTTATTTACCTTTTATTTACCCTGTAATATAATGCTATAGTAAATATACTGCGTTTATTCTATACTTGGTAGACTACTTATTACAATAACTAAGGCATGTTACTGACCTATCTGAACCCATCCAATTAATTCATTCATTCTTCAATAATTAACTTTGGATTTACTAATTATTAATACTATAGCTTACGCCATCAAAGCTTACGTTATTGTAGAAAGATGTGTGAACATCTAGCAGAACAACTTGAATTGGAATTTTGTCTTTCCTCGGTAAAATGTTATATACCTGTTTGTACACTACGACTGTCTGAAACATTTTTATGTGACGAGATAGAGGGCGCTACCAAATAATTGAAAACTAGTCTGAGTAGAGTACTCGACAGAAACAACGTAAAGCTTGCCGTTCTCTCTCACGTAAGCGCATCGCAAGTTTGACCAATCACGGCACGATGGATCGTTTGTGATTGGTCAACTCATTTGCGTTGCACCTACGTCGTTGTAAGTTGCGTCCAAGCGTGAAACACACTTTTAGTAAGTCTTCCTTCTCCTACTAATGGCATGTTCACACACTACATTCCTCTTATCGTTTCTTATTAAATCAATTGACTTTTGAAATAAAAAAAAACAAGGGTGTTTTTATTTTATCTTGTGATGAGTTATGTTGTTTACTTTACCTAATCAATAACATATATTGGTAAATTCACACATTTGTTTCCTGTTTTTGATCAATAATCGATATTGCGCGCGTCACTGCGCACCTGTGACGACACTACTCGTAGCAGATGTGAAGCGATATCACACATCTGTGATCATTCAAGCGAAGACAGTTTGATTATTATGTAATCAGAGGTGTGAGGGATTAACATGTTTTTATCCTAGAAACTGTCGCATTTCGTACCTTGTGTGTTTGCTAGATTAAAAAATATGAAGAAAATGGTTTTCACAGAAAAGTTAGTTGGGCCAACGAGAATTTGGTTTAAAATGGAGTACAATAGGTCTCTGCGCACCTGTCGAATGGCCGGCGGGGAAGGAAGCTTTGAGAACGTGGTGTATAATCTATACTTTCGGTGTCAAAGTTAAAAATATACTATAAACTATATGTTCTATTCGGTAAAGCTCTATCTACACTATCAAACTAGTTTGACGAAAAAATGTGCCCAAATATGATACTGATAATAATTCCCAAATATGGTAGTGATATGAAATCATCATATCTATGTATGGGCACATCATCACATTTTGTTGTCCCATAAAGTTTGATAGTGTAGACAAAGCTTTAGTTACTCTGTAATCAGTCTGCTTATAGTGTATTTAATTTTAGGGATGCTGCTAGAAACTTATACACAATTAAACTTGGTTCCCACTAGAACGCAACGCAAGAACCAAGCCGCAACGGAAGCGAATAATTCATCGCTAGGATTGGACATTTCGCTTGCGTTGCGGCTTACGTCATTGCGTTGCTTTCTAGTGGGAACCAAGCTTTATAATTGAGGACACGTACGAACGTCGACCCTTCTTATACGAACAGTTATTTTAATGATGTTACGATTATACTGCTGAAATACCTCTAATACCGTGGACTAAAATAGCAATACATTTTCCGTGGTACCCTACGCTTCCGCTTTTCGAAGTGTGATAAAAAACAATTAAAAACCTTTAACTTTAGAATTCAGAAATGGGCGGTGCATTAATGCACCAATCAGCGACAAGGCTTAACTTCGGACGACACGCATTGGTTGGATGTTACTAAGCCAACTGCCAATCCACACCCGCTTAATATTATATAATCATTATGCAATGTTCTATGACACATATGGATCGTGATGCAAACACATCTGTTGAGGCCAAACTATGCCATATCAGCGGCAAGCCTTCACACCTATCCTACGGGTCGTGAGGCGACCCTAGCGCTGCGTATACATGACCTCTTCACGAAATCGTCACAGTGAGGACCTCAATAGGAAACGACGACGTGCTAACCTTACGGGTTATACTATCGACAAAAAATACGCGGTTTACATTGTTTAAAATTTTGACAGTGTGTGTCGTGACTTTTCTCGTATATTGGATATCAGCCGTGACGTTGTTACCGCCATCAACCCAGTTGGAGAGACATAAGATCGGTCGCTCTCTAGAAGTACATTGCACTGAACAAACTAATTACCACGCTAATAGCAATCGGCAAAGTCGTTGGAGTAGGACCATATACTCGGACCAGACCTCTATCTAAATTCGAGCGACTGAAATCAGACAAGCACTCCCATCAAACCAGCTCAGAGCTTTATCAAAAATCGCGAGCGACATCAATTAAGACCAGTACTGACTTATATAACACAAACTGTTGCTTTATTATTTATAAATACGCCAATTATGGATATACATCTTAGCAATCTCACTTTGACTCTCTTCCTCCCAGTCGTGTTACTCCTCTTCACATGGCACTACGTCAGCTCACGACTGCATACAGGGTTGCCACCAGGACCGACTGGTTTACCAGTGGTCGGCTACCTCCCATTTCTTGGTCTCAAACCGTACAAGACGTTTACAAAGCTGGTCAAGCAATATGGTCCTATCTACAGCGTGAAGATGGGTTCGCGAATTGTGGTCGTACTGAATGGATGTACGGTTATCCGGGAAGCGTTTGTGAAGAAGGGGCGCCAGTTTGCAGGACGTCCACACTGGATGCTAAGTAAACTGAACGGCGGTCGAGGTGAGTACTTTTATCATCATAAATTATATAAAAATAACATATTTAGTTTACATTGTAACCAGACCTCTGCGGGGGCCAAGATTCCTATTAGTACGGATTTTTCTCGGTGTCAATTCTATATTGGCGCGTTAGGTTTTGGCGAATTGATTCAGAAAATTACTAGGGATGTATTCGAGTGTGTTTATACTGCTGTCACGTGAAAGGGACACTATACAAGGCATATAGACGTGTACTATGGGCAGATTCTTAAAAAAACAACACTCGATTAACAAAACGCATAGAACCACGTCCAACCGTTGCACCAAAAACTATAGACCAAAGGAAGAAGAAAAGGCGGGAATTCATTTTTTTACAATAACCCTAAACCGATTAGTCTGCGCCTGTAGATGACAGATCGCCCTCTCAGTCCGCATTATTCTCCTCTCTGATTATTTACATTAAAAAAAGAATTGTTAAACATTTTGTACCGTTTATCAAGGTTACCGAATGAAATTTATCATGCATGCTGTCGAGATAAGCAAACATGACGATGGAAAAATGAGCAACATAAAATAGTCTAAACTACATTTTATCACTCATCCTATATCGTCTGTTTATTGATTGACGTCATCGCGTATTTATGTTCACCTTGACTATGTTAGTTTGGCGCACCGTTGATGACCTTGATGTAGACGGCCGCCGTGCACATTAACCTTGTCTCAAGACCAAGATTAATTAGTTGTTTGTAGAGGGGTGGTTATCAATCACCCAATAGTATTCTCAGGGACTATTAAAATTTGGCAAACGTTTGTGATAAATGAACAGAACAGTAGGCCCTACTTGCTTTAATGATTTTTTTTCTAAAAATGTTTAATTAACGACTACAATAATTTATTGTTTTTGTACGCGCATAATTTTTCGCGCGTATAAAAACGGTTGTACTATCCATTTTTGTACGCGCCTCAAATTTGTTCATGTCATGATAATAATGTGATTAAAAATCTAATATGCATACTACTAACAATTCAATTGTTCATGATCACCGCAATAAGTCCCTATTCAGATGACACATCTATTAAGGGGCACTTTTCAGTCAACCGCCATTAATGGGACGCTTTGTTGGGTCTCGAAGGGGTTCTAAGGCTTGGTTCCCACAAGGACGTAACGCAAGGACGTAGGCGCAACGCAAGTGAGTTGACCAATCACACGCGACTGTTCGAATAATCCATCCCTTGAGATTGGTAAAATCACTTTTCGTTGCGTTACTTCCTTGCGTTGCGTCCTACTGAGAACCAAGTTTAACAGTACAATAATCAAAACAGGGGCAACTACTGTATATAAAAATTTCTCTTTCATTTCACTTTTATAGGTATTGCAAATCATCAGCCGACAACTCATTGGCGGGAAATCCGTAAATTCTCCTCTAACATTCTGCGCACATTCGGAGACCGCCATTCAAAGATGGAAGCCAAAGTAACGCAAGAGGTGTCGTACTTCATTCAAGATCTGCACAAGACGGACAGCCAATCAGTTGACCTCCGTCACAATGTCCAACGAATGGTCAGTAACGTCATCTGTTCAATATGCTTTGGAGAACGATTCGAATACGACGACCAGCAGTTTCAGAAGTTAATACACTACGTTGGGATTTTCTTTCAAAATATAGACAGTAAAAGTGCGACGAACTTTTTGCCGTTTCTCTGGTATTTGCCAATGAAGGCGAATACTGCAGTAGAAGAAACCTACACGTTTATCATGCGGTTTGTAGAAGAGCGTATCGAATCGCATCAGGCGACTTACAATGCAGACGAACCAAGAGATTTTATAGATTTATTTATCACGGCAAACGAAAAATATCAACAACCAAAAAAGAATGGAGCAATCGAAGAAGACGTTCATAAGACATCTTACAACATCGACGACCTTAAGTACATTGTTATTGATCTGTTCTTTGGTGGCACAGAAACCGTCATCGCGGCAATCATGTGGAGTTTAGTATACATGCTGGTTTTCCCAGACGTCCAGAAGAAGGTTCAGGATGAACTGGATAAAGTTGTTGGCAGAGAAAAGAACGTTACCATGAGTGACAGGAAAGAGCTGCCATACACGCAGGCAGTCATTAAAGAGATTCTGCGCATGTGCAATGTCATCCCGATGGTCATACCGCATGAAACGGTCGAGGATATTGATTTGTGTGGATATAACCTTCCGAAAGGAACAACAATCTTTGGAAATTTGTACTCTGTTCACATGGACGAAGACGAGTGGTCCGAACCACACACGTTCAGACCAGAACGGTTTTTGGATCCCAACGATAATAGTACAGTGACGTCAGAAGCATTTATGCCATATTCAGCCGGTAAGTATGTAAGCCTAAAGCTTAGTTCCCATTGGTACGCAACGCAATGACGTAAACGCAACGCAAGTATTTTGACCAATCACAAGTGACGGATTATTCGAACCTCTCTTTGTCATTGGTCACTCGCCTGTATTGCACTTACGTCATTGCGTTACATATACACATCGACAGATGATACAGTTGTTTTTGAAGATCTGTAGGTTTACGTATAAAGCGAAACTCCAGATTGTTAGGTTTACCGCACAAATTATACCGTCTGCTCCCTGAACTTACAACCCCTAGAAGACGCACTCCGCTTACATAATACTGTAGTCCCATTTAACATGTTCGTTTTCTACAAAACATCTTCTCTCGACACCTGTTAGTTCATGGCCCAAGGTACAACATCTTTCGCACATTTTGAAGAAAACAGAAATTAAATTGTTAATACAATTTGGTCACGTCTAATAAACAATAACAAAATAAGTAACTAATTTGAGAAGTGTACAAACACGTGACCGACAAATACAGCAGACATTGGTAGAAGAGGATAGTCGCGCACTTTCTAGAAATTTAACGACTTCGAAACTAAGATACAATATATATATATATATATATATATATATATATATTCACACGAAATAATTAGGCCTTAATAAGATAAAATCTATACCTTTTCGCGAAATTTTAATACTATACGACTCAAAAGTTTTGTAAAATCGAGATGATCACAGGTACATCGAGTTATGTACGCGACGTGAGTCACGTGACTGTCTCTGTTGAGACATTTAAACAACATTATGATTACTATTTATTTCTGTACGCAGAAGCTTGTATTCAAATCTAAATAAATTTCAACAGTAAACAACGATTTTGATTTTTGATTTTAGGTCGCAGAAATTGTTTAGGGGAGCATCTAGCGAAAATGGAAATTTTCTTATTTTTCACATCGATATTGCAGAAGTTTACAATAGAGTCTGTTGGAACCAATCCCAGCCTAGATGGTCGCAATGGTATCACACACATGCCGCATCAGTTTAATCTCACTGCAACACCAAGATGATACTGCATCTCTCCTAGATGGTCGCCATAGTATCACACACATGCCGCATCAGTTTAATCTCACGGCAACGCCAAGATGATACTGCATCTCACCTGATGGCTCTCGTATCTCACACTTTCCGCATCAGTTCATCTCACGGCAAAACCAACATGATACAGCATCTCTTCTGATGGCATCAGTTCATCTCACATTTTCCGCATCAGTTCATCTCACAGTAACGCCAAGATGATACACCAACCCTTAGAAAAGATCCTCATGATAAAACAGGGTGGGAGATGGTCCCATGGTATCACACACTTGCCGCATGAGTTGAATCTCACGGCTACGCTAGATACAGTAATCTACTAGATGGTGCCCACGATACACATCATTTTTCCTCCTAGATTGAGGAAACATTAGTGAAACCTCACGACAACGATATGATGATAGTTATGTGGTTCCCGAAGTTTATCACATACATCAGTTACATTTAAAATCAGTTAAATAGAATAGGAGAGACTTTATTACAAAGTATAGGCCTATTACAATAAATACAGAATTATTTACAACAGTGTGAACACAGTTTATATACAAATAATAGTACTTATTATGACAGGATAGTGTGATGTCCACACTGGGCCTGCATAATCATAATTATTTTATTTTTTACAACTGCAGTATGTCTGTAATAGAATCGAATAAAAAACAGAAATACAAATTGTTTGTTATTTTTGTATTTTAAATTACAGGTGATTTTGATTATTACGGTGATGAAGAAAAATGATAATGATTATGTTGATGAGATGATGATGACAATGATTTATGGTGGTGATGTTAGATGGTCATTATATGGTAGATATAATGAGATGAGAACTAGCTACAAGTCTGTAGCCAGGATTTTTACAGACGGGTTCCTTCTTTTCATCATTCACATTTTGCACCAGTTCAGTCTCATGGCAATGCAAGTATGCTATCCCAACCTACATACAGTACTAACCATTTCTTGAACCAATTTTAATAAGGCTAAACACGTTTCCTCCTCAGCGTTTCATATCATTCAACATATCCAAAATCCTCTGCTCTCTTTAGCATTTCATACCATTGAACATGTCTAAAATAAAGACTATTTCTCTCCTCCTCATACCATTCCAAAGTGTACAACATGTAACCTAGCTGATGTAGTTTCTTCGGATTTTTCTTCTTGTTTTTCAGCCGTTTCCTCCGCACCTGTGCTATCACTTGTTGAATCTGAAATTAAAAATAATAAATAAATAATAAATTGTATTGAAAGAGCTAATTTCTTTATAATAAAATTAATAAAATATTTATATTTAAAATGGTGAATATGAGAACAGGAAACGTCTGTAACATTAAAACATAAGCCGTCAGCTGTTTTGCTAAATTCGTTGAAATTCTAATCATTAACCGAGATCAAATAACTCTTTAAATTGCCGTAAAACATTCAGAAACTAGTTCTTGTAAAATCTGTTCTATACCACACCTGGACCGTCAGTGAGATAATTACCTGATAAGCTCAATGCTGCAAGTTATTTGGCTTTTACTTGTGGTTGGTGGACCCCATGAAGGAGTGTGACTGTCTATACACCCCATGTTGCTTTCTTTTATTTATCATTGGTATCGGAGTGTGTGCATGTCTGTAGGTGACAAATCAAGCCCTGCAGCTAGTACCAAATTGGTACACCGTCAACCCCATGTTGGGGTCTAAACTTAACTTGGCATATTAATTTATAAACTGTTAACTTATTTTTCTGTTTCATAACTAATTACTGAAGTGTTTAGATGGCTGGGTTATCACTAGACAGCTTAAAACAATGCCTCTCTATTGGAGGGCTTCCCACTGATACCTTTTGGTACTGTAGTTTGCTGTTAATTAAATGTCTCATTTGTAGCCTTTTACTTCAAGTTTAAGTTTAAGTTTATGGTTTCACACAATAGAATATAAAAAAAAATATACAGAACATTTGATAAATTAATAAATATAATTGTATGAGGACACGTTTAGCCAAGCTTTTAAGTTTGGTCTGACTGACTCAATTTAAGGATGTTTCGGTTCTCTGGCGCCACCAGTATGTTCCGGGTGCTTACAATTTATAAACACAGACATAGTGTTTGTTCGGAGGGATCATCTATTTAACTTTGAAAGTACATTTTGAAATTCAGAATCATACATATCTGGGAACAAACAGATTCTCCATAAAGCTGACAGAAGAATGGAGGACCTATTTATTGTGTTAAAATAACACAGCTGGTATGGTAAAGTGAAATCATACAGATGTTAAAATTTCACCCTCAACTCAAGGGAAGGGGAAATCTCAACGGAATGTCTGGCGCCACCAGTTAACACCGATCAAAGTAGGTTACGCAAATTGATCATGAATTAAAATTTTTTTAACTTTCAGACGGATCACAATAGTATGACAAGTATATTTTGGCAACCTATAAAACCACGCTGAATCTACTAAAAATAAAGTTTGTAGAACGGCTATGGATTTATGGTAGTTGTGACAATCTAGGACGATAAAACAACAACCAATATTACTGTACTGCTGTCTAAATGATGCAAGTATAATATGTCTGTGAGGAGTACAATGCACTCTTGGATTTCCCCAATGTATCTTTAATTTTACCACTGGGTAATTGCACCTTTTTATTTGGTGTCTCACCCAAATATGTCACAGTATTGAAATATGGTTAATAATATAGGTTATACATCAAAATGTTATGTACTATATCAGTTGAAAGATATGTATTTATTTATTAAGATGTATTTATTATCATTTAAGATGTTTTTATATTAAACCAATCTTAATTCCAGTATTGAAATTTAGTCATTCATTTGATAATGTAATTTCTAAAGTTTCTCTATAATTTATTGAAAGTTGATTGAGTACCATATTACAGTTTATAATTCAATAATTGCAGTTCTAACTTAGGTTAAACATGGACATAGGACTTTGTTAATACAGCCCGAGTATAATCTCACCACCTAAGTTCCTCAAATTTTATATCCAAGGCCCCTCGATAAATAATACAGTGTGAAGATAATTTTAACTTTAAGAGCATGTTTGTTAAGAAGACTAAACGCCAACTTTGACCTTGTTGTTTGTCCCTAGGGGGGGTCACCTTGTTCTCCCTACTAATAGAACAAAATTAATCATCTCCCACTACAACCAACAGTTTATGTAAACATTTATCACATTATTTATCATGCGCAAAAACACATTCAATTGTACAACTTAAGTGTTAATTCAATCAAAATAGTTAATCTGCTAACAGACAAAATATCTTAAACACTTAAAGAAAGCATTAATACACAGAACAAAGAGTCCGAAAGGAGTTCCGGAATTTCAAAGTAACAAGTGCACGTGGTTGAACTCACTAGAAAAGCAGGCGGTAAAAGCTAGGCTGCTTTACTAGGCCGGTTAGGGGCTCTCGACAGAGCTATGATCAAGGGCGAAATACTTATGATAGATTATGTTTCGACCGAAAGGACTAAACAATTGGATTTAAGTAAAAATATTGTTTTAATATATTGAAGGGTAAAGGTAGAATTGGAGAGAATAAGATATTATGAAGATATAATTTTCATATAAATCATATTGATCAAACAATAATGGATTCTTTCTAAATTTATGCCATACTTCATTTGCACATGTTGGAGAAAATAACTGATATTTTACCAGTGCCAACCAATTGACACTCGAAATATAAACAATAAAACTGGATTGATATACAGAATACCTATTTTGATTTCACAAAAAAATAATTTGTCATTCAAACCTTTTAACAATAAGTACATTTTTTCTCCTTTTTTACAATTTTTCAAACATTTGATACAAAATTACTTACAAAATCGAAAACATTCAATATGGACCCATAATGATTCATTAGTTATGATTTAGAGGTGGTGACAGGTCGGGTCAAAGGTCATGTGACTGGAATACATCATTCAAGTTTTATTGACAAAATAATGATTGATATAAGATGTCACAGTGCAATATGGGTATGATTAATAACAGAAGCTGGTAGTTATATTAAAATTTTTGAATGTACTGTAAACTTATTTTTGCATTTTGATAAATTGTAACAGAGAGAACAACCCGCTAAAGCTATGCTTGCATGATTTTTCTCTAAAGCGTGGTTCCCACTAGAGACGCAATACAAGGACATACGTGCGACGCAAGGGTGTTGACAAATGATAAGCCACTGTTCGAATAATCCATCGTTTATGATTGATCAAATCACTTACGTTGTGTTATGTCCGTCGCTAGTGGGAACCAAGCTTATTCGGAGTTAAATACTTTTGGTTTAACTTAATCTGTGTATATTGTATAGTGTTAAGTTGGATATAACTCTGAATAAGTTATATCAGCGGTATATTCAAACTCAGGGTTGAAACATGTGTGGTCTAATGTTACTGTACGTCGAATATATCAACGAGGTACATTCAAACTCTTTCTCTATCAGTTTAACTTTTTCTGTGTATGGTAACGTTTTGCCAGAGAAGCAAAGTGTTTCTTTGAAGTTAACAACACACCCATTCCGGCACGGTTCCAGTCCGGAAAAAAAATTGCAACTTCATTATTTCGCTTTCATGACGCTCCATGCAGCTATGCATAAATCAATATGCACATAGCCGCATGATTTGATTTGCTGGCACCAGATTGGAACCATGCCGGATTGAGTGTGAATGACCCTTAATAAGAGAAGTTAACATCACACAAGTCTATAGTTGTAGCTTATATATGATTTGAATCAGTTTAATTTTGTCCCTATGCACGCTTAACACTATTGGTGTGAACACAGCCATTTAGACCTCAAGAAAAGTCTGTTATTTTTTGGAGAGTTTAATGGTTTTCAGAGAGTCCGGTATTGGGAGATCCGACTGTATATGATTTGAATCAGTTTAAATTCGTCCCTATGGACGCTTAACACTAGTGCGTACGAACTGGGCCCATGAAAAATATACATTTGGGACCTTTTGGACAAGAAAGGTCTGGTTTTGGAAGAGTTTACTATATGATTTGAATCCGTTTAAATTCGTCCCTATGGACGCGTATGAACACAGCCCAAATAAATAAAGATTATACATTTGATACATAGGACACATGATGTACTAATAAAGAATGTTAAGTTTCATGATTGTCACAGGTGGCTAGACATGTGATTTGTTGATCTAACATCACCAATTACCAGTCATTAACCTAGCCACCATGAGTGGCTATCAAGTAGGCTGAACGAATGCCTCTTTATCAATCAATATTTGAAACTGTCTGGCCTAGCACCTACAGTATCTATGAGAACATACAATTAATGTATTCATTTATCAGCTCTTAAAATACTTGTTTATGATATTAAGTAGTTAGTGGTAGGACCTTGTTTCTGCTGCGACTAACAAATAACTGATTAATACTGTATGAATAAATTACCCACAATCTTTTTTGAGGCAGAAGCAGGATAAATTTAAAAAAACAAAAACAGTTAAAACAGTAAATAGTTGTTGGAACACATTAAACCGGTTAGCGCTATGCAACTTTTAGCTGCAGTGCGACGCAAAATAACAGTGATTTGATTGACCGCCATAGACTTTGAGTCAACTGTTGTTGCCTCACCCATTTTGGACACAGGTCAGGAAATAGATTTCATTTTCCCACACACATACAAATGTTCTGTTGCATTAGAAGCAGTCATTAAAACTATGCAAAAACTAAAGTACACTATTAATCGTGCAATCTCGTAATTCTTACCAAACTAGTTCTCACATTAGTACAACATACCAACGCAATCGACGAAGGCCGACAAACAGGGAAAATCAGAAACAGGATTTACAAATTATTCGTTAAATTCTCTGCTAAATCGCTTACATCCAGCGATATTTATTGAATTTTATCCGCTTGCGAAACATGTTTGAGAAATAATATTAAAACAAACATTTCACTTTGTTCTTAACACAACATCATCATAACATTTATTTGTTTATAATCTTAAAAGTATTAGGATCAAATATCTGGAGATTAAGATGGATTTGTGTGGATTACTTACCTGTCTTATCCCATCCAAATGGATTATCCATCAACACCTTGGAATAAACACTTTCAGGAATCCCGGCAAGTCCGCGGGAAGCATCAATAACAATGTCATCGGGATCCGCACTGTAAAATAAAATATCATAATTTTTATTTTATTTATTTATACACATGCAACAGCAAAAAGCCAACAGGATGCCTCATAAATTTATAGATTTAAAAAAAAATAAAATAAAAGCAGCAATAACATTCAACATTAAAATGATTACACAGTTACAATATACCTTTCATTTTATTACACTTTACTAATAATTTAAATAAAGTGGAGGAGCCTAAATGAAAGCATAGCTTGTATTGAATAGGCTTCTTGTTAAAAATATGTTTCATAAAATAAAATAACAATAATAAAAATTTAAACAACCGAATTATTCTCAGAGTTGGATTTCGTAAGTGTCCGCTATAATTATGATTTCATTTCAATTAATACAAACTGATTTGCATAAATTCTTAAACAAATTATTTATAACGTGAGAAAAAATCTTTTATATATATATTCTTAAATAATAAATCTAATATTAAATAAATATGAACAATTACATTTTACAATCAAAAAACTATAAATTTAGAATGATAGAACTGGTTAAAATTACCAAATATGGAGTCAAAAATTTTGTTTCAAAGTTGTGGTTCTCTATGAAGAACAAAGAATACATGATATTATAGATTGTAAATTGTAATGTAACTGTGCACATACGTTCGTTGGTATGTCTTGTCTATGTCTTCCTCCGTTTTTTTCCAGTGTGTATTCTTTGTCTGTTGTTTCTCTTTAAGTTCTTGCATTGCTGTTTTAGCTGTACCACTAGTTCTGAAATTATTATTTTATTTTACTGCAGAATGTCTTTTTTTGTTTTCAATTGTTGTAAAACTAATGCTCTGTCTACACTATCAAACCAAATATGGGAGTGATGCTTATTATGGTAGTGATATGACATTATTATGTCACATAATTGTTTAATTATTTATTTAACAAATTAATTCAACTGAAAAACAAATTTTTGCCCATTAATTTTTGTGCTTTTTATTTTTGCAAAATTGCTAAATTGAGAATACCAGAAAGAAATACAAGTTACATAAAATATTTATTTCATATTTGTTTTTCCCATTACAGCTTTTGATTATGCCTTTTCATCCTCATCGGTTTGGGTTCAATTATGGGTTATCTCAAGTTTTATGATGATTCTATTAATAGTTTATGTTTTATGTATTTTCATATTTATAAAGGATAACTAATATGATGAATAACATTCAAGTATAAAATAACACCCCAAAGGCAACATTTAATACCTCAGATAAAATTTATGACACTGGGGAGAAAATAACATTCCTATAGATTACAATAAACACTCTCTAGCCTTGGCTGACGATCATATCAAGTAGGGGAAGAACTCATACAATTATTTCTTGTCAGTCACACACAAAAATAAAGCAAAAATATTCCACTCGGGTGGTCTGACAGCGTTTAAAGATAATTTAAGTATTATATGATATGTAATGAATACGAACGTATTAATTACAATATTAACACTTATGTTTATATATAGATGCGGGTGATGATTTTGTGGGTTGAATTGTGTAGAGAACTGGTGTGAAACGGTGTTAAGTGTTCGTAATTGATTTGAACGTTGGCTTTTTTATGTTTAATTTGGCAATAGAACAGGGAAGAAATTAGGGTTTGGTATGCGAATAAAAATATGTAATATTTGGTTATGGGGCATGTACAACATAGGAGTTAAATATTATTCTTAAACAGTACATTATTGGCCTAGTATTTTTTTAAATTTTATTTATTTATTTTGGAAAAACACAAATATAAAAAACAACAATAGATAGATTACACCAAGGAGTGACAAAAAGAGGCCAACAACTTAAAAAATATCCAACTTTTAATATTAAAATTAAATTAAAGTGATATAAAGATATATTGTCTTGTCTTGTTTTTTTTAATAATTTTTTTGAAATTTTTTGTTGAATATGCCATTTTAATGTCACATAATAGTTATTCACTTTGTTGACCAAAAACTGGATAAAAACAAATTTATTTACAGTACCTGAAAAAAATGTAATTTAAAGCAAAAAATACTTTTAAGTATTGTTGTCTGTCAGATATTGGTTTTTGGTTAAAATTAACCATTTCTTTTGTCTTTTTATAAGTGAAATATATATGTTTTTTTTCCCAGAAGTGAATAACTTTATTAAAACTGCAAAATGGCCAATTTAAAGTCTGATTGTATTAATTTTTATTTTTCATGTTTTTGGGGGACAATACATCTTTAAAATTGAAAGTTTATTTTCTGTTTACCGTAATTCTTGTTGGTTACTTTCATTTTGGAACTCATTCTCGCTGCTGTGTGATTCACTTGCAGAATCAAAGTTCTCTAGAATAACAAATAATAATAAAATATTTATAAATAAAGACTAGACTAATATAAGCAAATTTATGTTTAAAATAACACAACTAATAGTCGTTTAGAAATTATAAAGACATCCCTAATAATTACGTACCTGTATCTGAATTTGGCAATTCTTTTTCGATATCGTCTGCTTTCTGCTTAGCGACTGTTGCCAAGGCGTGTTCATTTAAATCTAATGCTAAGTAATATATATCCTGAAAAATAAACAAACATTGAACAATATTTTTCTTAATTATGATGAATTAAAAAAGACAGAATTTAACAGAAATAAAAGATGTTATAAAGTAAAACACTGAATGAAATTTTAAAATACATATAATCACTGTATTATACATTATTTTTTGATTAAGATTGTATCCCACCATGTAAACATGGCACAAGTAAACTAGCCAATCACAACGCGGTTGGTCCGGTACTAAACTTTCGTTTAATCGATAAACTCACTTGCATTGCGCATGCGTCGTTGTGTTACATCCAAGTGGTAACTAAGCTATAATTTATCATTTTATTCAAACTTACAAAAAAAAATGGAAAAATTCCCAGCACTAACAGCTGGCAAATCTCAAACATAATTAGCAGTGCTTTATGGAGAAAACAGCTGAGTTATATAACATAACTTACTACCTGTAATCTGGGTTAAGAACATTCATAAACTCAAGATTAATAATTTGTGAATGATATACGGTAGTGATCACCTTCAAACAGGTTTAACAAATTCTTCTAGTAATAGTAATAAATTTAGCGTGTTACATTATGACTACTGTACAGTATTGTGATAACATTGGGTAGCTGGCCTAGGACCCCATACATGTATTAAGTTATAATGCACAAGATACGACATCAGTTTTAATTCAGCACTTTGTCACCATTTTAAAGCTCTGTCTACACTATCAACTAGTTCGACAAAAAAAAGTGTGATGTGCACAAATATGGTAGTGATATTAACATCATGGAATTTTGATATATTATATTTTAAGATGATATATTCATTGCTTGTGAAACTGGGTGAGTGGGGAACACAGGCTTTAAGTCATAGTGATTAGGTTCGCTTTTGTGTCCCATGCCAGCTCACTCAGTTGGTTCTATTGTGAAACTGGGTGAGTGAGGAACACAGGCTTTAAGTCACACTGATTAGGTTCGCTTTTGTGTCCCATGCCAGCTCACTCAGTTGGTTCTATTGTTTTTTTTTGTATGTCGTGTTTTTCATGTATTTTATATTTGGCAATAAAAGAATAAGAATAAGAATCATCGTGCCCATCTACATGGGCACATCACATTTTTTTGTCGCATAAAGTTTGATATTGTTGACAGAGCTTTTTAGGCTTTTTTTTCAAACTCCGACAGCAATGATTCTTCAACAAAATTGAAAAAAAAAATTAAATTTAAATACATAATAGAATATGAAGGTATAGATAAGTCTTAATCATCTTTTACGGAGTTTATTGAACTGCCAGTTGTGACAAAGAGATTTCTGACAAATTATACCTGACATTGGTACTGGACAACCTTAGCTACCCATGTTAGAAACGTGTGCCTATTTCATGTTGTTTTACTAAAAATGACAAACTGTGTCTATAAATAAACAATGAGCTGCCTGTAAGGATTATTGTAAACAGACACAAGATACATAGGGTGCAAGGTAAGGTCATTGTCAGTTGATAAAATAAAGGGATGTGTTTTGAAACATAAAAAATTAAAATATATTATGTTTTTTTTTTTCCATAATCTTCCATTAATCCAGGTTGTTTTTTCTATCAATAGTTTAAATTAAATGAGGGATTAGCTAGTGCAATACTGTATTATATTGAGAATTTATGCAACAAAAAAATGTGATGTGCCCATATGGGACATGATGATATCATGATGATCATATCACTACCGTAACTAGGTGTATCACTAACATATTTGGGCTTTTTTGTCAAACTAGTTTGATAGTGTAGACAGAGCTTTATACTATTGCGTTGATGGGTTGTGTGTACAAATGACCTAAATACTTCATTGACTTTTGGTTGGTGTCTTTTAAGTTTATTTAATTGCTTCAGATAAGATGTTAAGCCAATGGTCGCATGTACACAACAGGAAAATGTGCAGGAAGGAGGTAACTAACAAAACACTATTAAAAAAAGGTAGGGAAATACTTTTTGTGGCGGCTGAATCACAAAAGTATTAAAACCAGCCAAACATAGTGTCAAATATAATTAACAAAAGAGAGATTGCAAGATGAAATATGAAATAATATATATATTACTGAATCAAACACACAGCCATGAAATCATGTCAATCAAAGTGACAATAATCGTTATTTTATCTATCAATCATAAAATATCTATCTAACGTAATTTTGGATTTTGAATGATTAGGACTTCCATAATTTTGAAGATCTTTTGTCTGATTGGTTGCAGCAAAAGCATTTACAGATTTTCAATTTCCTATTAGTAATTGATTGGCAATTGACGGTACGGGATTTTTCCGTTACAAAGTCTGCGACAACTCAATCATGTGATCAACATTGACAGATGCTTGGCATATTTAGTCAGTCAGCAGAAAATCAGAGGGGGTGTTGACAAATAAAGGAATAGTGCAATGTACAATTTTTTAATCTAACGGTGATTGTAATGGTTGACAGTAATGATTGTTAATGTCCAAAAACCATCAGAGGGGGTGTTGACAAATAAAGGAATAGTGCAATGCACAATTTTTAATCTAACAGTAATTGTAATGGTTGACAGTAATGATTGTTAATGTCCAAAAAACCATCAGAGGGGGTGTTGACAAATAAAGGAATAGTGCAATGCACAATTTTTAATCTAAAAGTAATTGTAATGGTTGACAATAATGATTGTTATGTCCAAAATACACCAGAGGGAGTAGTAGCAGAAAGAAGGAAGAGATGATTAATATTGTAGTTTGAAAAGAGCTCAGACATAAATTGAAAAAAAATAGAAAAATTATAATTAATGCCAGCAACTCAGTTAATGTGATAGAAATCTGTATGTTGCCAATAAAAACAGTTTTAAAGCTCTGTCTACACTATCAAACTTTATGTGACAAAAAGTGTGATGTACCACATATGGTAGTGATATGCCTAAATATGGTAGTGATATGACATCATCTTGTCCATATATGATACATATCACATTTTTTGTCACATAAAGTTTCCTAGTATAGACAGAGCTTTAGATTATTATTTAATTGATAGTGTAGAGTCATTTATTTTAAAGCACAAATACAAAGAAAATACCAAAAAGCCAACTGTAGCCGATTATTAAAAAATTATGCTTAATACATTATTCTATCGTTTTATCTGTTCCCTGAAAGTAATTTCAGAATAAACTAAAATGGCAGAAAACACACCTTTAAATAATAAAATGTGATTAATGTAGTTTAAAACAGGTGTAGTGGGAAGATGCTTTAGTTTTTCCACTCACTTTACTGCTAAACGTAACCCACACACAATGTGCAAAGAGGAAGTTCATTCAGAGTTCACAGATTGCAATGCAATCATTTTGGTGACCATACAAAATGTTATATAAATAATATTATATAATTCTACACTAAAATGTATCAACTATAGTATAAAACCTTTTAATACACAATTTTCCTTAGTGTAAAGCTCTGTCTACACTATCAAACTAGTTTAAAAAAAACAAGTGTGATGTGCCAAAATATGGTAGTGATATGCTCAAATATGGTACTAATATGACATCATCATGTCCATATATGGGCACATCAAATTTTGTTGTCACATAATGTTTGATAGTGTAGACAAAGCTTTTCACATGTAACATCAACCAGATTGGAGTTTTTTTATCTCACGGTATGTTCAACTACATGTTTGCCGCTAATAAGTACAGTATGACAGAATGGAACACTCAAGAAAATAAAAAACTGACAAATAAACCTACCATAAACAAGTCACTGGCGTGCATGTCTACAGCAAGGAGAAACGCTTTATCAAAACGTTTATACCTGAAAATGAAAACAAAGACCTTTCATATTAATATGATATTTTGCATTTTATTTCTATGTAACTAATACAATGGCATAGACATCACCAGTATGATTAATAATATTATGTCCATTTGTATAGCGCCATCCCAACGATCATTGCTCATGGCGCTGTGGACTCAAATATTACACTTTTCTTTCCAAGTAGTCAGTGCTGCCAATTCTAGCATTCACTATTTACAGTTGATGTAGGCATTTTTAAGTACTATAATGTTTCCTGTCAAAGGATCATAAGATAGGACTCGAACCCAGAATTCGAGATTTGAAGGAAGGCACCTTGCAGATTACGGATGTACATATCTACCTCGATCATGTTGAGTGAGTAGGAGTTGTCAAACCTGTTTAAACTTCTGCTTTTCTAATTAAAACTACACAAATACAAGCTGATTCAAAGCGACTAAAGATGGCCCGATCTTTCATTCTACACGCTGTCTATGGGTCTGAGTGATTGATGGGTTGACCAAACTTCTTAACTTTCTCCTTCCCCAATTAAAACCACACCTACACACTATGAGTTAGTTCCTCCAGAACACTATGCGTCAAAATGCGCTTGGGTACACTTATTGATAGACGTCAAGAACTTTGTACCTTACTTGCCAAGAGCCTCTGTAGAGATTCTTCTAGACTACATGCTTTTTTTATCTCCTTCTAATACTAGGCATAGACACACGTTTGTTGGAAACTCAATGTGATACCGCCAATTTTGCAGTCCTGTTCCAAATTTGACTTTTAAATGAATCATTTATAATTTTTCCTTTTAATGTAGTTTTACTGTTTCTTCATTATGAAATTTGTTTATGACCTATAGCAGTCATTTTTTTAAATAATTTTAACCACTTTTATACATATTTTGTAAATTGAAACGCAATTCAGCATTTTTGCTGCCATGTTTTAATATTTTTGTTTTATGAATAAATACCAATGAATTACAATCATACATTATAAACACAATAGAATCTTGCAGCTAAATTCGATAAAATTAAATAATATACTGTATATGGTCACTAATTGGAAGCCATGTCCAAATAAAGAATTTGAGAATGTTTATTTTAAATATCAATCAATCAATCAATCGTTCGATTTATATAGCGCCATTTCAACATTCATTGCTCATGGCGCTGTAAAAAAAAAATCAGAAAAGGTGAGTTTTGAGTAGTAACTTTATAAATATCTTTTATAGATACTTCAAATGATGACATCCAGACACAGGTTCAGATAGGATGGGTGAACAACCTCAACAAAACTGCTCTTGTATATTTATGATAGCTGTGTTTATTACATTGCTGTAGTGAGAGATGTTTTTAAGAGCAAACACCAAGAATGGGGTTTTTTTTTTTAAAGGAGACACAATGACGAACATGTTTTGATTTATATAGTTATAATTGTCACAGGCCACTTGCAAAATATAACATCATCCATCATAAATACACAGTAAAATAATCATCAACATAACTCAACAGTATACATAAAGTTTTTCGACCTTGAATGATGACATATTTCACCAGTTGGCGACTAAAGTAAAATATTATTATAATGCTCTCAATTTACACTTTGATAATGTTACTGTAAAAAGAAGTTCTTTTACCTTCATAAACAAACAACTCTTTTAAAAGCTCTGTGTACACTATCAAACTAGCTTGACAAAAAAGTGTGATGTGCCCAAAAATATGGTAGTGATATGCTCAAATATGGTAGTGATATGACATCATCATGTCCATGTATGGGCATATCACATTTTCTTGTCACATAAAGTTCGACAGAGCTTTACCTGTCGTACGCAACTAAAAACTGCACAACAATAAAGTCAAATTGCACTGTTTTAGTGGGAATGATATTGGAATGGGGTCAGTGTCTGATGTCAAGAAAACAAAGGTGATGACGCGTTTCATTTATTAAATTGTAACTAATTATGTACCTTAATAACTGATGAAAAAACCGCCTTGCTAGACGACTTATTTGGTCTCTGTACTCGATGACAATGACCTCGGAAATTGGACGCACCGGAGCATAGAAGCTGCCGAGACACGACTCCAAAGCACCTGAAATACAAACATTACAAATTATCGATTATGATAATGTAACTAGGAGCTGTTGACTGAAGACAATGCATCTTTCAGAGGTCGTAGCTTAACAAAATTAAATATCGTAAGACTTTATATAAAATAATTAACAAATTATGGCGGGTGCTATATTTTAAACAAATACAACCAAATATAGAGGGTGCTATTTAAAATATCTGGCATCAGCAATGAGTATGCTGGGCGCTCTAAGCATGGCATACCATGGTTGGTAACATATTTTCTACCTTTAGTAGCATCTAAACAGTAAATTTACATTGTATTCAAAACAATCTGGAGAAATTGGACCTTAAAGGCCAGGTGCGGGCACAACATTTCTATTGATCATACATTCCAATAATCATCGATCTATAGTTTCCCCTATGTTTCATCATTTTTGGGATTTCATTTGTGTTACACGAGCTTGTTGAAAATAAGCACTTTCTTATCAGCGGGGGATAGTTCAAATTACACAGTAAAATCTCTATTCTTTTGTACACAAATTGTGTAAATAGAGAGGCATTTTAAAAAGCTATGAAAACTAAACGGTGTGGTAAAAAATGTTATCGGATGACTAAATATAGGTAATATAACTTGAATTTTACATTTCTGGTATTTTTATTCAACTTCAGATTTTTGTTTTCATGCTATAGCAAAAATTATCCACCGTATATTCACCATCTTTTTTCACCTTCTAGGGAGTCACCAGACATGTTATTACATTAGGTTAACTACCTAACTACTGAAAAAAATTCTTCCTGGTTTTTATGGCAGAATATTGCTAAATTTTGTATTTGACCATATTAAAAGAAATTCATGTTTTTTCGTCTTTATTTTTGTTACAAATATTTGATTTATGTACAATTAACCAGATATTATATTTAAAATTCATGCCTGTACCTGAGCTTTAAACTTTGCCTACACTATCTAGTTTTGAAAGTATGGTAGTGATATGCTCAAATATGGTAGTGATATGCCCAAATATGGTAGTGATATGCTCAAATATGGTAGTGATATGCTCAAATATGGTAGTGATATGCTCAAATATGGTAGTGATATGCCCAAATATGGTAGTGATATGCCCAAATATGGTAGTGATATGCTCAAATATGGTAGTGATATGCTCAAATATGGTAGTGATATGCTCAAATATGGTAGTGATATGACATCATCATGTCCATACTTAGGCACATCACATTTTCTTGTCACACAAAGTTTGATAGTGTAGACAGAGATTTAGGTGTGTGTATCACTTCTTACCTTCTCTTTGCGCATTCAAAGGAAGTCGGAGCAAATAGTTGACAACTTTCGTGATGCAAGAGAAACAGCTTGTTGATTCGGTGTTCCAGTTGAGTGAATTCAAAAGATTTACGGCTTCGTCAATCTGTTTATGGTCCAGGTAATGTTGCATCAGCTCTTTTGGACCAAGTCTACCGCGACTTTTGACCCCAAGGTGAAGTTGTAACATACAAACTGGACCTCTGTAGAAATAAATGTGTGTAGAATTAAAGCTGTATTGTCACTCAAAAAATATGACAAATTAAGATTAATAAAACTTTGTATAGGCCATGTTGTAGTTTTAATAAAATTAAATCACTTTATATGGAAAAAAAAAAAGAAATTATGTTTTCACTTATAAAATGACGCAATAAATGGTTACATCATACTAATTTATAGGTCCAGGGTTAAATACATCAAAAACCTCATTGCCAATTTGACTAATTTGTGCTTTAAATTACAGCTTTTTTTCAGGTAAATTTTTTTTTCGATTCAATTTTTGGTCAAAGTGAATAAGTATTATGCGACATTAAAACAACAATTTTTTTTATAGTTTTTTTCAGGGGATAATACATCTTTAAGTGGTTCTGTTCTGTTTGTTTGAGATGAAGACATTTTACCTGTCAAATAATAGCATTAATATATCATGTGCATCTACAATGTAGTCTTGTGTATTGCTTGGCTTACTCCATTCCATTGTGTTTACCGTCACAGACATTCTGAAAGTTAAAACAATTAAACTAATTAAATTTAAAGTAATAACAAGTCTTACTATGATTACTTAAATAATTACATATTGTACTTTCTATTTCTGTAGGGTAGAAAGATGCACACAATTGCCTCAAACAACTTTTTTGAATATATATGCTTTTGATATAGGACTTTTCTATGGGTAGTATATAACAGATAGTCAGGTAGTAATTTGTCTAAAGCTCTGTCTACATAATCAAAATAGTTTGACAAAAAAAGATGTGATGTGCCTAAATATGGTAGTGATATGACATCACCACATCTATATATGGGCATATCACATTTTCACTTTATCACATAAAGTTTGATAGTGTAGACATAGCTTTATTGAGGTCTCGCTTCTATTTTTTCATACCTCTAATGGTACAAAAAAAAATGCTATAACAAAATATAGGCTTACCTAAAGAACGCAGCTAAATTTAAAAGCTGGGCAGGTTTTGGATCCTCACCTACTGAAAGTATCGTTAGCGGGTTCAGAGCCATATCAAACACCTACAAGAAAAATTGATTAAACCAAATTAATAATAATAAGACCAATTGTATTCTTTGTTCACGATCATCCTCTTTACTGTGTTATCCACATCAACATCTTCGTTTTCATTATCATTAGGAATAATCAACTGGTCACATGAAAACAATTCCCAGTGACCACATCTGTTCAATATATAAACAGCAAGGAGTTTAAAGAGCTAGATCTGCTAAAAATAGCCCAGTAGAATAAACCTAAAATTAATTGTAATACTGGTAATTGTAAAGCGTGGTTCCCACTAGCGACGCAACGCTTATTCGCTTGTGATTGCTAACTGTCTATAACTTTGCTTGTCATTGGTTAAAACACTTGTGTTGCGTTTACGTCCTTGCGTTACGTTCTAGTGGGAACCAAGCTTTACAGGTCACATGCAAAAACCCTGCAGTGATCTACTTCCACTGTTCATACAGGAGTTTGAGAAGTTAGATCTGCTAAAAAATAGCCCAGTACAATACCCCTATTGTAATTGTAATACCTGTATTTCAGCTCCTGATCCTGCCACAAACAACACACTACCACCAGGATGCCATTGTACCATACTAGGCATCTGGGAAAAAACACAAAAGAAAAAGATATTCTGGTAAATACAAGTTTTTTATTTTACAAATTCATGTTTACACCTTTAATTGTACAAATAGTTTCCAAACTTTTATAAGTGTGGTTAGAGAGATAAACCATACTCACCAGGGCCGATTGCACAAACTGGGTCAGGCGTTTGTGGTCATCATATAAAACCTAAAAAAGCAATAAATTCTAAAGTAGAAACATTCAGAAATTTTGCAGAAGATTATGTCTGATCAATAACAGTATATTAGTACAGTGATTATATGAACAAACATATTTTTTAACTGATTACTTACGAGACGTCCATCTTCGCAGCCCAGCACTAACTTATCATCCGCATGATTTCTTCCAAAAGCTGTGACAGAAGCTGAAAACAAAATATTGTTTATTTAATGAAATAAAATTTTTCCTTGAACAAAATTAGAATTCATTTACTACAGACGATTCACAATTAACAAAGCATTTTGATACAATTTCTATTTTACCATTTCTTGATATTAATTGTACTTTTTCAAATCAAAGTTTTATCATAATTGAGTATATACAATATTATATATTATGTTTTACACCTTTTTCATAATTGGGTATATGCAGTATGTTATATATATATATATATATGTTATGTTTTACAACTCCAAAAAAATAAGCACCTCCTCGAATAAATGGGGCATTTATCAAAATAAATATGGTACTCACCTTTTAATGGTATTGTAGTTACAGTAGCTCGTTGAATCTGCAAACAGACAAATACTGATTTTTATTGATAAATCATTAGTAAAACTTTATTTGGAGAATTTATTTTAACTTATTAAATTAAGAATTACAACTATAACACAACAAAAGGTAAATTGACCTTTGACTTGGAACATTCGTAGATGCATGTGTCGATGCTGATGTCCTCGGTGGATTGAGACGAGACTTCCAAGCTGTGGATATGGCGAGGCTGACTATGACTGAAATAATTATGAGGGCGTGAACATTTAAATAAGCTGATCTGTTAATATTAAATCTCGGTATAAAAAACAGGTATGGTATTTTTCATTTCATTTTTTTTTTTTTCATTTCATTTATTTTAATAGCATCATCGCAGCCAAAGCTGAATTACAAAGATATTTACATATTCTCAATATTAAAATTTGTATAAAAGTATAAAATCAATGGTAATTATATATAAAAAGGAATAGACACCAGATTTACTATACAGGAACATTATATGGTATGTGACATAAACACATCTTGGCAAGTTATAACATTAAAACAAAATGATTTTAGCTGGACCAGTACATGATTTTCTTTGTTTAACCATGTTAAAACAAGGTATCACTCACCTAAAAGCAACGTTGACTGGGTCACACTCTGTAGCTATGTAACTCAACTCCTCTAATTTCCCTCTAAATACAAAAAAAAAACAATTTTCCTCAGAAAATCATAATACAAACATTTTTATATTATCATTAAAAGCTTTATTCAATTACTACTTTAATATTCACTGTTGTTAGACTATCCCAAATATAATGTGTATAATAACTCTATCAATTATTCCAATAATATGGAGGGAGATATTTACCCATAAACACTATACATGACAATGTTGGCTTTATCCCTCTCATTGGACGCTGGTGTCCAGGGCATTGCCTCTTCACCGCTTATTGACCACCACACAACAATCTGACCAAAAAATAAAAAATTAAATACATATTATTTATAGGAAAAGAAAAAAATAAAATCAACATATCACAAAATGTAGCCGCATTTGACCTGATTTTCAAGGATTAAAGTTCCAGCATAATTGCTGCAAACATCGCAGGTTTGCTTTCACGCAGACAGGGACAAACACAATAATCAGAAGGGCATTTTTTAATGTTGCGTAAGTTGCATCGCTAGTGGGAACCAAGCTTTACAAAACAATTGAAACTAGAACTAAATTTTTTAGCCATTAAACGACCAAAAAAAAAAATAACTTACCCATTCTTGATTAACGTTAACTGTCAAATTTCGCTCTGGTTTCCTAGCTTTTGTTCCAGGAAGATCAATGTATGAAATCTAAATTAAATATTGATATAAGTTTAAAGCTCTATCTACACTATCAAACTTTATTTGACAAAAAAGTGTGATGTGCCCAAATATGGTAGTGATATGCTTAAATATGGTAGTGATATGACATCATCGTGTACATATGGGCACATCACATTGTTTTGTCACATAAAGTTAAAGGACAGCATTAGCAAATTTTTGTTTTCTACACATTTTTTTATAATTTTATTTAGCATACCTTAGGATCAAAGCTAGAAAGTTTCTCCATTTTTTTGTTAGGTTCATTTCCAGTAGGTGGTTTTTTGTTCAAGTAGACGAGACCTAGTTTTGCTTTATCAGGAAACGTAACCGCAATGTATCCATCCGTTATGTATGCTGTAAAAAATAATATTTTATCCATCTTCACCGTTAAATTACATTAAAAAAAATTGTATACGCATACAACAGTGAGAAACTAGCCAATTAAATTATCGAGCTTATAAACCAAGTCTCATTTGAGGCTTAGGGAGTGAAGTTGAATAGGTTGTGAGTTACAACTCTGGCACTAAGTCAGGATTGAACCTGGACCGTGGGATTGCAAGGCAAGCACATTAACCACCAAGCTACAGCACCACTATTAATTACATATCTATAAAAGTTGGTTACTAAATCTGGTGGTAGCTATAAGATTAGAAAATAATTAGTAATAATTGTCAGATGATTTCTTAACAAAATTTAAATATTTTAGCATCAGGAATTAGTCGGATATTTGATTCCCTGTAGTACACTACTATCATCACATGAATGTTAATTTACCATGACTAATAGTGTCACTGCACAATTTTCCTTGGAGTGTTTTGTCTACCAGGATTCGCTCCACGTCACCAGAATGGGATGACACTTGGAAGGTAATAAGCACACAGTTCTTGAGAAGCACCTAAGAAAAACAAGAAAACAGTGTATTTTTAAACTAGAATATGTTTTTAGATTCTGACTTTCCCAGACATAAAAATACCATTATTTACCAATAAATTTAGGTTTACTGTATGTATGTCATCTATTAATTAAAACCATAGTTAATGTACTTCCACAATCCAACCTGCATCAGCAAAATTGATGTTTAAAACTATGTCTACACTACCAAAATCAGACAAAAACAATGTGATATGCCCATATATGGACATGATGATGTCATATCACTACCATATTTTGGGCACATCACACTTTTTTTGTCAAAACTTGTTTGATAGTGTAGACAGAGCTTTAGGATATTTTTGTTGAAGATGGTATTGTTATTTTCCTGGTGACATTTTTTCTCTTTTTGTTTTGTATATGGATGTACTATATAAAGGAAATGACTGAATGAATTAAATGAATTATCAAATACCTGAAGCTGTCTTCTTGATCTCCATCTTGTTGTAATGCATTCGTTGTTTGAAAGGAAATCCTGCAAATGTAAGTTAGTATTCACTTATTGTTTTAATAAGGGATTCATTCTAAAGCTCTGTCTGAATATAAATTTTATCTACAGAACTACCTTACGCTCTGTCTACACTATCAAATTAGTTTGAAAAAAAAAAGTGTGATGTGTCCAAATGTTGTAGTAATATGCCCAAATATGGTAGTGAATTATGACATCATCATGTCCATATATGGGTGCAATATATATTTGTCACATAAAGTTTGATAGTGTAGACAGAGCTTTAGGATTTTTGGAGAATCTGCATTTAAAAACTGTTGCTCTTTCCATTAATAATAAAAATAATAATAATAATAATAATAATAATGTACCTGTAAATATTTTTCATCTTTGTTATAACTTACCTCTGCATCCTTTATAGTTTCACGCAGCTTTTCAGGTCGTCTGTTTTTCGGTGTCCAAATTAAACCTCGACCTTTTATAATAAAACATGCATTAATAGTGGAAAAATTATATTTATAATACTGTATAGGTCAAATCTGTTTTCTTTATGTGTGTATCTTTATGTCCTGATTGTATGTTTATATGTGTCATAAATAGTAGATAGGATATAGTTTGGTGAGCACTCATTTCATAGTAATATATTAAGATACCTGACTTGACAAAATATCAATTCTTACTTTCTGTGTATTGTATTTTCTGCTCACTGTAACCTTGCGAGCCTGTCAAAGAGATAATAAATATTAATGAATATGCATAAGCAATAAAATGCTATTAAAATGGGAAATTCTAATCATGTTAAGGTGTATTACAGTAGTAATACCACACAATACTGTTAAATATACATTGATTGATAGCAAAAACCATTATTTAATATTTTAGGTAAACGAGTTTCCATGGTAACTAATCATTAAGACACATTTTGTAATCAGCATCTAATCCATTAACAGATGTAGGACAAATTATATCAATGATTGTATTACAAAAGAACAATTCTGATGACCCAATTCAAATGATCAATAAAACGGAAAAAGTGAATGCAATGACATTATATGACTTAAGCACAAACCCACAATACTCACTGAGTCCTCCTTTGTCATGATAGCTGTGGCAGCTTACATCTTTGTCTGCAGACAAAAAATGTAGTTGTTAAGTTTCAGGGGGGAAAGGTGTTTTTTTATTTTTTTTTCTACTTAACTTAAAATATGAATTTCAATAGGTCATCGACATTGACTAAGGCCCTATTGTCTATTATAAATAATACTAATAGACCAGCCAGGCTAGCTAGTTATAGTAGTAGTAAAGCCTAGGCTAGGCCTGGAATGTCTACCTCTAGCTAGCTATAGCCTAGTTGTAGTAGGTGGCCTATGCCTACAGTTAGGACCCTTAGGCTACTTTCTTTATGGGCTCTAGCTAGGCCTAGCCTAGCCTAGATTGAAGAATTCAAAAAACAAATAATAAAAAGGCCAATTTTTGTTTACAACCATATATCTGAACACACCTCGAATAACAACCGAGTTCTTCATAGACCATACATACAGTTCAACCAATATACCTGCCATTGCAAAACAGATATTTTCATTTTTAAATAAAAAAGAATACTTTTCCTAGGCCTACTAAGGAGCTTGCGAAAGATGCGTCGACGACGAGCTCCGACCACTCCGACGTACTAGAGAAAGTTTTTTTCCGAAGTTTCCTATCGGCGTTATAAAACTGATTCCGATTGGATGAAAACAACAGATCATGTCAAAGGTGACAATATGGCGACTTACAGTAAGTAACGTAAACAAAGATTTCTAAAACAAATCGCATTTGAAAATAGAATGTGCATCAACTTAACCATTTTATTATTATCAAGAATTCCAAATAAAGTGTTACTTATAAATTAAGAATTAAAAATGGTGTCGAAATGTCAGGTCTAACCGGTTAGGGCTTTCCCTAGGCCCCTCGATCCTAGACCTATAGGCCAAGCCCGAAATTTCAAAATGGTATGCACAACGGCGCAGACAGGAACTTCAGTGCCTGCCTGGTGTGGCATGGTACCGTACAGGCTAGACCTAGCCCATTATTATTATTAAGACATGCAATCCCTTCTTATGCCTTGGTCTGCCCAAGATTCAATTGAAGAAGCGAATTATTTAATTCTTAATCTAATTTTTAGGATTTTTTTTGTAATTTCTGAAGTCACAATAACTATAGTATGAATTATGACTATTTACATTGAACAAATATTAATAATAATAACAGATATATCTTTTTTACAGATGACGATGAAAGTGTGACATCATCATCTGTTTATGAGATGCATATAATTGAGAAGAGAATGTTTGAAAACATTGCCTGTAGTGGTGCGAGAATTTCAAGTCAACAAAAAGACGAGACAGACTTAACACTTGAGGAAAAAGTTGTAATTCTAAAAAAACTTTTTGAGGAAAAGCCGTCAATCTTTGCTGAAAGATTTCATATGTATTTAACGGACGATGACTTGGTTGCATTTGATGATAAAAAACAACACTACGAAGTTGATTATTATTTGAACGAAGCCAAAAAACGTTTAAGTTCTAAAAACTCAATGGTTGTAAAAAATAGAAGATATGAAGCGCTAAAAAAACTTGAGAAAGACGGTGTTTATTTCGGGGATGAAGCCATGAATGAGAGGGCGCCCTTTATGTATGATTATTACGTTGGACAATATCAGAGTGAAGCAGAGAAAAAAGAAAGACCGTATGATAACGTACACGATCAAAATTTGAAGTTTTCAACGGTCTTGATAGATTTTATGCAAAGGAAAGAAAGGGAGGCTTTATTTAAACGACAAAGGGAAGAAGAGGAGTGTATGGAAAGTGAGGAGGATGAGGACACAGAGGATGAGGAAGACGAAAAGGAGAAAGGGGATGATGATAAAGAAGAGCAAATTACAGAAAATGAAAATGAGCAAAATAATATAGGTTATTATTCATTAATAAACTGTTTTTGTTCAAATGAAAAATTATCCAATTAGCCAATTTACAGACGAGTGGTAACGTCAAGCGAAAAACCGCATAGTTTGTCACATGTAGAATATGTATCTATCTAGCAGTGTTAAAGGTCAATCAATTTACACAGACGAGCGGTAACGGTAAGCGGTAAACCGCGTAGCTTGTTCCACGTAGAATCTGTATCTATCCTGAGAGGAAACCGCTCGTCTGCTCCACATTGTGTGCAAATGGTCAGAAGGAATAACATAAATTCTATATTTTTATTACCGTTACCACTCGTCTGTGTAAATTGCCCTTTATAGAGATTTTCCAAGTTGATGTTACAACCTATTTTATTTTGGTAGGTTGCACCCTAAAGATATTATAAATATATCTATGGTTGCCCAGGGGTGTAAAGTGGTTTTGGAAAAATGCTTGTACTGTATTCAAATTGAACACCTATAGTATAATATGTTTCCCCATAGATGATTGCCTACACTTTATTTATTTTATTTTAAAACAACTGACAGGTAAAAACCTCCACTAAAATGTTGATAAACATTTATTTATTTGTCTTACAGATGATCAACCGCATTCCAGCCAACAGATCATGGCGGCTCCTGAACCGATATCAGAAGAGGAGAAACACATGCTTCGACAGGAATTTATGAGTCGTATGCGAGAACGATTCCTAAATGGGGAAGATGAGGATTTTGATTATGCCAGCGTTGATTTTAACTCGGATTATGATTCCGTTGAAACAAGGACACAGGATGAGCAGGAGAAATATTTTGATGGTGATTGACCTCTTTTTTGTTTTAGTAACGAATAAACGATGAAATAAACTTTGTCAAAAATTTTTGGATTTTTTAATTGTTTGATCAGATGAGCATTGCAGTCAAAAAAGTGACACTGAAATCTAGCACCCCTGAGCTAGTTGCAGTTGGAAGAGGTTCGGGTCCAAATAATAATAATAATAATGTACAATTTATTTCATAATTTATAGAGAAACAAACATTATAGTATATATTAATGTCTGATTTAATATATTTTACATACTGTACTGCTCAAATGTTACAATATATTCTAGAAATTTCTTTAAAAATAAATCAAATATCAATGTATAGCAAATAATAATTCAATATTATAAACTATATAAATTAATATTAAAATCACAGTACTGACCTGGGTCCATCCACAAGACAAAAGTTTTGGAGGACCAAAACATCAGTCTATACCCAAGAATCATTGGTGATAGACCAGTATATGTATGTTCAAATAGTACACAGGGTTTTTGTTAAGATTTGATATTTAAAAAAAAAGAGATAAAGTATAATAGGGAGACGTTTGGGTATATACTATTTAAGGAAGCCTGTAGCTTAAACTTAGGCTTAGAAAATAGACGAAAAGAACCACATAAAAGTCTCTACGTGTCTGTCTTAAAACCCTGGTATAATATGAGCATATGCTTTGGATATAATCAGAAAACATGATTGTAATACTGTATACACAACATATTTATTTTAATTAGTGTACTTCTAATAAAAATGTAATTTATAGAAACATTATGAAATTTAATATTTATACATGCTATACAATTTGTTATACTGTTATTTAAGAACCCAAATGTTATATTTTCCTATTTTTAATCCCTTTACAAAATGAAATAATCACACCTCTTAACATGAATTAATCTAATGTTCAGCCAAATGTCTACGGTACCGTACGGTACTTTTAATAATCAAATGCCTCGTTAAATGCACTTTTGCGAATATATTATTAGATGTATTGTCCCTTTGACTAATTTAAAAAAAAATATTTTTTTTAAATTTAAAAAAAAAGGGGGTCATTTTGAAGTATCATAATAGTTATTAACTTTCACCAAAAATTAGTCAGAAAAAAAAATAATTTAACCGAAATACAGATGTTTTTTTGTTCAAAAAATAACTCTGACTTCCAGTCAAAGTTTTCAATCAAAACATATCTCATAATGCAACGCGCTTGTTTGGCTACTCTGTATGCATAATCATAAAACTTCCTCGCGATCTGTGTGAAAAAAAACAACCCTAATTAGCATCATGCATAATGCATACTCTTTGTTTACTTTCGCTTGCGGCGATTTCCCAGACGAAATGTAATCTAATTAATTTACCTGTTAATTACGTAAACTTGTTGTTTTTGGCTCGAATTTCCGACTTAAAGTGAATAACATTAATATTACTTTGATATGGCTAATTTAAATTTAGAATATTTTTTTTTTTCATTTTTTGTGTTTCAAGGGACAATACATCTTTAAGTACATAAAGTAAACAGTTTAAAAGTATAATCTAGCTAAATGCAATAAATTATTCATGAAACATGATTAAATATTCTCCTCAAGTATTTAAAATTATACTTGTAAATCGATCGCCTAAGTGAAAGAAAATTAGTTTGAATTCTTGCATACTGACTACCTCCTTGATTTATTTAAATTTACTTAAGTCAATTCCATTTTAAAGCTGGAAGTTGAGTGACATTTATTCTTCATAAAAAAACTGATTTGGTTAAGATTATGATTTTTCAAAATTCATTCACTTTTTTCCTGAATTTCTCCTGTAGTGATATATACTGTATTTATTTATGGTATTTAAATACAATAGAACGCCCTTTTGGGACACGCCTATTAGGGGACACACCTATCCAGGGGACACCCCTATTAATTAAGGGGACATATTTTTGTACTAATGTATAACCAAGTTAAGCTAGTTCTTATTTATGCTTTAAAATTCAAGCTAATCAAATAGAACGAAACTATAAATTCTCCAGCACAAAAAAAAGGTATAGAATCTATGCAATGATTTAATACTTCATCAAAACTTTGAAAGAGCTATTTTAACAAAATGTCTTCAACTTCCTTCAATTCTCTTATAAAAGTAATTCCAATTTAAAACCACAATTTCAAAAGCGGCCTTAACTTTATACAAATATATTTCTTGTTAGCAGAGTTAGTTTTTTCACATCAAAACAAAATCATAATCATATTGATGTACATTACATTCAATACAAAGTCATGTCTTCTGTTTTTAATGTGCGTAATCACACTATTTACAATTGTTTTACAAAATAACTAACATGCAGATCCAATTTCCCATTCAATTACAAATGAGTAAACAATGGTATATTTTTAGTTTCTTTGACGTCAGAACTAGCAGGTCAAATAAACCAGGAAAAATTACGTAAACCTTTTAATCTATTAATATTATAAAGAACAGAAAAAAAACCCACTACTTTCAATGTAAACACCCTGTAACTATTGTTGCAAAATTTGAGAAAAATGTATACTACAATTTGTACTTCACTAAAGGCCAGTTCGCACAGTTTGAATTTGTGTGTTTTTCAAAGCTACTTGCAATATGTGCATGTATGCTGGCATCTGATTGGTCTGATTTGAAAGGCACTTGTTTCATATAAAATTCAATATCAAAAACAAGTGAATATTTAAAGAGTGCTATAGGCACTAATGTAGCATAGAACAACAACTTGTATGCATAAATCTATGTGATTCCAAAATAACATGTGATATTGACACGGATGATTTACACATAATGTATTTTGTCTGTAACCGTAACACCAGAGCGTACTTAAATAGAACGTGCCCATTTTTAAAGGTTATTCAATCAATGTGTTCAATGATTTAAGCTCTGTCCACACTATCAAACTTGATGTGACAAAAAAAATGTGATGTGCCCATATATGGACATATATTACATGTTATATCACTACCATATTTGGGGATATCACACTTTTTTTTCAAATAGTTTGATAGTAGTGTGGACAGAGCTTTATATTGTTTAAATTTACACCATTCTAAATTCTCAATCCGCTTTTGTGTAAAAGCTATGGTATTAATATACATGATATGTTGAGTCACACACCCATATGGTACCAGATTCTCTGTAATGTATCTAGTATAAATTGTCTTGTATCATAGACAATTCTATAACACAGTGTCACATCACATACTGTTTGTATGTTAAGCTTACAGGTGATGATACAGGTGTCACATGTGATACAATATGCCACTGTATTATAGGAATTACCTATGATACTGGACACATACAGTATCTAGAATCGGCTACAATATGGTATAGTCATGGACCTATACATTAGAATAATAGACTAATAGGTCCATGGTAGAATCATACAGTTTGCGATATATGGTATAATTATATCAGCTATTATCACAAGATACAAGCATAACACAAGCACAATACAAAAACAGTATGTACAGTTTATGAAGCTATATAAATAGCAGATTGGTAAAGAACAGTTAATAAACATGCATTATGTAGCAAACCATATATGGTAATATAACAACCCCCTCAAAGTCCAAAGGCAATTATTCAAAATGCTAAACACACACCCCAGGAGATCAACTCCTACACTTAAATGCATAAAGTATTTTTTTTGGTGTAGAAATGTAGAGAAAAGTACAAAAACCAATAAAAGCACCCTGACTTAGCAATGCCAAGATTATACCTGTATGTTTGTATCTCATTTAAATACTTAAGAAGCAGCATTGGTTTTAAGCATAAATTTGCTTATCAAAAGAAAACATAAATGTCGTATCGTGTCAAAATTATTCTATTGCAGTTAGTGCAGTAATTGTACTGCAGTAATTGTACTGCAGTAATTGTACTGCGATAACGTATGATTGCACATTAATTTCAATGTAGAAGTAGTGCGAGTTATTTCAAAGCTTAAAGGCAAAATAATTGCATAAACAGGTTTGAGAGTAAACAACACGGAGTTACTGCAGTAATTTTGACATGGTCCCTAAATAAATATATTTTTCTTTATTTACGGATCATGCACACGAGAAAGAAGATTTAAGTAGCCAAGGGATTGTTTGACGGACGATCTACTAACTGAAATATTGTCTATATTCTAGACTAGACCAAGTATGTATATATAATTTGTCTTTTTCGATTTTGTCTGGAAAAGCTAAAGTATTCTATGTTTCAAATGCAATATGTACCAGAATATTATTTTTGCTAATATTAATTCGAAACACGATCTAATCTATAGATATCTAATCATGCATGTCCTAATAAAAAAAATATATGATATATCTATTAATAAATAAAAATAAAGGATTGCATTGTAAAAAATGAAAAGTTTCAGACCAGCAGATGAACTTAACAATAATATTTCTTAATAATAATATTTTAAACATCAATTAATTAGAAATAGGAAATAAAAAAAAACAGAAATAGGAAAGGTTTTTGTTCATAGCTATTTTAAGAAAGGCCTAAACAAAGAATTTTTTTATTTGCTTTTAAACATTTTTTTATTTTTTCATTTTTGCTTTATCCTGTTTACTGGCCCAAACACAAATGACAAATTGTTGTCAAGGGAATAGGTGCTTATCTTAACTGGGTAACACCATTGGTTGTGTGTATTAATTTTGACTGGTGAGCATTACACTTGGTTATGTGTACTATTGATTGTGAGTATCTCTGGCATGTGAGCCATACAGTATAGCTTCATTGACTCTTTAGACGTCCTTTAGATGTCTAACATGTAAATGAAATGTAATCTCACATGGTTGTGGGTATCAATTTTGACTGGTGATATCACCACACTTGGTAGTGGTTACAACATACCATTGAAATCACCACACTTGGTTATACCAGGGCGGTACTCCCTGGTTGTACGTAACAAGGTTACCAAACACTAATAACTGATGACCAACTAACAATCTGGTAATGGGTATGAACAAGGTATGGTAATACAGTCGTATCAACAAATTATGCTATGCTCAGCAGACATACTTTAAGTAGAATTTTTAGGCATCAATTATTAGAAAACTTCATCAATTATCTCATAAATTTCTTAATTATTTTCATAGTTTTAATATTCTACCAACAAAAGAGTCACATCAAGTCAGAAAAAATATATGTAAGAAAATAGTATGATAATGAAATTCATTTAGTTTTCTCTTGTATTTGAATATAAACCTGCTATACTATAATTCAATAAGGTCAAAGTTCTATAAGGTTGAAGTTCATTAAGGTCAAAGTTGTGGTTGTTTCACGTGTACTGTAGCCTCAATTGCTAAAGGTGTCAGCCATTCTTTTGGTAGCATTCGTTCCATAAACGGCATCCTAGCACCAACTGTGGCAAGTCTGTTCACCCAATTTGGTATATCTTTGCCACATAAAATCTGCAATACAACGATAACAACATCAACAGAATTATTTATAGTTTACTGAATACGCCAATATCCATGAATACAATCAAACCTAGATTGGGAGAGGAACCACCTCACCCCCACAAATAATCAGTTTTAACATGAACTTGAGTTTATCTGATATCCGATGGTGGTCTTATCATCATCATCTTCTTCCTATACTCCGAAGGCCTAGTTATGATCAGCGTACTAGTACACCCGTAACCCCCTACTCATCTCAAAAGATGTACTAGTGCACATGAGGTAGATGTGTACACTGGACCTACGGTTTATAGTCCTTATCCGAGAAGACTTGTTCTACCACCAGAAACATGAAGCCTTAAACCCTTGCCAATGTTATGGCTACGTAAGTGCTCAGCCACTCACTCGCCACTAACACACTAGGTATGGTAACTTAGTATACAAACATTATTTCACCTGTGATAGTTCTTGTGTAAAATGATTACAGTTCTTGTGTATAAGGTGATAAGAATCGCCCGCATACTTTTTACCGAGACAGTCCACGACCTTCATCACTTGATCTTCTGTCAAGTCTGTCGTTCCTAAACATATACTCTCCCTGTAAAGTTAAAAGTCAATAGTGGTACACGAGTTTATTCGTACAGTATTTAATTCAAAGAAATGGTGTTTTACTGTGTACGGCAGGCTTAAATTTAAAGGTCGTCAAATGATCATTTATTTCAAATACAATAAGAATGTATTATAACAGACATCCCAGGTCACAGCTTGGAAGACCAAGCATATGGAGGGCAAAACAAGACTACAAATATAAAACACTTAAATGTAACAAACATCCCAGGTCACAGCTTGGAAGACCAAGCATATGGAGGGCAAAACATGACTACAAATATAAAACACTTAAATGTAACAAACATCCCAGGTCACAGCTTGGAAGACCAAGCATATGGAGGGCAAAACAAGACTACAAATATAAAACACTTAAATGTAACAAACATCCCAGGTCACAGCTTGGAAGACCAAGCATATGGAGGGCAAAACAAGACTACAAATATAAAACACTTAAATGTAACAAACATCCCAGGTCACAGCTTGGAAGACCAAGCATATGGAGGGCAAAACAAGACTACAAATATAAAACACTTAAATGTAACAAACATCCCAGGTCACAGCTTGGAAGACCAAGCATATGGAGGGCAAAACATGACTACAAATATAAAACACTTAAATGTAACAAACATCCCAGGTCACAGCTTGGAAGACCAAGCATATGGAGGGCAAAACATGACAACAAATACAAAACACTTAAATGTAACAAACATCCCAGGTCACAGCTTGGAAGACCAAGCATATGGAGGGCAAAACATGACTACAAATATAAAACACTTAAATGTAACAAACATCCCAGGTCACAGCTTGGAAGACCAAGCATATGGAGGGCAAAACATGACAACAAATATAAAACACTTAAATGTAACAAACATCCCAGGTCACAGCTTGGAAGACCAAGCATATGGAGGGCAAAACATGACTACAAATATAAAACACTTAAATGTAACAAACATCCCAGGTCACAGCTTGGAAGACCAAGCATATGGAGGGCAAAACATGACTACAAATATAAAACACTTAAATGTAACAAACATCCCAGGTCACAGCTTGGAAGACCAAGCATATGGAGGGCAAAACATGACTACAAATATAAAACACTTAAAGGAAGAAGGTAAACAATAATAGAAAACACATCATACATTAACAAAATAAATAACCTATTATTACAACAGAAAATAACAGAAAAATCTATTACAATTTTTATTTGTTAAAGCCCCATTCCCTACGTTTTTTAGATCTAATTTAAGATCACAAACTATATTTAATGTAAAAATAATACTATATGGTCCTATTGCGATAACTTTTTTCGTCTTTAAACGGTTAAAAATGTGAAAAATAAATCGATTCTAATAATTATAGCGGCCCGCTATAAATCCCAAAATGCATTGCGCGCGGATTGATATTTTTGTTTTTCACCTGTAATTCGCCCACTTTTCGATCGATCGTGAAGCCAAAACAAATGGAAGACTCCTAACTTTTCAGCGAAAATACCGGGTTTTCCCCAATTTGTATCAACGGAGTCTGGCAAAAATAGAAAGACAATTAATGCAGCAACTATACAACGTCAGGCTAGGTATATAGCTAGCGTACGATGTTCGTACGTTATCGATGTTTACCAGCTAGGCCTACAAAACTAAGTCTAGCTAGGCTAGGCCTAAGACCGTCCACGAGAGGTCGATCGCCGCGAGCTACTTAGGTAGTGCATTGTTTCTCACTTTTTATCATAATTTACCATAAAACGTACATTTAAGACAAGGAATGACATGGTTTAATGTTTTTAAAGTGATATATATGTATTATTTTCCAAAAAACGTCCAAAATTGCAGGGAAGGGGTCTTTAAATGAAATATTTGAAAAAATGGTTTATGATTATTAAAATTTATATATCTAACATTAGCAAATGATTTAATGCAGTTGTTTATATATCTTTTTCCTGTTTAGAGTTTGGTATAAGACAAGTTCTTTTACTACTGTTTCCAATCCCTGAAACAGCTCCTATTATTGTCGTTGCCATGTAACTCATTGTAAATGTAAATGTTTCGAATAAATGTTAATGAAATAAATTTGTATTACTGTACATGTTAAGTAATTGTGAGCATGGCAGTTAATGACAATTGTGATGAAAATAATGATCAAAATATGGATTTTAATTGTTACATAAGAGCTCAACCATCACAGTTGGAGGTCTAACAGTGTTTACACTTTGAATAGACTTCTTTAAAAAAATTATATTTAACAAGAATAATGTCTCCGCAGTGGCTTACATATCACTATAATAACACAATTCGATAAACTGCTATTATTCACGGCCACTCTAAGGATGAGTATCCAATCCCAGCAGGCCAATTCTGGATGTTTACCCTTTAACGTCGGACTAGTCTGCGTCGGAGTATTAACGAGACATAGCCCATTTAACATAGATAATGTCCACGCAGCAGCGGGACAAAGCATCAACTGCGTTGTACGCTCTATTATCTTGTAGATCAAGATCTTCTTTCTAATGGAGTATTTGCTCTTTAAATGGATTAGTACGTAATACTGTCGTCAGGCTGGAGTGTCGTTCAGATCAATACACATTTCCACTTTATACAGCAGCAACAATGATTTTGACGTGACGCACTACACATATTAATATGGTTTTGGTACTAATAGGGCTTTAAGCACTTCACCACCACTCAGTAAATTTTCAAGCAAATTCCATTAAACTACTACATTAAATAATAATTTATATTACATAGCCTATGTAAATACGCGAACGTGATTGGTTGAAACTGCATCACATGACTACCGCTGCGAGGATCGTAAATCGTATATATCCTCGAGAACGATGATATTGACTGTGTAATTTTCGCGTAATAATCGTGTCCCCTGTCATTAATCATATAAATTCTCGAGTACGATGATATTGACTGTGTAATTTTCGTGTGCAACACTCGAGTTTGCCGATAAATAAACAAAAGTCATCTACTCGATCTTGAACTCGGGTGGAATTGTCACTCCATCGCAAGACAACGTTTCATCCGCTGGGCCACGGAATTTGCTTGAAGAAATTAATCTTCTAAACTATTTAAGCTATGCATACATAGCGCCCTCATTTGTTATAAGTCCACCCTAAATGTGATGAAACACCGTTTGTGATTGGTCAATACTCACGGTAGTAACCTAGTAACTAGTACGCGCTGAACATCCGGTGAAGACGAATTGTTTATTCGGCCTACCTGATTATAATATTATTATTAATAGGCTTATTGATGGAAATTCTTCTGTTAATTTAAACGACCTAGGCCTAAGTGAATCTTTTATTGCCAAGGAATCATTAATTAGTAATTATCTGTATATTATTCTTCGCAAGGTAAGGTGTCTAGGCAGGCTTGTTTTAAATACAATACAAATACTATAGGAGGCCTAGCCTAGCCTAGCTTCGCCCAACCCAGCAGACTTGTTCTTGGCTATATAATATAACAGATATTGCCTTTTATATCGGTTAATTATAAGATTTGACATCCCCTCGGGAATGATATTAAGTTCTCGGGGAATATATATTTCCCTCAGCTGGCGCTTCGGGAAATATATATTCCCTCGAACTTAATATCATTCCCTCGGGGATGTCAAATCTTATATTTAACCTCTAAGCAGTCAATATCTGTATAATAACTAATGCAAATCAAAAATAAGAATTGCTTCATTTCAATATATTCACTCACAACGCCTGAATAACTAAGTACTGGTCCAACTTGCCATCTTATTTTAGGCTAGTTCAGTGTGAATGTAGGGAGACAAGTGTTCAGTTAAGCTCTGTCTACACTATCAAACTTTATATGACAAAAAATGTCATGTCATTTTTTTTTTCAAACTAGTTTGATGATAGTGTAGACAGAGCTTAAAACAAAGACGCTATTTAAATATCACAGGGATTTATCATAGCACTACCACTTTTTCCAAGTTAGTCAGTTAATTAATTATTGTATTAAGTTGATTAAAATGAAAGTTAATTATTTCATCTAGATCTAATTATAGAACTAATTAAGAATTGATTATATTGCAAACCATTATTTTATTTTAAATAATGTAATTATAATCAAGGCAACTTGATTGGTTTGTTTTAAATTACAATATATTGACTGACCAAGTCAATATTGAGATGAACCATAGTGGACGTCAGACCACATTGATGACGGAACATCACAGATTATTTACTATGTAATCCACATTAAATGGCAAAAATACAGATCGAAAATTCCCGAAGTCTGAATCCATTGTTAAAGCTCTGTCATATATGGGCACATCACATTTTTTTTGTCACAAAAAGTTTGATAGTGTTATGTAGTCAGAGAAGAAATAGTGATCTTACATTACAATATAATATGTTTGGAAATTTTTATTTTAATTCTTATTTTTTATTGCAATATTATATATAAATTTACTGGGGAAGGTGGCCTCCAGAGGGAGGCAATTTTGGGTAATTGTGGTATTACTTTTATGTATGATTTTTATTGAACTGAATTAAAAGGAACACAAAAATGGTATGGATGGAACAAATGTATAAATGCTCTCTCTTATAGTATAAGTTGAGGCAACTTTTTCTCATTCCAAAAGATTCCTCATCTTTATCGTTTCAAATTATTTAATACATTTCAGTATATCACCGGGCGGTTTAGAATTTATTCTGAAGATTGTTATGTATATTTATTGAACACTAGAATTATCGGTACATGTACTGTACCGTTATAATAAAGAATATTCTAAAATGAAACTAAAGAATTGTAAAAAGTGTACTCATCTGGATTTGATAAACAATTTTCTGAGTTTAAGGATGTGAATGAAACGAAACTAAAATATTCCTTCACGTCTAAATACCCAATATACCAACATCTAACTCCTAATTACATAGAGCTTTATTACCAGGAACTAATTCACGTTTCATAAATTATAGTAATTTGTTAGGAAAATAATTCAAATATTCATAGAGTACACTTTTGAGTTGTAAATTATTGATGGGGAAAGAGTTACTGTAATTAAATGTTTTGTCAATAATTTGAGTTACATATTCATTGGCTGAATACTGACAGAATTTAATAGACCACAACACAATATTAAGTAGACTGACTGATCATCTATACAACTTGGTTTCATTGTCCGTATTCAAAGAAGTGTTACAAATATAATATTATATTTTCAACCTTAATAATGTTTTATGACAATGTTACAGTATGTCCGTATTTCGGATTCAGTCAGAATTTCATAATAATTTGTTCACACTGTTTTCAGCCACATGTGTTTAAGCTCTGTCTACACTATCAAACTTTATGTAATGTAACCCAAAAATGTGATGTGCCCATATATGGACATGATGATGTCATATCACTACCATATTTGGGGGCATCACTGCCATATTTGGGTAAATCACTGCCATATTTGGGTAAATCACTGCCATATTTGGGTACATCACTGCCATATTTTGGCACATCACACTTTTATTGTCAAACTAGTTTGATAGTGTAGACAGAGCTTAAGACCCATTTCACAGTACTGTACCTAGAAAATGTTTAAGTACACACGGCATCACATGTGTTTTGTATGGTGTGCACCCCAGTGTGTACAAACTCTTAAGTTTTTCTAGCCCATGTGAAAGGGCCACAAGGTATTTCATAATAAGGTCTGTTTCCACATAGAAAAAAACAACTCATTATCACTGTATTATGAAGTAACATAGCTTAAATAAAGTTGATATCATGCATTCAAAACGCCATTCTAGTATCACATTGAACAAAGTCATGTATTGCCAATGGTCTACTTACAACACTTCATATTCATTCCTATGTGACAGTCACACAGCTATTATTATTGTTACAGCTATTTAGCAAAATTCCACATTAACATTGGCAGCGCGTAACTAATTTGCATAAAAGCAGATATTAATAGGATAATTATGTTGATAAATTACGAACAGTATAAACATATGGACTGGAAAGCAATATTTTACAACTGAAAACAAGACATAATACTGTATATATAAAGGCATGGAGAATTAAAAATGCATAATAATCTACACTTATGCGTAATAATGACAACATAGTGTCATTTTAATCAAATTCTCATGTGGTATTTCTATATTTAGACATCAACACATTTGACCACTAACTACAGTACTGCGTTATTGTAAAGCATCAATAATTTATAAATTACAAGTGGGAATCAATACCAACAGATGTTTTCCTTGCGGAGCACTGCCAATTACTTTAATCATTTTTATATAAACGACAAACAGCTTTGATGCTATGTACTTTTGTGTGTGTTTATAATAATAATCTTTATTGGAAAACGACACCTTTATATTGGTGTCAAACGGTGCGTCCAAACCAACAAAAAAAACTTTTAAAAATACGGTAAGTATAAAAAAAGTAGTTTATAGACCAAGTCTTCTGGTTCAGGTCAAAATAAAGAATCGTTACTGGGCACACATCATATGCACTTATAGGTCAAATTATGTCATAATCAATAGGCATTTTTTGGAATTGGAAAAAGGCTCATAATGCATGCATTAAACATAGTCAAGGTGGGCACTGAATGAGAGAAGCCGTTGATCAATGTTAGGACCAATCACGGTGCTTTAAACAGTCCTGTTAGTGGTGGTAATTATCGCTGTTGGTTTCGATTGAATAAAATAAAAATAAAAAATAAAAATAGTTTTTGAAAAACAGGGAGTAGTAAATGAAAAACATGATATATAAACTGTACTATGGATAAGCAGAATAGGAGAGTGACAAATTGATTACTATTTTAAGGGTTACGGTATGATACTGTACATCTTTCAGTTCTGTTCATTTTCCACAGCTCTTACTTGGACAGTGGACATTCCTATCAAAAGCCACTTGTTTGACTTTGACTATACCATTGAGTAATATTATGTCTTTAGATTAACGTTAAATTTCAAGACACAACAAAGAGAGAAAGATATACTGTATATAATTATAAAGTTAAAAAGATCAATTTGATCTTCATCACACAATCAAGAATAGTAATTATACATCACACTCACGTCATATTGCGAATTTTAGACAAAAAGTGTTTTGAGAGCGCTTTTGATTTAAACATTAGCGCGAGCCTATCTTACCGCTGAGAATTGTATTGAGAAACCCGAAGACTTCACGCGAGCGAGACGAACTGACTAAGAACATTATTACTATAGATTTTCACTTCATACACGCTTATTATTGAACAATAGTTAGTATAAATAACTGCTAGTTAATTAGAGACATTCGATGTTACTAAGAATACTAAAGAAATTACTTATAATACAAATTTAAAAGATTTATAACGATTCTAGTTTAGGTAACATTCGCCCATTAACAATGAAAACAAACAAATCCTGCGTAGGAAATCGCGGAACTCTAAAAAGTTTGTTTTAATATCACGCTAAAATTGTTTCCGAATTTTTAAATACATATTTGTAAATAGCATGTTAAATTTCAATATCTTTACTTTTAATCCTCAAAAAATCAAAATGTTGATATTTTTTAAAAGAATTTTATGATCATTTGAAATCGGGTATATTTACTATCAATCGCGCTCCGCCGGTGCCCGAGTAGGTGTGTACGCGTCGCTTTTGCAGGCTCTATTCCCAGTAGCGAGTTTCGGTCGCGCTAACATAAGCAATGTTTTCTACATTTACATGCATTAGGGGTAAATTATGTTTAATTGTTTTTACCGCATAACAAAATTCCCAAATTTATTTCTTTTCTTGCCTAACCGTTTCTGTCACCCTAAAATCAAATACTTTAACTGCATAATTTTAAGCGACAATAACATACAAATAGGCCTACTATAATTTGATCACTTCTTCGCAATACTTTAAAGTTGTTGTATACAATTATTTTAAGAATATAAATAAAAACACACAGAAACTAATAAAATGGCAACTAATTGAAAAGTCAAACTCATTTATTTCATCAATTAAATATTTGAAAAAAATCAAATCAAGTAAGGTACTGCTGTGTAGGCCTTAAATATGATTATTGTATTTTTTAGTTTTAATTTGTATAATGGCCTAGGCCTAATAATATAGTACTAACAACATGTTTATTTCTAAAGGCAAGAATAACAAACAGCTTTATTTATTTACCTTCAATATTAAATCTATGAGAAACCTCAATTATGAGAATCATTTAAATTTCTGTCACCGTACATTTCATTATAATGAAAACCTTTAATTTAAAAGACATTTAATTAATAAGAGCTGGTCAAATTTTTTTGAATGTCAACATGCTGTCCATAAATAGCCGCTTTCAAGTGATGCAAATGTTTTCTGGAGTCAGATCCTATAAAAAATATAGAAATATAAAAAGTATCTTAATTTAAATATGTATTTGAAAGATGGGCTAGAGGTATACTGCATGATAAATTAGGCTGAAAAACCTAACATGTGGTCCTAGGCCTACTACAAGGCCTAGCTTAATGTTTTAAATCCCATAAAACGTTTGAATTTAATACATGTACAAAATCTAATTTATATAGAGTTGTAAAGTGTGGTACATTCAGTACATTAATTAAAATAAATGAGAATGGGGCCTAATATTAATAAATAAACATGTAAAAAACTGGCCTAAACGACTACGTGTGTATCTATACGCATTGATTAACACACAGTACGCGTTGGACCATCAAGGCTAGGCCCAGCTTCGCACAAACCACCGTTATACATGTGATTTGTTTACCTATTTCAATCGCCATTTAAAAAATACCTGAAAATATCAACATGCCCATTTTTTGTCAAACGAATATTTACATTACATAGTAACTTTTTATTTAGTCACTCGCTTACTCAAAAATTGAGGAATTTTTTTATGGTCTCGTAAAAATGTACAATATTATTATTGATAAAAACCGTATAAAATCTAACAAAAAGAAGAGCAAATTCAATGATTACCTGACACGATCATAACTGCTATCCTGTTCCAAAAACCAAGTCACATGCTTCTTCAACCCTTGCTTTAATTATTGTCATGAATTATTCATAAGGAACTATAATTTAAGGCTTTCAATTGGTTAAAAGAGTTTAACCCTATTAAAATTTTAAAATCACATCATTTCCGGGTGATGTTGTCGCGCTTCGATGAATCTCAGAAATCACAAATGACCGCTAGAGGGCTCACTACTTTTTGTCTAGTCTAAATGAATGTGACATACATTAGAAAATAAATTGCAGCAATTAAAACACAAGAAGTTTTCGAGTGCATTGACAGCTGTTGATTCAAATACAATTTACTTTTTATTTATGTTCAGATTTCTAGGAATGTAAATGTCATTGCACGTCTCGTGTTACATTTTCTTTATTTAGTACAAACATTCTAAATTATGATATATGATAAAGTATCTCTTCATGAGCGGTTCAATAACATTATTATTATTAAAGAACTTGGAAATACAGTAAATGCGTGAGAAAGAAAGATGACTAATTGAGTTGAATAAAGACTGTTGTATGTGTTCTTGTTGTATTTTCTAAAAACAGACTTACTGTAAGCTCTGTCTACACTATCAAACTAGCTTGACAAAAAACTGTATTTTCAGTTACCAATAAATCAATCTTGATCAATAATCGATATCTTTATCAATACCTTCCCAACAGATAAACTATACTCCAGTCAGACATATAACTCTTAAGTTCAGTCACACTATCAAACTAGTTTGACAAAAAGTGTGCCCAAATATAGTAGTGATATGCTAAAAAATGCTAGTGATATGATATGACATCATCATGTCCATATGGGTACATCACATTTTGTTGTCATATAAAGTTTGATAATGTGAACCAAGCTTTAAACTTACTTGAACCTAAACTGTTGGCCCAAGTCATCCACGTCACGAGGTAATATTTCAAATATTCCAGTCATTGGAAATGGATGCCCACCAAATGCATATTCTACGGAAGAAAAAAGACAAATTGTTTTTATTAGATAATGGATAAATTACTTCATGAAATTTCATGTTATGTTTTAAGCAGTTCATGTTATATTTTTACCAGAGGCATGACTCAGTGCATTAAAAAATATACAGTATGTGTTTTTTAATAATACACTGTACAGGCATTTTAAGCCATAGAAAAAATACTATGAATAAATCATTTAATTTTTAAACGAAAATACGTGAGAATGAGAAAAAGCCACACCGATAAAGATTCGACCCAAGGAAATTCTACAAATTTACAGGAATATCAGAACCTCTAAAACGACCAATGTTTATAAATAAATGACAATCTGTAATAAATGAATAAAAAGCATGCAAAAAAATTTTTTTTTTTATAGAATTACGGTATTATTAAATGGATAATGTTTTTATTTTTAATGTCACAAATGTCATAAATGAATTAATAAATGAATAATGAATAAACTACTTTACCTTCATAGAATTATCTAAATCAATTAAATATTCACACGTACAATGTTGTATGAATCACAAATGATAACAACCCTCATATAAAATTGAGTTGAATAATATTTAATAATGAATGAACGAAAATATAATAGATGAATTATTAAAAGTGGATTAATAATTCTATTGAGCCTCGATTAGTAACTGTAAAGTAAATAGATAAAGTTTTGACAATCAGGGAATAATTTCGCCAGTGTAGCAAAAAGCTATACAAAACAACAACAACACATTTCTAAAATTGCTTAGCAAAAAATACAATACAAAACTATGTTTCTTGACTAAAAAATCAGTTTGATTAGCAATAATGCTAAACAAAATTTTAAAATGAAATTTTTCTCTGATATCAATTATTATTTCATTTTTCTTCATATTTGGCCACATCACATTTTGTTGTCAAACTAGTTTGATAGTGTAGACAGAGCTTTAGTTTCTCTCAAGTTAATGTACAGTATAATGGATAAATAGGAATTTAGAGTTCTTTGATATGTATCACATAATGAATACATTTTATCTTTGCAATTTACATGCATATTGATAATAGGATTTGATAATATTTATTGGCTTAACTATTATTGTAATATTTATTGGTGTAATTATTATTTATTTACATTAGCTGACTACAAGATACAAGATAACTTTATTGTCAAAATTGTTAACAATTTCGAGATATGTTTTGTACCCGAGTAGAATAAGTAATACGATGTGATAACTATATTATAAATAAATACAAATGACAAGTGACTATCTTGAAAGTTTTTTGTTAAATAAATTGCATGCTATGTACATTGGTGAAACTCTGAAACGGTTTGTGGATATTTTTTTCTGTGTCAGTCTAACCCTTCCTGATCTACTTATAATGATGTCTGAATGTAATGGATGTGATGGGTCTTGCATAATTGTGTCAAATTTCTGAAGTATGAATGTATTAAACATTTCATCTAAAGGGCAATTCCATGGTCACTCGCATTACACATTACAGTCATTTTTGTTAGTCTAAGCTTTGTACTTTCTATACTAATTGGATTTTTAAGTCAATGTTTTATATGAACATACTTTAGGTGCAAGTCTTTAATAAAATACTATAAAAAAAATTGTATGTCTTTTACTTCGACAATGACGCCATTGCGAAATTCTGTCACACGCATTACACAAAAAGGACACAACAAAAATTTGATTAGATTTGATAAGAACGTGTCCTTAAACTAAAAATATATGAATCAAAAGATCTTATATTTTTAATTACTGTACTTTTAAAGTATAAAATAGGATAATAAAAAAAATTCAACATTACATAGATTTTAAAAATATTTTACATTTTAACAAAAAAGTCCCGTCACTCGCATTACTGTCACTCGCATTACCGTAAGAAATGAACTTAGTATTTACTAAACAAAGCAGAAAGAAAAGTAGACAATAATTAAATAATGCAACATTAAACCACTCAAAGAATGTTATATCAATTTTCAAGTAAAAACTTTTATTTCAACTCATTTGGATGAAGTTCTATGACATCATCTATTTTTAACACTAACAGAATATCTTGATTTTTTACAAACACAGTAACAGAACACTTATACGGTCACTAAAAATGAAAATAGAAAATTCAAACAGCCATTTTACAAATTATGGAACTCAAAGTTCTTCGCAAACCAGCATCAAGCATTCTTTTTGCCCTGGTAGTGGCTTTAGCAAAGCCATAGCACTTCTAAAAGGTGATGGCCCGTCTGATGCCAAAGCAGCCTTCTTTGCTCTGAACTAATAGCCACACGTTTTCTATTAGCAACTTTAAGAGCATCAATCTTCTGCTTCTTCAAAGCTGGTGGCAGAGCTAGAATTTTCTCTTTTCTTTTACTTTTTTACTTCTTTTCGAAATTTCATTTTGTTTGTTTCTGTATGAGGTGTATTTTCCCTCGGCTTTCAGTTTTTCTAGGTACTTTCTCTGTCGTTCGGCCATTTCTAAAGGCAGGATGCAAATGTGAATGATATTTTAAAATTATTTTTAAATAATAAGCAATTATATATTTTGTTTTTAAAACTACAATGCTTTAGACCTGGTGGTGTAAAATATGCCTAGTAAATAATAATATATAAATAATAATATATAAATAACTTATTATAGCCTAGGCCTATGCGGTGTTTTCAAATTATAGAATTTGAAATAATTAACACTAACAATATAAGAAAAAAAAACTTAAAAATTGTGATTAAATATAAATGTATACTTATTCTTACCTTCTTATCTTCACAAAAGATTGTACCAAATTTGTTAAATCTCACCAGATTTAGTGTTTTTTATTTAATGAGCTCTTATAATGATTGATTTTTCAAATGATTTAACTGCAAAAAGGTCGTTGCTAGGGATTGTGCCCTCAACAAACCTAATGCTATAATTATTATACTGTAGTGCCTCCAAATAAGGGCCAAATCACACATTGTATTATGAAATTAATGTATATACTAATTCTGGGACTAATTCATAACTAATGATAGATTAATTACTATTTTACTTTACAAAAAAAAGAGTTTTAGTAATGTCACTCGCATTACATTGTCCATTTTTTAACGTCACTCGCATTACATGTCACTCGCATTTCACTTTTCAATGTCTCAGCAATTTTGTATTTACGGGGATTTTTTATTTTTATTTGTCAAATTTTAATTGTTCAAAGTAGTATAGCTAAATTATAAAATTTCATTAAAAAAAATTATCATCATGATGGTATAAAAAAAAAAAATCATTTTTTTTGTCACTCGCATTACATACCCTAATATATAACAGAATATACACAGCCTTCTATGGGATATTCAACATTTGTAGTTATATCATATTTTCCATACATCTTAAGTGTACTACCGTATTACTTAGACATGTTACTTTATAAATATTGCTTTATTGGGAAAATAATAATCAGTTAACGTAATTACCTATTTTTCACACCTAAAAAAAAATATATATTCAACATTGAATAAACGTAATTTTTTGGCTGCAAAAAGTCATAAATGAATTGAAAAAGTTAAAAACCTAGTTCCCACATATTCAAAGAGTAACATAAACACAAATTTTGAGCTGACTAATTAATTTGAATTTTTTTGGTCATGTCCATGTTTGCATGGAATTGCCCTAAAGGTTTCACTTCTACACCGATAACTCTGCTGGCCTTATTTACTACTGATACTAATTCTACCCTTTTAAATTGTTTACTCACTACTCTAAGTAACTCCTATAAATAAACAATGTACTTCTACTACAGGTATGATGTTTAATTAAATAATGATGAAAATTTAAATTAAGAGGAAAAAAACATTATGATTTGATAAAAGTAAAGTCTGTAAGTACTGTAAAAGGAAAGGTGAGCAGTCTATACCATTCTGGACATAGGGGAGGAATAAGCTGTTTGATTTGAATTTATATGGAAAACCATTAACAAAAAATACATAGCACTAGCACAAAACAATAACATTACTTAAACTAATAACAATACAAAAAAATATATTTAAAATTTAGAAATATTATTTCCATTGTAAAGAGCTCATTATTGATAACAATTTAATAAAATGATGATTTCCATTATTTTGAAATTTCAAAGAAGTACTGTACACGAAGTTGACACTTTACAGTACCGGTAAAATATACAGTACACAAGTTCATCATAAAATAAAATTGACTTAAAAGTTGAAAAACTGCAATAGAAAAACCTAACTGGATAGTAAGATCATTGGTATGCACAACGACGCTGACAACATTCAATAAAAATGACATAAAAAAACCAAATAAATTATTCAATATGGGAAGCTACGTGTTTTCTTATGGTTGTGTAGTGAGATGGAAGAATATATTACCACCAGGAGCATGATGTACATACACTGTGACAGTTGAATGCTTTTGATGTGTGTTCTGAATAATGTATGTTTACTATAGAGACACTAAACATTTTTTTATCAATAAATGTTTATGACAATATGACGGGTTACTTTTAAGAAAATGAATTTTTTGTGTGATAAATATGTTTGTATTAATATAAATAATGCATTCAATAAGAAACAAATAAATATGTCGAAATGTTACTTTGCTCTGTTGTTTTCATAGAAATATATATTTATATTAACTGTATATAGCTATGTCCAAAAAAAATAAATCTGTATTGGCAAGAAGAAACCAATTCAAATGAACTATACATTGAAAGATTTAACGCAAATAGGGGGCAACAAATTACAGACAGTCAACTCTCAGAACTCCCAATACCGGACACCTTTGGGCTGGCCTATAGTATGTCTGGTTTTCTGGAAAGTCTGGTATTTGGAATGTGTTTTTAATGGTAAAGATGAATTTGGTACCTTTTGGGCCTCAAGAAAAGTCTGGTTTTGGGAGATTTTCCGGTTTTTAGAGAGTTTTTTTTAGAGTTGACTGTATAGTCTAAAATGATCAAACAACATACCTGACCAGGATTTACTACAATTACCGTCTATGACCCAAGTATAATCCCATGCTAGATTATATGTAAGCCCCCCCCCCCAATATATTTACAGTAGGCTAAATTCAAGACTTTGGTAAATCTCATTGTACTATACATTTCGAGTGACCCTTGACACACTACACTCACACAGTAGTATCATTATACTATTAGTATTAGATTACTACAGGTATAGGAAATGGTTTGACAATCAATGAGCTACTGTACATTGTCAGTGAGAGAAAACAAGCAGACATACGGAAGCCAAATTATAAAATTTTCTCATATAATTTTGTAATTAATTTATTCGTAATTTATACTGTTAATTGCTAAAAAAAATAAGTATTTATAATGTAATTACATACTCTACCATGGGATTATACTTAAGTCATTATACAGTATTAAATTTACAAATCCTGGTCTTCCAAATTTTTTTTTACAGATTTTTAATTATCAAAATATCATGTAATTTGTTTTATTTATAGCCCTTTGTTTTTCTTATACTTTACTGTTATTGTTGTATATTGTCTATTGTATCTGTTCTGAGGATCCCAAATGATCAGCAATTGCTAGATGGATCACCCTCATAAAATATGGTTTAAATAAAAAACAAAATAAAACTAATGTTTGAACGTTTCAGACTACAGTAAAATTGTTAGCTACAGTACCCCTACAATTGAATTAGAAATAAAGATGGCATTAGCGCAAGCCACATAAAGTGTACAAGACTACAAGGCTTCCTGTATATCAAAACCACATAATGGTTTATTGGAGCTCTACACAGGATGTGTTCTTATTATAGCAAATTTGCATCATATCATTCAAAATTTCATACTATTACTATACTTGGTCATTTTATAATTACATTTTTATAATAATTTTAAATACATTTTCGACAAAAAATAATACTTTTTTTCAGCTTATAATTTGTCCTAGAAAAAAAATGACAATCAATAGTAAAATTCATTTTGTTGTTGTTACTTGATGGATGATTGGTTTTTATCAGCAATGCCTGTCAGAGAATGATGATGGTTGTACCAGTAATAAAATAATGATTGTCATTTACAAACCCTTATAAATCATACGTGCATTATGTACAGTATACTGTCAGAATATGATCAATATTTATCATTGTTTTCTTTCACTTAATACTGTACACTGTCACAAGATACAGTGTTGGTATTTAATTACGATTGGTTCATACGTGAAACACTCTACAAATGAACCAGGTTTATTTGTATAGTACAGTATTTGTATGAAAATATTCATACTCAAATCATGGAGGTATAAAATATTATTGTTTCAAATTATATATTATTTTATACATCCATGCTCAAATTGAGAAAATTTAGATTAGGTCCTATACGGACGTGGACTAAACGTGAACGACAGAGAAAGACTGATATTGACCAGTACACAAGGGTAACTCCATACTCTGATAGGTTAAAGTTCACACTGTAAGCTAGATGTGTACACCGGACCTCCAGTTTTACTGTAAGTTCTTACAGTATTGGAGAATATTTGTTCTACTGACTGTACCACCAAATCTATGGTCAAACCTCTACTGATAGATGCACTAGGTCCTTTAAAGTGAACACAAAAGTCAGATGTTTACACTGGACCTCCAGTTTTAAAAGTTCTTATCCGATAAGACTTTTTCTACCACCAGAACAATGGTCAAAACCTGTACTGATTTTATTGCTATGGTCTGAGGCATACTTGCTTTACTACTTGGCCACTCGTCTCAACACAGAACGAAAACGTATGTTAAAAGTTATCAATAATAAATGAAACCAACCTTTGCCAAACACCTCTACACCAGAATGGAAGACTCCAAGGCCTAATGTTGTAGTATAATCATTGATCCAGTACTAATAAGAAACAAAATATTCCATAATATTAATTATTCATAAAACATTCAAAATCACTTTAAAATAACAGAAAACAGCACATTTTTATACTGTGAACTATTTTGAATTGTTTTATTTCTAGGACTTGTATTTAATAACAACAAAAACTACTCAGCCTAATAACAAGCAATATATTAAAGGAAGGGATGATCAATCTTAAAGCTGAGAATACACATATTAAAAATGTAATCAGAAGTAATGTGGCATGAAGTAACTAAAAACATTGAAAGATGACATAAAGTATGACCAAAAAAAATGATACAAATGTTTTTTACAAAATTGTCTCTTTCTGAGAATTAATGTAATTGTTTATTTATAGTTCAATGACAAAAAATGAGAACAAACTTATCTATCAGGCTACTTGTAAGATAGTTCCTTTTCTTTATGTTTATTTAAGGCAAGCCAAGATATCATGAGCATTATATTGGATAATAAAAGTACTGTATCTGTTTATGTATAGCTGTATTTCCATCGCTTATTTGAAGGCTGTTCACCTTTTTACCCCTTTTTCTCTTAATTTTCTGCTTTTTATTTCTTTTGTTAAAGTGCATAGAGCTTTTGCATAATGTGCTACTGTATATTGAAGCCCCATTTATTATTATCATCTAACAAACATTAAATAAAACATGCTTTTACAAAAGAATTTTGGTTACGATATAAAATTTTAATGACATTATTATTCCTTTGTCATTTTAATGAATATACGATCAATTTTAGAACATAGTTTTAGTACCATTTTGGTGTCTTTAAATTTGTTTTTCTTTCAACTTACACAAATAAATATAAGGTCCAATTTTAAAACATGGTTTTTAATTTTAGTGCCATTTTGGTCTCTCTCTTAACTAATGGAAAAGCACTGTACTACCTTGCATTTATCTGGACAAGTGAACAATTTTAAATTCAAATAGTTGTTAGTCAATTGTTATTAATTTATCAAAATAAAGTAGGAAACTACCAAATAAATTGCATCTCGGAGTTGCAATTACACTCTTCAAGGATTTCTCGATTCCATAGAGTTTTTTTATTAATTTTATACTCCACATTATGAGTTAATTTCATTATTGATTTACTTAGAAATGGATGAATTCACATAGAGTAGATGTAAATTAAAGGAGCAGCTATTGAAATTACAGACAGACATCAATTGTGTGGGTTGGCTTTGGTGTATGCCTGTGATGCACTAATATATGCACTGTCAGTCATTTACACTAATTATATATACTCTGTAAAATGTCACTACTATAAGAAATCATTTGTTACTGACAAGAATGAGCTGTTAATGATAACCTTTCAAACACATTTATGTGATGTTCTAGTTTATTACGTATCACACTAGTTAGAAACTAGTTTGGCCATTTGGCCACATTTTAATGACTGAAAAAGTAAAATTCTTTCAGGGAACATAGAAGGATATTGGGAAAGACGATGGGAAACACATTTTCTTCACATGGTACTGTAGAAGTATAATGTAACCAGGCGCAGATTTAGGTGGAGGCTAATCAGGCTTGAGCTTCTCCTCCGCATAAAATTTAACAGCCATGTCTTTTTAAAATAAAATAATGCCTCTTTTTAGTTTTCTGCAACCCGACAGGTCGTTTTTATCATATATGAAATATTTAGCTGCCCCCAACACCCCTAATCTATAATGCTGGATCCACCCCTGATGACATAAGCAACTCATTTGAATATAATTATAATAATACTCACCATATCATAAACGTTTAATTTAACTTCCACCATAGTGTTCCCATAATGCGTTGTCGTCGTGTATATTGAATTTAGTGACATTGAGAAACAGTATTTTTTAAATTTAATCTTATGGAAAAAAAAGTTACTGTGTAATTATCATGTTGACTTTCTTCCAAGATTCATTATGAGCTAATCTTTTCAAGGTCCCAATTTATCTGCAAATAGAACACATTAACAATTGGTATGACAAGTCTGTAGGACTTTTTCAAACATAGAACAAAGATTAAAAAACTTTAAGTTATGCCTTAAAAAGAGTTTAAAATAAATGAATAAAAAATAAACTTAATTTTTAGCAACATCGCAATTACATTTTCATTCTAAGTATTCAATAATATTAATATTAAATATAGAATTAGTTCCAACAGTACACCCTCAATATTTAATTAAAAGCGTATTGCAAATATTTTTTTCCAGTTTATCCTCGCCTAGAGAGGCTTGCCTAGGCCTACAGTACTCTACATACAGCAGCAGTAAATTCATCAATTTATTTATATGATAATTTAATATATTGATTTATTATTATATATTTCTATTATATTAGCAGATTTATTAGTGCGTTATTAGTAAGTACAGAGGCCCAATTAATAGTATTTACTGCGATCACGGAGTTATACCTCCATGTTCCAAGCTACTGTGTAGCCATGTTCCGTTGAACAGTAACGCCACTCCAACCACCCCGTCAAACACAGCATTTCCGCAGGTACAACCTCAGGTCTGCTGCCTAAAATCTAGGCCTAGCCTAGCTAGCTAGCTGCTCGAACGAACTGAACAACAAAACTTACGTACCAGTTTTAAATTTCTAGCACCTGAAAAGAAGTACTATATTTAATTAACACTCTAATGTGTGTCAATAACTCATCAATGATCGGAAAAACGTTGAAAATGAGAATTTAACACACAAAATTCCTGACACAAAAACTCTGTTGTTATTACGTCTGCTGCATTTTCATTTTGCCAGCTCCATGAACCTTTGACCTTTCACCTCTTTTTAACCTATTATAAAGTGACTGACCGAACAACCCTTTAGTATTACTCTGCTGAACCGTATTTTTCAATTGCGTTCCAGAAAAAAAAAGAATATTCTTTCTGGCTGGCTAAAATTAATTTTTTTATTTTTATCTCATAGATATTTTACTACAAATACAATTTATAATAACTTAATTGAGGGTCTATCAATTTTTTGTTTCGACTTACTCTCTAACGTTTCGGATGTGAGCATGGAACTATAATAGTTCCATGATGTGAGTGACTAGTAAGCCTAGTATATTTGGCTTACAAATATTGTTAACATCATTTTCAGGGGAACAATTAGCTTCAATTCATATTTTAAACGTCAGTATATTTAGTACTGTATGTGTAAGATTGGCTGGTATTCCTCACAGAAGAATTATAAATTAAGTTTTTAAATCCAATAACTTGAGGGCGCAGTATGCAAAATGTGGTAGTATCGAAATTCAAACTACAATAATTTACCCATATTAAAAAGAATCAAACAAATGGAAGCTATGTTGTTAGTTATCTTGGTTTTATATATATCTTTACGATGGATCTGAAAAAACCCCAACCATTAAGTACTTTTAATTTCAATTTTCAGGACTTCTTTCTTTACAATCTGTTGAATATGAACTTTACTGTCATTTTTAACAGATTTTGAAATTTGTTTAATATAGTCCATTCCTATCTACACCACTACCATCTCTCACACACTACCCCAAGATGTTTAATAAAACTCCCATTCACACTACCCCAAGATGTTTAATAAAACTCCCATTCACATTACCCCAAGATGTTTAATAAAACTCCCTATGACACTACCCCAAGATGTTTAATCAAAGTTTCATTTCACACTACCCCAAGATGTTTAATCAAAGTCTCATTCACACTACCCCAAGATGTTTAATAAAACTCCCTATGACACTACCCCAAGATGTTTAATCAAAGTTTCATTTCACACTACCCCGAGATGTTTAATCAAAGTCTCATTCACACTACCCGAAGATGTTTAATTAAAGTCTCATTCACACTACCCCAAGATGTTTAATCAAAGTCTTATTTACACTACCCCGAGATGTTTAATCAAAGTCTCATTCACACTACACCAAGATGTTTAATCAAAGTCTCATTCACACTACCACAAGATGTTTAATCAAAGTCTTATTTACACTACCCGAGATGTTTAATCAAAGTCTCATTCACACTACCCCGAGATGTTTAATCAAAGTCTCATTCACACTACCCCAAGATGTTTAATCAAAGTCTTATTTACACTACCCGAGATGTTTAATCAAAGTCTTATTTACACTACCCCGAGATGTTTAATCAAAGTCTCATTCACACTACCCCGAGATGTTTAATCAAAGTCTCATTCACACTACCCCAAGATGTTTAATCAAAGTCTTATTTACACTACCCCAAGATGTTTAATCAAAGTCCTATTTACACTACCCCGAGATGTTTAATCAAAGTCTCATTCACACTACCCCGAGATGTTTAATCAAAGTCTCATTCACACTACCCCAAGATGTTTAATCAAAGTCTCATTCACACTACCCAAGATGTTTAATCAAAGTCTCATTCACACTACCCGAGATGTTTAATCAAAGTCTCATTCACACTACCCCAAGATGTTTAATCAAAGTCTCATTCACACTACCCCAAGATATTTAATCAAAGTCTCATTCACACTACCCGAGATGTTTAATCAAAGTCTCATTCACACTACCCCAAGATGTTTAATCAAAGTCTCATTCACACTACCCCAAGATGTTTAATAAAACTTCATTCTCATTCACTAAGATATTTAATAAATCTCAATTCCTTCCCATTCACTGAAATATTTAATAAAACTAAATACAATAAAAGTCCATTCACATTACCCCATGAATAAAACTCTATTCACACTACGGGAAGATGCTCAATAAAACTCCATTCCCATTCATCAACATCTCAACACCAAAACCGATGTCTCAGATCTATTTTTATTACATAACCCATCAATAATTCTAAACAAGAGGCCTAGCCCGTGGCTCATCAACACATGCAGTACACGATTATCTCCGAACCATGCGTCGTATGCTGCATTCTGTTTCTTGCAAACACACTCACATAATAATATACCTAATTCAGTGGAATTTATAAATATATTGCCGAATCCTCTCTCGGAGGAGAGAAGTTGTGTCGATAATGTGGGAACCAGTAGAAACACCGGTTATTATACCAAGTAAGAATATTATAATCAGAACACTTTCTAAGGTAAGATAACATTTAAATTCAGTCAGTTTAAGCTATGAATTTCAGTGCTAATCTATATAGTTTTATTATCATTTTTAGTTGAATACTTATTAGCTGTAAAGCTTCAGGGATGATCACAGAAATATATTGTGTTTTCTTTTTCTTCGATACCATTATAATTCACAGTCATACTGTCTTATTCTTATTCTCTCTATAGTAGATGATGACTCATGTTATAGATATTACATTCCATATCATAAGATTTATGGTTTTGAAGTATAGAACAGTTTTAATGTAGAATAAAACAGAGAGCTAAAGTCCGTCCAATAATATAAATTTAAAACAAAAAGCAGTACAGTCCTTCAAGTTCTTAATTTTTCAATTGGGAAATGGGAACATCCGGGCTATTACGGGGAGAGGGAGGACAGATTCAATTCCTATTTTATTGATTCATGTTTTAACACTATGGTCATTTCAAACTTTATCAGGGAACATCCCCTAAATTGTGTTGTGTAGGCCTACCAAAGATTCCCCAGGGTTCACGGTGTTGCGTGTATTCTTACGACTTGGCGGCCATTTAATTAAATGTATCTCTTAAGGAAAATTAAATAACCTAGTTATAGGTCCAGCCCAACCCTAACTAATTTTGGTGCAAAAAAAATGCTTACAAGTATAGCATTTCTTGGTCGGGGTAAAAACAAAGGCGTTGTTTCAGTTAGACATTGAGGTCCAACTTGTTTTGGGTGGGGAGGAGGGGAAGAAAGGACGAAGGGTGGAGGAACCATACGAACGTTGTCTTGGTCAAACTTTGAATTGTCTCTCGCAATTAAAAAAAACGATATTACCTTGAATACACAGTAAATCAATAAAATATATGTATAAAAAAATGAGTAAATTATTTTTAATGAATATGTTTAAACATAAAATCGATATAAGAACATAATATCGTAGGCTATAATGACATACCGAAGATTACGATCTGAATATTAATATAATTTTTATCAGCAGTCACATGTGCATAGATATAATTAGCTTATAATAATTATTTGCTGGGTACATTATTGGTAGTAAATCTTGTGGAGGTCATATGACGTCATCATTGTTTGTGTTTTAAGAGACTTCATATAAAAGTGCAGGAGATGCTGGTACAGTGTGTTTAATTAACTATACTGTATAGTTCCTATTTATGCATTTTAACTACAAGGGTCGTTACGGCGATGTTTATCATTATTAGTATAGGCTAAATCATGGTTTCCATCACTAAAGCTTGGTTCCCACTAGCGACGCAACGTAACGCAACCTACACAACGTAAGAAAATGCCCTTCCCATAATTGTGTTTTCCCCCGCCTGCGTGAAATCAAACCTGCTATTTTATTTTGCAGCATTGTTGCGTCGTCGGTTCCCACTTGTGATTACGCAATACAGCACTTTGCGTCGATACCGTACGTCGTTTCGTTGCGTCCTAGTGGGAACCACGCTTTAGGTCGCAACGCAATGACGTAATTAGCGATGAATCATCCGAAAACGAACATTATGAACTCGCGTAAAGTAGGCGGGATAAATTCATTCATTAAAAACTACACCCCATGAGCACAGAATTGGTACCTATCTCACCTGTGTTTAATTAATGACGTCCTGCTAAGTAAAAAAGTACGGTAGGCCTACTCATTTTTTCTCCTCGTCCTCTTGACCAATCAATGAATGGAGGCTCAAACTGGGTACAAAGTTCACCAACCAATCAGCATCCACAGCAAACTTACGATTAAAAACAACAGTCGCGATAAACTTTACACTTTCACCCGAATGAGCCAAGCTGTCCAAACTCTTCATCAACTATAGCTCTTCACTTCGGAATTTCCTATTACCAATATTACCATCTTATTTCTTTGAGCCTTGTATTATAATGTATTTACGTACACGTTGCGCAGCTGCAGCAATGCTCCCCGTGGTTTGGAAACCAATCTCGTAAGTGATGTTTAGGATGAAATATTAATTGACCATTAATAGTAAATTTACCAATGAGAAAGACTTCGTATAACACAGTGTTTACTTCGTAATATACCGTACAGTAAGTACACAGTGTGACATAAAGCCATTATCTCTTCATTCGTGGAGCGTAATTGCGGCGGCTGTATTGTCAAACTTCACACACTGATTGTGATATCTTTTGTATTCAACGAAATCTGACTTTATTTACTACAACATGCGATGATTCATTCGATGTGTAGTGTAGCGCGCGCACCACAGTTCGCGCTACGAGGTATCGTTCTTCTACAACTCACTCAATGATTTATGCACCGATGATATGTTGAAAACTCGAAATACCGTAAGTTTGTTAATTATTTTTAAATAATTTGCATAATAATGTCACGAACGGAGGGATCATAGTTGGCCGTGAACAATTCTGTTTGATGGATAGAAAAATGTGTATTTATAGTACGCCCGCGCGTAAATCACGTTGGTATCGACGTAATTGACGCCCGCGCGTAAATCACTTTGGTATCGACATAATTGACGCCCGTTCGTAAATCACGTTTGTATCGACGTAATTGGCTCCCGCGCGTAAATCACGTGGCTAGGGAGGAGTGGGGAGCACGCGCGGAATAAAAAAGATATGATTTTTTTTTAAATTATTGTTACTGCAGTACACGCGCGTAAACTTGATGGGGGCGCTATACTCTCTGGTCTGAATCGGTTTTTAGTATGTGGGAACACTTTTGAATTATATCAATCTTTAATCAATGACAATTTGACAGCATTACTTTCTATTAACGTTATTAGTTTAAACTGAAAAATGCGAAAATATTTAACACAGCCTAATGAATCAATAAGCAGTGTACACATTTTAAAATGTTTTTACGAAATTTAAAATGACCTAAAGTCTATATATTCTAAAACGAATGTTTTGAGTTTTTAACGGTACCCAGTGAAAATCTAATCATAGTAATACACAAACGATGTCAGAGCCTAACTTTTTTCATCGTCTATCGGAGGTAAGTACCGTATATAAGATACATATTTGCGCTTTTATTCGATACTATATTAGTTCTATTCGAGATTAATTATGCACTTAAGAAGTGTCTTCCTTTTCAAATGTTAATATTGAGTTATATGATGAAAATAAAGGGTTTTGTTGGCTTTCTTATTGAGATAGATTCTAATTATGTATTAGGTTTACAATATCTATTTCATACGCAATCGTCTGACAGGCAATCTAAATCATGATTTCCATGCTGTATATACTGAGAATCAACATAATGATGTTGCGCAAATTAAAAGACTGTAAAATGTAGGTCTATGTTGTCTTCCTGATAACAAAATACGACAAAATGTTTATTTAAATGTGAACTTGCTTAACTATTATATTATGTAGAGGTGAAAGGAGAAATACAAATCTACATTTAGCTCATCCTTTTTTGTCAGAGTTTGAAAGAGAGTTATGAAAAATGAAAAATAACGAAAGAAATTAGAGTAAATCTAACTTGTTCCTGTAAATATACTGTATTTAAATGCAATAGACCATGCAGTTCCTCTCCTCTTTATTTTGTAAGGACAGTAATGATCCCAGTATAGGACTCTGATCCGGGGACTTCTCTACATCATATACTGAGTAGCGTATTTGCTTGTCGTTGTTCAGTCACAGTATCAATTTCGCCCTCAGCAAATTGATGTAGACTTGCGCTCGAGTCATACAACCGATGATTATAATTAAATGGGTACCCGGTAAAAATGTAACGTTCGTATACGATCAACATCATGTGACGTGCACGTATAAATGTAACGTTCGTAACGTATGATATCATGTGACGTGCACGTATAAAATGGTGCAATAGACATCATCAGTAAGTGCTTTGCTTTAAAGCCTATTTTCCGTTAGCAAATATATTCGCGCGAATCGAACATTCCTGAAATATGATTGGTTGCGCATTTTTTCAGAAAAAGCAAATGTATTAATACGCATGTGCATTAGTGAACACTTTAGATTCGCGCAAATAAATTTGTCTAAGTTAAACGCGAGAGTATTATGTTAATAATAATATAAACAGGATAGACAAGGTGCATACAATAGGCTTACGTACATAGTGGTAAAGTTGAATACACGCAACATGTAATGACCTTTGACACATCTCTGTACGAGGTACGCATTATTTTGTATCGCGTCAATAAATCATTGCAGTATGTTTTCTTATTAATCAATTCGTTCATTAACTAATATATTAGGCTACAGAAACATAATTAAAGATTTGTTCGGATAAACAGATTCTCGGTACTGTATCATATAGGAATATGACGCATGTTTATTTAATGTTATCACTAATGTAATTATTTTAGAGAATTAATAGTAACGCAGTGGGAAGAGAACAACGCTGGATGAACTATGTCATCCAATGAGTTCTTAACGAATAAGAACACGTTACAATGTATTATGTTTTCTTATATAGGCCTATAACAATTCATAAATTTATAATAATATATCTTAGACAAAAATCAGATTCGATTATTGTTGTTTCACTATTCAACACAAGACGCCAGTTTTTTGCCAACTAGTCAATGTATTATACGGTTAATGTGTGTTAACGTACACAGCCGGCCATCCCTATATTCAGGCGCCACTCCTATTCGAGAGACACCCCTACTAAAGCGTGGTTCCCACTAGAGACGCAACACAAGGACGTAACGCTACGTAATTTAGTTAACCAGTCACAAGCGATGGATTATTCAAACTGACGCTTGTCATTGATCAACACGCTTGCGTTGCATTTACGTCATTGCGTTACGTCCTAGTGGGAACCAAGCTTTAAGATACATTCACACTTGTTCCGTTTCACGGAACGGAAGACGGCGCCCTTTTGTTAAATAATGGAAAATCATATACAGAATTCCGTGGGAACGAAACAATATTGCGAAAACGTGTGGAATGAACGATATTTTACCACTATGTGGCGAACTCTATTTTAGGAACGCTTTGTTAAGTTGGGCCCCAAATGTGTCCCCCTAATAAGGGTTCGATGGTATATGGTATATTCTTTGTTATATGTATCTTAAACGCAATGACGTCATTAAAGGTATACTTTACGTCCACTACAAAAAAAACGTAATGAGATAATAACATCAGTCTAGGCCAACAATGCCCCTTTAATCTTCTCATGTACTTTCATGTCAACCATTTGGCAGCCATAAATACCAACATTGTTTACATAATTATTACATTATGGTTAATTTACATATGCATATTCGTGTTTGTCTTAGACAGAAGTTATAGATAGACAGTAATGGGTGGAGTTTTACGTCACACAATGTTGTGTTTTACGTCACACAATGTTGTTTCTATTACATATATTCATACACATGGGGTATCAAAATGACCGTAATTGTACTGGGAGTGTTTTTATGAAATTATGAATTAGGCTATGAAACATTATCCGCCATCTTGGATACTATATAGCGACAAAATGGCGTCTAAATAGTCCACTGTTTCCCTCTAAAGATGTTTCTATCAAAATGACCGTAATTGGAGTGGGTGGGGGAGAGTAAAGTAAACTTTTATGTATGAATATCGAATAAAATCAATCAAAATCAATCAGTACCCGCTTAATTTGAGGGTTATTTACGTGGTAGTCATACATGTGACGCATAGTCCAGTTTGGATGAGGGAAAGAAGACTGGCCTTTTTGTTTGTGTCTTAGATTTTAACACGATTTATTATCATATTTATCAATAACAACATAATTATATCAATCGTCAATTTTGGCAATTGATACGTTTCTTTTACACAGAAGAATTAGTTTTACGATTTCATCTCTTATGAGATAAAAATGAAAACAAATACGATATGTTTTTTGGAAATCCAATCCACGGATAGATAGTATCTCTTTTTCATATTGAATTACTGATCCAAATGTATCATATTATTTACTATCATAGAATTATTAATATCAAAAACATTCTTTTTTTTTATGCAGATAGGGTGAAATTATATGGTTACAGTAGGCTTGCCTCAAGTCTGTAGCCTTTTTTTATGTAATCCACCAGTCGGCTTTACCATTTTTACGAATACGAGCTCAAGTAGTATACGTATGAAACGCCATATGTGCCAAAATATTTACTAATTTGTACTAATATTAAGTCGAAACTCCGTCTAGAACCTAGACTATGTTACCGGTACCATCCATGGTGGACCTATAAAATAAGGTTCATGATATTTAAAAAACACTTTTTACCCACGCTTTATGTTTTCCTCACTCTCGCTGGAAACAACTCCCAATTCGGATAAGCTGTATCTAGGCCTACACTATCAAACTTTGTATGATCACAAAAATGTAATGTGCCCATATATGGTCATGATGATGACATATTACTACCATATTTGGGCACATCATTTTTTTTGTTTCAAACTAGTTTGATAGTGTTGACAGAACTTTAAGATGTGTTGTACACGCAGGAGCATGTCTAATATCTAGGCCTGATCTTAAGAAGCCAGAAGTCTGTCCATCAGATTCGATTCAGTGTGTTTCACTGTTGTTTCATTAGTAGTGAAGGACCACTGTAGTTTTATAATAATGATGGACATGCAAGTACCAATTAATATATGACAACAAATAGCATTTGTTATGCATTATCGTTGATTGGTTGCTGTATATAATATTAAGCTGCAGCCGACCGAATTTATGATACTGTAATTCTGAGTTGTTCCACCCGATTACGAGTGCTGTAATATATCCACATAAGGCAATATATCTCCAGTAATCATAGGATGATTCTGCAATACAGACATCATGTTGTCGGATATAGGCATTGTGTGTTTCACAGAATTTGCCTATGATATTGGACAAATGTATATACATTACACCGAGAATCAGCTAATAGTTGAGACCAAAATAATATCATTCTGACATTTTTATACCATTCAATTTATTCCGGATTTTACCAAACAAACAATAACACATACATCCCACATGCTAGACCCATGGGACTATTCATTTTTGTCACGAATTCGATAATAAATGTTACCGTTAGTATCAATAATAATATAAATTAATAATTGAAATGTTGGTATAGGCCTATACATTATTATCAAATTATAGCAAATATTATAAAGAACCATGTTTAAAGGTGTTATATAACGACACACTGTTGTAGTAGTACATACAACACATTAATATTGTTATACAGACTCGCTGTTGTCATCAGCTGTTACAACTGTCAGTAGTTGACTTGTGATCCCGCGCACGTGCCTGGCAGACGACAAAGCCAAGGGTAGCATAATAATATTGCCTTCCTACTACTAGCATAGTGTATTCGACAAAAAAACTTTCCCACTGTGTAGGCCTACTAACAGATCAGAGGGAGTAAAAATAATTGTACAATTCCCTGATATTAATACTAGTAGTAGGCCTAGTGCATTCTGCGAGAAACCTTCCCACTGTGTACTACACTAGAGCAGGGAGTAAACATAAATTGTAAAATTCCCTGATATAATATTATAGTAGCCTATAAGTGCATTCTGCGAGTGTGCGAATTCTCAAAATTAGTACCGTATTTCGATTGTTCGACTGATGCATGTGTAGTTGGTCTTGTTACTCATATTAAACCATATTTTTTATATTAAAAAAAACATCATTTAATGAAGAAAAAAAAAAATAATCAGAACTGTTACGTCAAAAAGTCGAGCAGCATTTTTTTGAAATATTTAAAAATGTAATGAGAATCAGCTAAAATAAAGTTGAACTATCTGTATGAAAATACACTACCCGACTTCCATTATGGAAAATAATGTGTGTTTTTTGTGAGTTTTGTTTGTGGTTTGTCACTTTTGTTGTTATTTCAGTGACAAATTTACGAATAAAACTGACAATTGCAGTATTTACTGTACTAATGGGAGTTAGTTCAACAAACATTTGAGTATGTTTAAGGCCTACACACTGGCTTTTGCTAGATTGCTTCTTTTAACTTCACAAACAAACCGATTTGAGAATTTATTAGAAGGATTTCATTAGAGCACACTAATGCACCACAAACGCGACTAAGTATATTTTACATTACTCAAAAAAAAAAATCTCACTTACGTCGTGAAACATTTAGAAATATGCTACTTAGAAATACCGGAAATGGAAAATAAACAAAACAGAAAAACGATTTCTCTGTATTTTTTATAGTGTATTAAGTATAACGACATATAATATACCTTAATGTAACTAGTCATAAATAAATAAATTAGTCAGATTAATAATAATAATAATGAATCGTTAATTGACTGGTGGAACGTTACTGTTACGACTGACCACTCTGACCAGTTACTGCAATAACGTATTTTCATCATTAGTTTGTTTCGTTAATAGGAGTTTACGATGCTGTCACTGCAATAAATAGTGTGTATGATTACACATTGCTAAATCATTTCATAAACAGGTTTACGAGTAAGCAAAGTGTTGCTGCTGCAGTAACTGCAGTAGAATCATTCAGTGATCGCGTATTTATTGTGTCAATAATGGGAAGTGATTATAGTGGACAGTTCGTCCTAGAAATCCACGAAAAGGTTAGATCAGAATACAGAGTACATACTTATTAATTCATTAATGCTATTGTTTTCGAGTACTTTAATGACAAAGAATAAGTTTCCAAATAGTAATAATACATATATAAATCTTGATCGTAACACCTGTGTGCTTTTTATTGAGGTTTGCATCAAAGAAATCTCTTGTCTTTTATCACTTAAGAACAAAAGTGCAGAGTGAATTATTGCAAATGACGTTCCATACTAACGCTGGTCGGCTTGGCTTATCCTGTTCAAATTTATTTTTTTTATGTATAAATTTTTTTTTTTTTTAATGTATAAATTCATTTAATTAACGTCTACTGATCCGTGTATTTATGAGTATTGACAAATAATATTTATATATACCCTTTTTCTACAAACTTTGTAAAAAAATATTCTCTATTTAAAGAACCACTCAAGCATGACTAAGTAGTATACTTAACGAATCAGAATGCTGTATCAGCAAATAGTTTTGAGGAGAAAGGAATTAAGATATTCTATATATTCACAAGAAATATCTTGAAATTTTCATAATCCATTTCAATATATTGCTGAGAGCAGTGAACAGGAACGGTACATGGATCAACCGCGCGGCTGACAAAGCATCGTTTGGAATGTGACCGCCGCGCAGGCCTACTGCGAAGAAAGGGTTTATCAGAAATTAAAAACAACATTTGGATAATTTGAAAGCACGGATGATGATCCATACAATGTATTACAGATACTAGTTATGGTCATATTGGATTTAGGAAATGCATATCGCACAAGGAAATAATTCTACAACATGAAGTGTGATCGAACATATATTGGAATTGTAATTTAAAAGGGATTATTCAAATGTAGCAGTGTGTTCATGGCTTCAAACCGCGATAATCTCATTTACAGCAGTGTTCAGTCTAGATGTGTAGTAAAGACGGGTTGTTACTACTTTTGCTATAGTCAACATTGCCGTATGAAATCATTTTATTGTTTGAATTTGGATTGAAATTATTCCAAGCACATTTATGAAACTCTATAGTCGCAGGATTTATGTCGCGATCTCAATGGGCATAATAAAAGCCGCTAAGGAGCACCAGAAAAAAGTAAGTAACCAAAAATGTGTCAATTTTCCCCCTCCTACTCCGAGAAGTTGTCAAAATGCCATTTCTATACGGTCTCTGTAGATATCAATTATCAGCCATGTTTCCATATTTGCATAATTAGTATTAAAATATTTATTAGCAGAGGTAACATGATGCTTTATTTAATTATGGAACTAATTTACACGTTACTACAGTGGTAACCTTTCACAAAAGTAAGTTCTTACACTGCTTTGGAGGAGTTCACTGGTGTGAATAAGGGTCAAACCGATTGAAAATGGTGAAGGGGAACCGCGGTCGGTCGATTACATACACCAGAAAAAAATCACCTAATTTCCCCAAACGATTAATTGGAGTTCAAAACATAAATACGATCTTTTTTTAAAATTATTATCTTTTAAAAAATATGTAAACATACAGACCCAATTTTTGGATGGGGAGGAGGGATTATTGTATCCTCTATCCTCTGCCTGTCATTTCAGTTACAAATAAAGCAACCTTGATCGATAATCGATATCTTTATTAATACCTTTCCAACATAACATGCTCCAGTCATACATTATAACTCTTAAGCTCTGTCTACACTATCAAACTAGTTTGACAAAAAAGGTGTGATGTGCCCAAATATGGTAGTGATATACCCATATATGGTAGTGATATGATCATCATGTCCCACTATGGGCACATAACATTTTTTTTGTCACATAGTTTGGTAGTGTAGACAGAGCTTTACTCGTTCTATGCTAATATTATTCAGAGAAACATAAGATATACAACAATTAATAATGATTGCTTTTGAAACGTGACCAAGAGCTGAGGAGGAATATAATATACATGATTTCTATTATCCTTCGGGCTAAACCTTTGTAACCGATTGTGTGACTGACTGGCGTTCAACAATATACATTCATAATAGCCAATCTCCTAATATATTAAAACTAAAAGAGTTTACATTCATAGATCCAATCTTCTTTATTAAAACTGAAAGAGTTGACAGCAATATTACATGCTGTCAAAATTGTATTAAGGGATCGTTATCTGTTGCGGGCATGTTCGTTTGTTAGGGGTGATATAAATGTCATTTGCGTTGAACCAAGAGTCGGGAGACAAACACGAGGGGTGTCTTTCTATTACACTCCCTAACAAGGGTTGAATTGATAGAACGCAACGCAAGGACATAAGCTTGTCTTCGTTCGGCTGATCAAAACCTACTACTTGTTCCTAGAATTAACACCAAATCTTATGGACAAAGGTCTTTTATGTTCTCTGCTGCTTCTCTTTAGAATTCTCTCCCTCGTCATTTTACTTATTCAACTTATATTGCTATTTTTAAAAAAGAACTTAAAACGCATCTTTTTAACATCCAATATAAGCGCCTTTGATTTTTACTTCGGTTTAGTTGATTCTGGTGCTATACAAATACCTAAATTATTATTATTATTATTATTATTATTATTATTATTATTATTATTATTATTATTATTATTATTATTATTATTATTATTATTCCCAATGGGACGCAACGGAAGCACGTACGCGTAAACGCAAGCCAGTTGACCAATGACAAGCGAAGGTTTGAATAATCCATCGCCTGGGATTGGTCAAATTGCTTGCGTTGCGCCTATAGGTCCTTGCGTTACGTCTGTATTTGGAACCACACTTTAAGCCTGGTTCCCACTAGGACGCAACGCAAGAACGTAAGAGCAACGCAATCGAGTTGTCCAATCGCAACGCGATGGATCATCGAACTGTCGCTTGCCATTGGTCATCTCGCTTGCGTTGTGTCTACGTCCTTGCGTTGCGTCATAGTGCAAACCAAGCTTTAGCTTCAGCATGAAAGTTTCAAGATGCTAGTAGAATTGCATGCAGGCTTTCAATCTTCACCCTTTCCCCGCCCATGATATTGAATCTATTCGGGTGCGATCTCATAATCGTATGTAGGCTTTAAAATTTAGTTCAAATCTAGATCCACTTGTTAAGCAGTACACGTACACTTAGCAATTAATAAAACAAGACACACTATTAGAATCAAATGCAATTTAGCAAACGCTGACTTGAACTATATTAGATAGATATATATGAAGGTTTTATGACCAGCCGTTACAATTTGGAAACAGTTTTGATATTAGACACAATAACCACCCGATTCTGCGTGCTGATCTGCAGTGGCAGTATTGTTACAGTATCATAAGCAATATCCGTAAAACAGAGCACAGTGTGTTTCACATGTGATGCTGTATCATGGAAAGTTATGTGATGATCTCTACATGACAATATTTCTCCAGTATCTGATAAGCAAATTCCGTAAAACAGGACAAAGTGTGTTTTACATGTGACGTATGTATCATGTTAAAAGTTGGGCCATGGGTATACATGCTTTGTGTGTTTCCACGGAATTGATACTGGGAAAATAGTAGGCCTACCGAGAAACGGCTAATAATTGATATAAGAGTGCATGGTGGTCATTCATTATCTGTTTAAGCTAATGGCTTGTGTGCTATAATTGAAATCACCGATCGTTTGTTATTCGGTTTGTTTTATCTATTTGATGTGAAGAACTACCGTACTACTCTAAGGGTTTGCTAAAACTCATTTAGACAGTGTTGTTAAGCGCAGCATGCAGACATAGCTGTGATATATGTGCGTAAAAGCGTATGTACAGTAGACGGTGCTAGCCAGGATTTAAACTAGAACTATTAAAATAAACCTGGCTAGCGACGAGGGCGTATCCCCATACTTCGGTTTGGGTTTAGCTTTGCAATATTTATTCGTTTGTTATTTTATCATATTAATAATAAAAGCAATATTATGTTCAAAATGTAAAACTATACAATTTTATAAAAGTATTCAAACAAAACATCTTATAATGCAATATACCATTTTATCATATATATTTATATTATATCAAATCTCTTTTTAATACTGAATATCAATCTTTATATCGTTTTAGCTCTGTAATATAAATTTTCTCTGTATACATGTTTGTTTTATCTAGATTTCAACACAATATCAAAATATTTTATATAATCTTTTAACCTCTGTCTGTGTAATATCACTTAAATATTCATTGATAAATAGATAGATAGACATATATTATACTGTAACCTTCACCATATTGTTTATCATTGCAATAAAAGTGGGTTTCCCCCACAAAAGAGAGAAAAAAAGAAAGAAGTACCGTAGACATTTTCATTAGGCCTATTATCTCATCTCAAACAACTAAGGGTTAAACTTGGTCATTTGAGCAATATATAATTTTACTCGATATTTCGCTTGTTCACTTTAGACAGTGACATTTCAGTATTACTGATATTGTGTGTAGTGAGATTTAGGCCTTGTATCTCATCATGTGAAAATTGTAGGCCTACTAGATTTCGCTTGTTCACTTTAGACAGTGACATTTCAGTATTACTGATATTGTGTGTAGTGATATTTAGGCATTGTATCTCATCATGTGAAAATTGTAGGCCTACTAGATTTCGCTTGTTCACTTCTGTCATACTATTCTAAAGATTGTTAAAAGTCACTTTAAATAGTGGGAGATATTCAGAAACATTACCTGATATTGTGTGGGTAAAAAGGCATTTGGGCCTAGTGTCTCGCCTCAACACCGAAGGGTTCAACTCATCATGGACACATTGTAGGCCTACCTGATAAATTTCGCTTCATTCATTTAGACAGTGGTAGACATATTAAGACATTCATTTAAAGGCCTAAAGCATTGCAACCTATAAACTCGTAGACCACAATGATCATTCGGTACAAGACAATAGCGCTGTACTAACATTCACTAAGGGAACTTGTAGGAGAATGTGGACTCTTCTTATCCATTTGTCCGAACCTTTTCCCACCCAATTAGGACGGATATCCAGGTTTTACATCTAGATTATATCACAAAGAGGTTTGGGAGAATTCTGCTCCGAGGTACCTGATACTTTGTGGAGAAAAGAGGGATTTAGGCCTAATGTCCACCAACCGAACACCGAATGGTTAAACTCATTATGGCATGGGAAAATTCGATAATTTCTCTTGTTCACTTCTTTCTTTATATTACTACGTATTTCTTAGCAGAATAGTTCAGTAAAACATGATTAATAGTAGTTATACAGTTGCATACATTGCGATGAAAACATTCCACATAAATTAAGTTTCGTTAAGAATTTTGGATTCAGTGGAAACCGAAATCAAGTATGTGTTTAAAGCATGTTTATGATGGATGGTCCTCCTGTACTAAAGGCACAATTTTAGCTTTATTTACTGTGTAGATGTAGGCCACATTGAAATAAAATATACCGAAAGGGATTTGATGAGAGCTAGTGGCCTGTATCATGCCCATCCTACATAAAATTAATTTGGTCATATAACAACATAGGCCTACATTATCTATTTACGTTCTCCATGAAATACAAATATTGTGTTTATTTGTTAATTATGAAAAAGATGTTTTATTGTAGTTTTTATTTTTTTTTAAATATTTTCTGTCAGAACAGACCTTTACGCGTTCATGTGTGTTTTCAATAATTCATAAAAACAAATTCATTTATGCGTTCGTTCGATACCGTAGTTTAGCCCGAAGTGTACGGTACTCGGTGATGCTATTAGGCCTACACTTATACGTAAACATTATAATGACAACTAACTTTTACGTCATTTTTTTTTTTAATAACCAAATCTTTAGAATTTGTCTTTTACATTTCTTGAGGCTAATTTCACCCAAACGTGTGTTTACACTATTTTTATTGCTGCCCGTTGAATTGTTGACGTTTTTACTGCTTAAGACTTTTCAAGGCTCTGCAATGCGTACTAGCAATTTCCTTTACCTTCTTTCAAATGAAATAATATTGTTTCTTATCTTTATACTTATAATAACTTCTGTTACACATAATAACGACAATGACGTGACTATGCTCTCTCTTAAGCTCTGTCTACAATATCAAACTAGTTTGACAAAAAAAAGTTTGATGTGCCCAATTATGGTAGAGATAAGCTTAAATATGGTAGTGGTACGACATCATCATGTCCATATATGGGCACATCACATTTTTTCACATAAAGTTTAATAGTGTAGACAGAGCTTAGTTCATGTGCGTTAGCAAATCATTTATGAACTAATTAACTGGTGTCAAGCGTCTGCTCAAATATTCGGTCAAAGGTTAAATAGCAAACACGAACTAGAAACGTTACAAATTATATAAAGAAAATTGACTATAAATATATAATAATAATATACAGTAGGCTATACGTGTATATAGAAAAACTAGAGTCACAAATTAATTAATTTAATTTAGAATCAAAATCGGTTAACTGTGAATGTTTTAAAAGAAAGATGATTGATTGCACAGGCTGGAGATAATGAATAATATAAGTGTGCCTAAGCATGTTGAATGCTTCACTTGACGCAAGACGCGTTAAAAATGCTCTCGTGGGGCCGTCCGTGACGCTTCGCGACGCAAGGCTTTTGAATACATACATAACAAGGATTGTACAAACGCGACGTCTTCATTTTTGTGACAGAGATAGTGTTTGTTGATAGTTATAAAGTTTGGTTCCCATTTGAACGCAACGCAATTAGGACGTAAGCCGCAACGCAAGCGAATTGACCAATCGACAGTTCGAATAATCCATCGGTTTTGATTGGTCAATTCTATTGTGCAGCGTGTGTACGCCCTTGTGCTACGTCACAGTGGGAACCAAGCTTTAGACTGAGCCGCGATAATGCAACTTTTAAAGAGTACGAACTATGGAGTAGTAGGCCTACATGTATTTAAAGTAACATGTGTATGTACTGTAATATTATGATCCTCAAACGTTGTTACTAAATGTTTGTACAGTTGATATTGTAAACTGAGCGGGGTTTCTGACAGGTGCTATACTACGTATCACAATACAACAGTAAGGGGGATTTATTTCACCAATGTGATACGAAGCTTAAGATTTGTATCTGATATGCCATCTTCACAGGGCCGTAAATAATTCCATCTCGATCGGCTAGACACGGTGAATATAGGCCTGGTATGGGCGTAGCCACAATTTATTAAATTAATGAACAATATACGATACAGGATTCACCAGGGTTGTATTGGTGAAATCTGTCCCGTCCTGCCTAAATAGAGGTTTTGTTGTCCACAAAGAGGCCTTTGGGCCGGCACGCATGGTCCCGGTTAAGCGTGGTTCTCACTAGGATGCAACGTAACGCTACGACGTATTGACGTAATCACAAGTGGGAATCGACGACGCAATAGTGCTACAAACATCGCATGTTTGATTTCACGCAAGCGGGGGAAAACACAATTATTGGAAGGGCATTTACTTACGTTGCGTAGGTTGCGTTACGTTTCGTCGCAAGTGAGAATCAAGCTTAAGATGCCAACATAGCAAATGTTTGGCTGATCGGTGTGACGATATTTTTAATAACGAACATAGCATTTCAGAGGGTACATATTAATAAATAATAAAACGTCGTATTATTATGATTTATGATACATGTTTCTCTTTTTCTTTGCAGCTAAAACTTGGCGGCTTTTTGCGCTTACTATTACGGTGGAAAGCAAGTGTGTACAAGTTACTTTGGCGGGAAATGTTGATATTTCTTTTCCTGTACACAATCGTTAGCGTCACATACAGATATGCTCTAACAGGATCTGTTAAAACAACATTTGAAAAGTTGGCGATATATTCGAACGAGTATACCCGAGTATTTCCGATTAGCTTCGTATTAGGATTTTATGTTACTGTCATTTTTGACCGTTGGTGGCGTCAATACCTTGTCATTCCATGGCCAGACCGTGTAGCTTATAATGTTGCAGCTCATATTCTGGTAAAAATACTTTTTTTTTATTTTTAAAAATCATTACCCGTTAAAGTATTTCAAGAAACTCTAAACCACTCAACATTGATGCAAATGAATGTAAACAGCAAATATGAAAACATATGTGGGTGTAACAAAAATGTTTCTCATTAGACAGATTTTACGAAGTAAAAGTTGTCTCTTTCAATCAATTTCCATTTCTTTCTTTGTAGGGCTCTGATGAAGAAGGGCGTATACTGCGTCGCACAATGGTTCGTTACATTAATCTAGCCGGTATTTTAATTTACCGTGTGGGTAGCAAACGAGTTAAAAAACGTTTCCCAACATTAGCTCATCTTGTAGAAGCAGGTAGGCCTACATTTTTCACTATTTAATGGAAGATTCAGTAGTAATTTTGCAGAATTAAACAAAAACTAAACCACAACTGACACTGACATCAGAAAAAAATTACAACGTCCTCCGTAATTAACACTATGAATTCTAAGCATCACATTCCACATATCAATTTAAAAACGAGAATTGTTTTTGCTAAGTGCCTCAAAGAACATTGACCTTATGTCGGAGTACTTTCTATTAATGGACAAAATCAACATCGTCAATAAACCTTGATCGAACATAGACCGCTTGTTGGAATCAAATATAAAATTTATAAATGAGCATACTGAGTCTGTTCTAAAAACAAAATAAATATTGCACGCCATAAATGATGTATAAGAAAATCAAGGTAAATGCTAGAAATTACATCATCATTCATTGATGAGATCAGCATTGGAAACGCAGTGTCAAGGCGATTAAACGTTTATAAGAGTGAAAGTATATGTAATTTCACCCTTCTCTGGTTTAACAATGAAAGTTGTACATTTCAGTGTTGTACAGTATTGGCGGAGACACATCTACACGGAGTTTTGACTTAATATTAGTAAAAATATTTCGGCACATGTGGCGTTTCATACGTATACTACTTGAGCTTGTAAACTTGTATTCTCAGACACAAACCGAAACGTCGACTGGTGGTGGACTAACATAAAAAAAAATCAATAAATACAGACTTGGGACCAGTCTAACATACGACCAGCGTTTAGAAAATATTAATAATATTTTCCAGCATCCATCTGAATCTTTTATCCTTAAGCTCTGTCTACACTGTCTACATCAAACTAGTTTGACAAAAAAGTGTGATGTGTCCAAATATGGTCGTGATATGACGTCATCGTGTCCATATATGGGCACATCACATAAAGTTTGATAGTGTAGACAGAGCTTTACACTTGCCAACTTTAACTCGGTGAATGTATACAATAATATTTTACCTTTAATTTGTGTCAGGTTTGATGACAGAGGAAGAGAAAAGTGTGTTTAAAAAACTTCAAACCAATCACCCGCGTCATTGGCTACCATGCGTCTGGTTTATAACACTAGCAAGAAAGGCGCGAAAAGAGGGGCGGATAATCAGTGATCCGGCAATGAAAACTATTATAGATGTAAGTAAACTCATTGGGTATTATACAAGTTATAGGTATATATGTATTGTTGTTGGGTTAATAAAGCCTAAAACAGACTAAATCAAAACCGTAGCCTACTGCATTTTACTGCTATTTTAAGCTTGGTTCCCAGTGGAGGAGACGCAACGCAAGGACATAGACGCATCGCAAGCGAGTTGACCATTTTTGATGTTTTTCTTGTTTATTGTAATTTTCTTTTTGCAATTTGTAATTTTTATCTTTTATTTTAAAATGTGTGGAGAAACTAATAAAACAAACAAACAAACAAACGAATGATCCATTATAATAATCGCTTGTAATTTGGTCAAATCACTATACGCTGCGTTACGCCTTGCGTATTTAAGCTTGGTTCCCACTAGAACGTAACGCAAGGACGTAAACGCAACGCAAGCGAATTGACCAATCACAAGCGATGGCTTATTCGCTTGTGATTGCTAACTGTCTATAACTTTGCTTGTCATTGGTTAAAACAAAATAAAAAGAGATCTTTAGTGGACAGTTTACAAAAATAACAGTTATTATTTTGAATTATCCACAATAAACCAACTGATGATTCATATCTATCACGTGTTTTTATATTACAGGAGGTAAATGCATTCCACGATAAATGTGAAGAGCTCTACGGATTTGATTGGATCATGGTACCACTTGTGTACACGCAAGTTGTTACTATAGCAACATATAGCTACTTTGCCGCTTGCTTATTTGGCAGACAATACTTAGATCAGGCGATGTCATATGAGGGTCACGAGATTGACCTCAAATTTCCAGGATTTACATTATTAGAATTTATATTCTATGTAGGGTGGTTAAAGGTAAGAGCAGACTCGGTTGACTAATGACATGCGACATTCGCATAATCCATCGTTTGTGATTGGTCAACTAAAATGCTTTCGTTGTGCTTCCGTCCTTGCGTTGTGTTCTGGTGGGAAACAAGCATAATACGTGGTTCGCACTAGAACGCAACGCAGCGACGCAATGTGCTGTATTGCGTAGTCAGTGGGAACCGATAAAGCAACAGTGCTGCAAACATCGCAGGTTTGATTTCGCGCAGGCGGGGTCAAACACAATTATTGGAAGGACATTTTCTTACGTTTCGTAGGTTGCCACAACGTGATCATAATATTTCAAACCACAATTTACATTAATAGCATTTTGTATTCATTTTTTTTCTCAATGTTCTAGGTCGCAGAAAATCTTATGAATCCTTTTGGCGAGGACGATGACGACTTCGACATGAACTGGATTATAGATAGAAATATTCAGGTAATATTATAATGTTGGTCATAATAATCACAAAAGACCGCGCAGGCATACATACTATCCGTAAACCACAATGCAATCACAACTATTAAAGTTCCCACTTGGACTCAACTCAACGACGCAAGCGCAGGTGAGTTGACCAATCACAGGCGACAGTTTGGATGACCCATCGTGTCGTGATTGGTTAAATTACTTGCAATGTGATTGCGTCCGTTTACGTCCAATTTTGAACCAAATTTAATAAATGTGAGGAGATTGATCAAAGCGGATTATGATTGTTATTGTCCACATCACACTATATTCAATGAAACTTCGACAAATTGTTACTGATGTTAACTATAGATATATTTTCGTTTCAATGGGTCGGATATTTAACTGTGGATATTGTTTTTTTCTTTCAATAGGTCGGATATTTAGCAGTAGATGATTTTTACGAATGCGATCTACCATTAGTTAAAGACCTTCATTATAGTGTACAGAATCCTATATTACCGTACACACGGGCTGCTAACTCCAAGAAGGGCAAACCCTGGCAAGGTTCAGCAGATAAAGTTAGGTAAGTCAACAATGGCACAAGCTATGGAAAAGATGTATAAGAGCGAGTTGGGAGAAACAAGAATCCGAGCACTTGAGCTAGGAACAACGCATCTCAAACAATGTTTCCGCATGCGCACAACTAATTAACATGACGTAAATATGTTCTAAGTCATCGCAAATCGACATCTCTATTTCTTTAAAACGAATCAACCTAACCCATAAGAAACTATAATTAAGGCAATGATTTACAGATGCCTAAACGAACCCCTTACTTGGGATCTTATTACTATTCAAAACTCTTACTAGGCCTACTCTTAAGAGCTCTGTCTACACTATCAAATTAGTTTGACAAAAAAAGTGTGATGTGCCGGCCCCAAGTACGGCAGTGATATGCCCAAATATGGTAGTGATATGACATTATCATGTCCATGTATGGGCACATCACATTTTTTTCTCATAAAGTTTGATAGTGTAGACAAAGACTTTAGTAGTCCTATACATACACAAACAACTAGCTTTGCATTTACCTAGCTGAATCAGACAATCAGTTCAGTCTGTGGTTAGATTTTTTTACGTTTTTTTTATTTTTTTTTTATGTTACTGGACGCAATTCAGTTTTGTACTGCCATGTCTTTGTTTTTAATAAACCCGAATAAAAAATAAAAAAAATAAATAAAAAAAAATAAAAAAGATTTTGCTGAATGTCACCTTGACAAATTAATTCAGTATTGATGAATTTATTAAAATTATTAATAATACTTTTTTAGAATCGCAAGGAAAGATATGATATTCACCAACATGCCAGCTAAACTGTTTTCAGAAGATGACGAGGTATATCACTGCGAACTTCCTCCGCCTACGTCGGTACCCACGTCTAGTAGTATAAAACATGCACAGAAGGACTATCAGAAGGAAGAAAGGGAAAAACAGAAAGGAGAAAACGACAAACAGAAAGAAGTAAAGAACAAACAGAAAGAAGTAAAGAACAAACAGAAAGAAGAAAAGGATAAACAAAAAGAAGATAAAAAGAAGACAGAGAGTAACAATACTACTGAGAAACTAATTTCACAACCACCACAAAAATCTTTTAAAGTAACACATTCGTCAACTAAAGGCCGAGGAAAAGGAGATCGAAAGCATTCGTCAATGCGATCAAACCCCGGCGAGCGCCGTAGGTCCTTATTGGACAAACGGGACCAAGAACGATTCCGTCGATATAGTTCAGCGGATATATTACAAGGATTTACGACGCCTCCGATCGATAGCGAAGACGACGATATGTATCGTCAGCCGGCGTCTTCTTGGGAAAAGGACAAGGAAAATGTATGATGTTTATAACTACTGTAGTTTATTTATTGGTGTGCCAGTAATTGGATGTTTGCGCGGGAGAACCAGATTGAACTTTCACCCCATACAATGATACTGAAGCATATCGGTTAATATGTAGTGACGTCATTGGTCGATCAGCCAAAAAGAGTTTTCCCAAATCGAATGAGGACTTTGTGGACACGAGAACACAACGCAAAGTGCTGTATTACATAATCACAAGTGGGAACCGACGACGCAACAGTGCTGCAAAAAATCGTTGATTTTAGGCAGGCGGGGGCAAACAATTATTGGAAGAACATTTTCTTACGTTGCGTAGGTTGCCTCGCAAGTGGGAACCAAGATTTAGAATGTGTAGGCCTAGGCCTACTCAAGCCGTCATTTACTGGTGCAATTAATAATAATAATATCTTAGCCGTTACAAATTCCTAGTATTAAATCAATTCCTAAAATTTATAGTAAAGTTTAAACACCCATTTGAAGGTTATTTATAAATGTGGCTCACGATGTTTTTAAATTTACTACGATACTTAAATTGTAAAAATGAAACACTACTGTAGGCCTGCCTACTTCATAATAATAATAATATAGGATCGTAAATATGATTTAACTAGCATTGTCATTTAAATATTTATAAAATGCTACTACATGAACAGAAGGCCTATACTATTAACCGAACAATATAATCATTGGTTAAAATAATATTAATGATTGTGAACTTTTGGATGATGACGGGGGAAGAACTCAACTTCTTTATAGATAGTTATTGATGTGATTTTACCGCAAACACGTCGCTGTGAGCAAAGATGAAAGAAAATGTGTTTGCGACATCATCACAAAAAATGTCTCGATTCGAATTGTTATGATGGCCATTTGAATGCAATTTCTTTGATATAGTTGGACAAGATCTATTAAGCTCTATCAAACTTTATGTGACAAAAATGTGATGTGGCCATATACAGTATGGACATGATGATTCCATATTGGGTATATCACTACCAAATTTGGGCACATCACACTTTTTTGTCAAACTAGTTTGATAATGTAAACAGAGCTTAAGTTCTTAAAAAAACTTCCTCTATGCAGGATTTGCAGTCATACATAATGATATCGATACAGTATTTGTTTATAAAATTATTTATTTATCTCTTTTATCTCTTTTAAAGGGATTGTAAACTGTTGTAGTGTTCTGACGTGAGATTCCTCTACATTAGAATGTCATTTTTTTTTTATATAATAATAAAAACAAGCTCAATCAATGGAGAAAATGTTTCTCTCTTCGTGCTCTGTCCTAGTCGTGTATTACGCGCGAACAAACCATGTCATCTATTCACTTTAAACACATTGTTATGCGCGGGAAAATAATAATTTACTATCACACAATCAATTATAAAAACATATTTCAAAAAGGGTAATCTTGTACGTTACTTACATAAATGATAATGACAACGCCGCGAGCAAATTGACATTTCAAGATAAAAAATAATAACAGAAAACATTTTAAAGAATACTACAATAGGTTAGCCAGCAGGGGTAACCGATAAGCTATAGTTTAGAATTATAGTTTAAATAAGGTATTTAAACTAAAATTATGATTCTGAACATTTTGAAAGAAGATACGTAAGAGAGTGAACTGATATGGTAATTACAATGTTATGGAACTAAAGAAGTTGAATTTCAATATGAAGGATACGAGCTATTAAAATCAGGCAGAGCATATCGGAATATCATTCTCAGCTGAAGCTTATCATGACTTGCTATGACACGAAGTATCATGTACTTCAGTAACATCAGCAATTAATTATAAATCTATATAAATTGAACCTATACATTTAAACTAAAGGGGTTTAAAACGGTGGTACAAGACTGGGCGTTTAGCTGAAAACGAAGATGCATACGGTATTGTAAATACTCTGTACCAGCCAGCCCAAATGACTAATGCAAACAGGCGCAAACTCCACTCCTCCCAGCGCAATAGTTGTTCTCCCTCCCTGGGCTGTCGATCATGTAGGAAGGAAATACTGTACAACTACACCTATTTCCATAAACCTTAAAACTTGTACTTTAAATTAAATATAAATTATACTTCCAGTAAAAACTAAGACTAACAAAATAACTAAAAATGTATAAAAACACAAAGAAAAAAGTAATTAACATACAATTTATAATACGCCATTAAGGTTATTGACTTAACACAGGGATGAGTCCTTAATTTAAATGATGTTATTATACAGTATATAATGGAGTAATTCAATTCCTCCATTATACAGTATAATACAGCACTGTATTTCCAATTTCCTAGACACATAATATGTTATTTACTAGAATATCTAAACTCAATACAAACAGTATAAAATACAAAACGTGCAAAACACTGCATGCACTACGGGAAAACAACAGTATTGTATTAAGGGAATTTGTGTTAATCATGACAGTTAAATAAAAATCACCCAGTTTGCGGATGATACTACTCTAATTTTGGATGGAACTGAAACATCCATAGCTAATGCAATTAAACTTATAGAAAACTTTGGTGATATTTCCGGGTTGAAATTAAATAAGGCAAAATCAAGCTTTTTAAATATTGGTAGGCTGAAAAATAAAATTAAGAACTTCACTCCTGATTATAGATTGACCAAAGGACCTGTTAAATTTCTGGGAATAAACATATCTTTCGATAAAAGCAAACTCTTTGAATTAAATTATGAGGTTCAATTTGAAAAACTAAAGAAAATTCTGAATATTTGGTCCCAAAGAAATATAACACCAATAGGTAAGGTTGCAATTATCAAATCACTGGCACTTTCTCAATTAACATATTTATTCTCTGTCCTTCCATCCCTTCTAGTGAATTTATGAAAAAATTGGAGCGAACTTTATTTAAATTTATTTGGAACGGAAAGCCTGATAGAGTAAGTAGAGAGACTATGTATAACGATAAAGATAATGGAGGTTTAAAAATGACAAATATTTATAAATTTAATGAAGCCTTAAAAATAACATGGGTTAAAAGATTTCTTGACACAACATCTAATGGAAAATGGAAACAATTATTTAGGAAACAAATTTTGAGCATCGGTGGGGAATGGATCTGGCTTTGTAAACCAAAACAGGGAATAGGAATTATAATTATGAAAAGCTTGGTAACTCCTTTTTACAAGACGTTTTAATAGCCTGGTTTAAACTAAGAAATGATTATGGTGATGATGCATCTGATGAGGTATTAGGGTATAATCAAAACATTAAAATTAATAAGAAAACTATATTTTATAGATCATGGAGCTTAAAAGGTGTAAATTATATTTCAGAACAACCAACGCTTTATGACATATACTGAATTTAAAAATACCTATGCTATAAATTGCAATTTCATTTTTTTTTTTGGTTTAATTAATGTTATCTCTCAAAATTACCGGGACAAATTAATAGCTAATCCCAGCCCTACAAGAGAATCGCCAGTTTTATTACAATTAATGGAATTTAAAAAAAAAACAACAGCCTTTGTGTATGATTTGCTCAATAATATATTTAAGACAACCCCAAAGGCCTGTAGAAAATGGAGTAATGAATCTGAGCCTGATCTTGTTAAGGTTAATTGGAGTTTAATTTATAGGATGCCTTATGAATGTACTCTTGATACCAAAATACTGTACAGTACCTGCAATTCAGATTTATACATAGAATTCTTCCTACAAATGAGTTATTGCACAAAATTGTAGTAAGGAAAAAGAAACAGTAGAACATCTAATACGGTCTTGTGAGAAAACTTCTAAATTGTGGGATGATGTGTTTTATTGGTTCAGGAAATTAGACATCACTATTAAAATAAATTATATAGACATATGGTTTGGTATTTTTTAATATAAATATTCAACTTTTGTTAATATGAATTTACTTCTTACTAAGAGATATATATAAATGCAAGATTCATGAAATTCCTCTTAATTTCATTCACTTTAAAAGATGGGTATTCTTTACAGAAAATGTTGAGAATAATATCGCAAAAAAATAGAAATAAGTATAATGTCCATATTAAAAAATGGGAACCATTATTAGAAAGAGATAACAACAATTGAAATGAAATACACCCACAAGCAACTTTAATATTACGCCTTAGTAAATTTGAAAAATTTATTTCTCTTATATTGTTTTGTAACCTGGGTCAAAAAATATGGATATGGGGGAAAGGATTTGACTTTGTATACAAATCAAGGTATAGGAGTTGATTATGCAAAACTTGGTTATCATTATTGACAAGATATTATATAATAGTTGATAATGCAAAACTTGGTTATCATTATTGACAAGATGTTATATAATAGTTGATAATGCAAAACTTGGTAATCATTATTGACACAAGGTGTTATAATAGCCTGTTTTAAACTAAGAAATGATTATGATGAAGTATTTTGGTATAATCAAACATTTAAATAGATAAGAAAAGATAGAATGACGATTGAGATAATGTGACGTCCTCAAACGTCTTTGGTTTTCCTTTTTGTTTCATTTTGTAAAGTGTAATGTTTTTGACAAAATGAAAAAAAATAAAAGTTTTTGAAAAGGAAAAAAAAATACACTGCATCCATGCCATGTGCACCGCGTGGCACGGTACCATAGAGTACCAACAAAGATGTTAGAAATAATATTTCTATGGTGGTACAGTACTAAACAACGAGTTTAAATTTTGAATACAATCACATATAATATTATTAATTGGGATGATCTATTACAGATTTCAACAAATATTATAAAGAGGTACAGTTTTGGTGTTTTTTAAAAAACACCAAAATATATTACTTTCTGGACACTGTGTTAAAATTAAACACTAATCATGATGTATCATATCTCAAATATTCTTCTTGTATAAAAAATAATTTAAATCACTTTTAAAATATAGTAACTCTTTTCGCTGCTTGCTTTTTTTTGCCTGTATATTATATAATTATTATGTTTTACAATTGAATGATAATTTTTGCATTGTAATTACAGTATTACACTCACAGTATATTATCATATAAAAATAAAAAAACATATTAATTGCACTAATGACATCACTATGACATCATCATAACTGAAAGATGTTGGAAGAATTTGTTGCTTTCTCTAGAAATCCTTTAACATCTACAGGTGCTTTAAACCAAATCCAATCATCGTTATCAAAATGATCTTGATCATCTGCAATATTGGCAGGTACATCATCTTCTATATTAACGCCTCCATGTTCTAACTTTATCCAAAACTGCTCACCTCGTTTAGGCCCGGTAAAATTAATTGGCACAAACCATTCAATTCCCGAATTTCTATGCGCATAGACGAGAAGGAACATCTTCGTAGGAGGTGAAATTTTCCCCGATGTTTTTTTAACTGACAGTAATGCCTCGGATGTTATAAGTTCTTTCATTAACGTACGTACACATGTTTTAGTCCGTAACGAATCGCCTGTAGAACCGGAGTTGTCCGCTATAGTCATATGGTACACTTCTTTTGGGCTTACAATCGTTGCGCCAAAAATGATCGCAAAACGTTGAACGCAAGCCACTGAGAATAACATGTCGATGTGTGAAAATATTTCTTCAAGGTTGGCAACTAGTTTTTTAGCATTCTTAACTTCCATTAAAGGTCTTTTGCAATTAGGATCCTTGAATAAATAGAAAAAAACAGCACTGTTGCACCAAACATTTATATTAAATTCTTAGCCAAGCCTACTAATTATTTAATAGGCTTTAACAGTAATACTTAATGACAGGCCTAACAATTAAATTTTACTATTTCCTAAAGACCTGACTGAGTGCTTTTCTTATTATAGTGATTGTTTTTTTTTTAAAGGTGTTAACTATTTAGAATTTGAACAAGTACAGTAGTAGTACTATCTTGGGCTACTACTTCTTCGTACAGTAGTACACTGTATTATTATTCTCTTATATTATTGGTATTGGCCAAGTAGGAGTAGGACTTGCCCGGCTATATCATAACTTAATTTAAAAGTATAAATAAGCTCGAACTACTATTCTATAAATATATGCCTAGAGCTAGACCTAGGACTAATACTAACAATACAGCCTAGGAGTAGGAGCTATTTTATTGAGGCACCTAGGTAGGACTAGGCAGGACAAGGCCATGTCTAATTTAACTTCAAAATGTGTCATTATCTTTTGTTTAATTTTCTGTACACCATCAACCCCACTCATAAAAGAAAACAATACTAAGAATAGGCCTAGCCTACTAGTACTAGAAGGCTAGGCCTAGGCCTAGAGAGAGGAAATATTTCTTCCTATGTTTAATAATAGACCTAGGTAGGCCTAGACTCTAGTCTCTAGTAGTACACCTAGCTAGGCCTACATTAGCCTTAGTTTTAGTGAAAACTTTGTTGAAAATCTAATTTAGCCTAGGCTTTTTATATACGTAGTTCAACTAGCCTCCTAGACTAGCTAGGCCTACTGAGGATTGCGCCTACCGCCGGAGTATCCGCTTTCTTACTACGCGTATTGTTAGCGGGATGATGCTGCTGAACCTACCTTTTTGGGTGACTCCAAGTCGTATTTTATTTGTTCAAATGGCATTTGTATTTGATGACAATGGTACAAAAGATACTTCATTACCTCCTTAACTAACGTTGCCCTAATGTAAGGGGCAACATGGCCGGAAAATTTGACAAAACATGTTTTATCAATCAACATTTCTTGACTACTTTGAAATCCCGCTTTTGCCATTTTAAACTAGCGTATGACCTTTGTTACTCGTCTCGCGTGTATGTAATGGCGGTAGAGGGCAGCAAAAATTGTTTCTGTTTGTTCAAGCGTTACATTTTCGCGCGGAATTTGTGATCACATTTACTGTATTGAGAAAAGGTATGTTTAATATGCATTTTGTGTTGTTTAAAAGTTTAAGTAATCGATTAAATAAAGAATAAAGATTCCAGAATTAAGACTAGTTTAATCTTAAACTATAATTACTATTTACCAATTGTCAGAGGTAGAGTTAGGTAGAAGAGCCGCCGAGGAGGTGGTATACTTATATTATACTAGGCCTAGGCTAGATAGTAGTAGGGTGTACTAAAAATAAAAGATATTTTATTTCATTCATTTTTCATTCAGCAGTTAGAGGGCCTCCTTCCATGATCAGAATGACAAGGAAAATCTATTTCTGTGGAAGCATTCGAGGAGGAAGAGATGACCGTGACTTGTATGAGAGACTTATTAATAACCTGAGGCAGTATGGGGAAGTTCTCACTGAACACATTGCTGATAAAGACCTCTTCGAAAAAGGTTAGAAACATTGTTCAACAATTACATCAATCTGATTACATATATTATTAAATTAAGCCCATACATACTCAGAATATCATCATACTCTTTTAAATACAAATTTATATTAATTATTTATTATAGAAAAATTAGATGATAAAGGAATACATGACAGGGATATGGATTGGTTGATATCAAGCGATGGTAAGTTTTGAAGAAAAAGTATAAAGAGATAACAAGAACAAGTATTGACTGCCTGCGTCCACCAAACACTATTGCACCTCCAAACACTTTTGCACCACCAAGCACTAATGCACCACCAAGCACCATTGCACCGCCAAGCACTATATTGCACTGCCAAGCACTATTGCACCACTAAGCACTAATGCACCACCAAACACTATTGCACCACCAAGCACTATTGCACCACCAAGCACTAATGCACCACCAAGCACTAATGCACCACCAAGCACTAATGCACCACCAAGCACTATTGCACCACCAAGCACTAATGCACCACCAAGCACTAATGCACCACCAAACACTATTGCACCACCAAGCACTAATGCACCACCAAGCACTAATGCACCACCAAACACTATTGCACCACCAAGCACTAATGCACCACCAAGCACTAATGCACCACCAAGCACTATTGCACCACCAAGCACTATTGCACCACCAAGCACTATTGCACCACCAAGCACTAATGCACCACCAAGCACTATTGGACCACCAAACACTATTGCACCTCTAACACTAAAACTAGGGTTACCGAGAGTTGACTCCATTGTTATTGCCACGATTCAACTTCGCGTACGTTACCATGCGCGCTATGTCATTGACGCGATTATTTGTCCATTGGTAAACACATTTTTATGTAGTATTATTCTGAAAATAATTGAACTGTAAACATAATTCTTTTGAGTATTTATTTATTTACATATCATTCCATAAGATCAACTATTTTTTATCTTCATTACATTCAACCAAACATGTAAAAAATGTGGTTAAAATATCTTACTGTCTAGCGCGTACGACCATACGCGGTAGATTGTTTACTCAAAAACCTTCGAACGGTCCAGTGACCTAACCCTACAGTCGGGCAGCAAAGTGGTTGACCTCGCGAATTATTACCAAATCAAAATTTGAATTGCCGCCATCTTGGAATCGCGATAAAGCAAGTAGTGCGGAATTACAAAATGCAGCAAAAAAAAATTTCAATAACATTTAAATAGCATATTCATACAATTAAATTTATATTAATAAAATTCAACTAAGGATTTTACGAAAGATAGGCTACTTAAGAAATACTGCCGAGATCGGTTCCCCCACACGGCGTAGGGTACCGCAGTGCTAAGGGGCCTAGGTAGGAAAAAATCTGATTTTACCTGTTAAACATGCTTGAACCAAGGCCATTTTAATATATATTATCCAGATTATATATCAAAACAAACTGATAAAAGGATTTGTTGATTTGCTTCTGATGAGAAAAGTGCCGGATTCATTTCGCTGACGGCGAATGAATACACGAATTTTCGCCATTTTCTAGCACTAGCCTTGGGTACCCAGACAGCTGATAACGATTATATTCGATTGTCCAGACGTCTCTGCTACTGGTGCTCAATACTACAGTATGTATTACCATGGACCTATAGGTCCATGGTATTACTGTACATATAGTACTGTATGTTTAGTTTTTGCTTTCTTTATGGCAAAATAAATATTTAATTTTTATTATTGCTTATTTTGCTTTAACTTTATCCAAGAAGAAGTAAATATTATTATTATTTGGTTACTAAATAACTAAATAATTAATAGTATAACATCATAACTAACAAACAAATTAACAAGTTAATAAATTAACCACCATTAAATAATTTTATTTACAAAAAAGTATTTTACATACAGTATAACATGTAATATCTTATTTACATCGAAGTAAAATATGCCTATCAAACTATCTTGCTCAGGCTAAAATATCAAGTTATATGTCAATATTTGAGTTTAATCATCGCGATAATAAAAATTTTTATTTTTTTTTTATTTTTAAAGACATCTGTTACGTACATCAATTTACAAATATCAAAATAGGATTGTTTTTGCAGCACAAGATGAATCACAAGTCGGATAGTTTATTCTTAGAAACCTGAAAGAAAAAAAAAACACCAATAATGAGCTATTCATAGTTAAATAATTTTAATGTCGACTTTAGTCATCCTAAATTTTGTCGCCATGATCACTACTATACACAATACTGTATATATAAATATCATATGTACGACCATCCAAATTACCTCATTCCTACCTACATACAGTCCTTCCTAGCCTAGGCTACATTATTGTCATATATTTACAAACCTCCAACAGCCACAACGTATTTTCTTTTCTTTGGCAAAGAATTTCCCGTAATATAGTCCTAAATTAAACTAGGCCTTTCTTTAAATATCCGACGATATATATCCATAATCCAGTGGATATAGATTCAACATTTTAAACATAATAATAATATGGCTTCACATTGATTATAATAAGTCGGCGATATGCCACTAAAAACTAGCCTGCGGCCCTCTCTATCCGCCAACAAATAGCACTGGGTTTCCGTCAAATGGGCTAGGCCTAGCCTAGGCCTAGATAATACTACAAGTTGGGTACATTTTTTTACAACCAAATAATCTACAATTATATTGCAATATTTACCAAACTAGCACCAAATCCAAAATAATAAAGCTACTAATAACATATTTTGGTATATTAATTGGTTTAAAAACGGATTGCACATAGTGATTTTGAAGGATTGAAATTACTCAACCACACGGCCTGTACTAAACATACGAATCCAAGATGGAGTCTGCTTAGAATATATCCCCAGCTTTGAACGGATATTGAATCCGTCCCACAAGCTGAACCAAGCTTAAACTTTCAGAAAAGATAGATTAATAACCTAATAACCAACCACTAAGTTTTTATAAAGGTTCCGTGCTGATGAGAAAAGTGCCGGATTCCCTACGAAACCAAACAAATAAATCATGTAGCCTACCTCAACGAACACCTCCATCTGCACTTTTTTCTTCAATAAGCTCTGTCGTCATTTCCTGGGCTATTTATACCAAAATTTTGTGGCGGGAATAATCTTCCATATTAGGAGTAACAATTTCCAAATATAGAAAGATATAATTTAACCCGGATGGTGGAAATTGCAGCAGATTTGTAAGGGTATTCCCATGCAAAATGCTTGCCGCGAAGTGAAAAGCGAACCGGAAGTCACTATAACTTGGCGATGCTCAGTGACCTGCGCAGTTAAAAAACAGCGTTTTAACGGTTAAATGAGCACTTTGCTGCTCGACTGCCTATTCAACCTTGTTTTTGTAGTTGAGCCTCTCATGACCTGGGATTTGTTTGTCTTCCTACGCCAAGATAATATAGTTCTACATGCCATGTGCTTTTTTCTCTGAGAAATATTTATTATAAGTGCCAAAAAAACGGTTTTTTCTCGATATGAAGCCTTTATTATTCAAATCTTTTAGAGAAAAATCAGACATACCATAAAGAAGGTCTATTTATTTCATTTTTGAAATAAAATTGTGAAAATTATGTGAGGCTCAACTACAAAACCACCATTTTGTGATATGATGTCATCGTAATCCAATCAAAGCTGAGATTTCCCGCGATCGGCAGAGCTCACGGTTGAATGATTTTGGATTCTGGCTATTTGATTGGTGGACGCGAATCACCCACAGCGGAATGTTTTCTCTCGCGTGTACTGCGAAGTCACATGGTCTGTCTGTACTGATCGTTACTACACAAATTTAGAGCAATGAATTTGTACGAATTCCGTTAAATAAACAACTTTATATATTTTGTAAACATTTAATAATATATTTTATTGATATTTCCAATGTTGATATATAAAATAAATTACTATAAAACGTAATTATATGTAATTATTTTAGCGAAAAACGGTGTGGTTCATACAATTGTCGACTGAGGGCGCAATTTGTTTACAACGTTCGTGGCCAAAAACGATCATTTTCGGCGATGTTTTAGACCCTATATTTCGAAAACTACAAGTCAGATTTTCGTAATTCTTTCTTTATTGGAATATTGAAACAAAATACTAACATATAATATTTAAATTGGTTTAAAAATAACAAAATTTAATTTTGCATCGTTATCCCTACTAAAACAGTACAAGAATAAAACAAATTTAATGTTTGAATTATTTACATTTTGCAGCTATTGTTGCCGAGGTGACGCAGCCTTCCCTTGGCGTAGGATATGAGATTGGCCGAGCAGTTGCACTCAACAAAAAGATTTTGTGCCTTTTCAGACCTGAAAGTGGAAAACGTAAGCTAGACTATGACGACAATATTAGGTCTTTTGAAAGAGTAAAATATTATATACAAACATGGTATATGCAATAACCTTTATAGCCCCCTCTATATTTTATCAGAGTTTTTTTTAACAACAATTTGTTTTGTTTCAGATCTTTCTGCCATGATAGCAGGTGCAAACAATGGTTCTAATTTTGTAGTAAAGAATTACGAAGAAACTCAAGCATCTGAAATATTTAAACAGTTTTTTTCTTGAATGAGATTGTAGCTTGATTATACTTTTATTTTGAATAAATTAATGAAGTACAGTCTGTCTGTTTGCGCTTTACTTTATGTTGTTTACTACAGTAGTTACACTAGCGACTTTCAATGTCGCAACTGACTCTTTTAATTGCCGAAAGGTTAATAGGTTTTAGACTGAATTTCAACTTAATATTGGTAAAAAAATATTATAATATTTTACCACATATGGCATTTCATATGTATAATACTTGGTTTTAGACTGAATTTCAACTTAATATTGGTAAAAAAATATTATAATATTTTACCACATATGGCATTTCATATGTATAATACCTGAGCTCTCTCTAGACAAAAATCAAAACTGGTGGACTTTGGGCAAGTCTACAGAGAGTATGAATTTGATGTGTTTTGATTTTTACTGTCATTTTTTTAACTACTCTAAAAGTTTTATTACAAAATAATTTAGAACTGTACAAATAAATTAATTTCATAGTTTATTACACAATGCATTTATATCAATGAGATAATAATTACAGACGCCTTAATTTAATATTCATGTAGACCTAAGCAAATGAAATAAAATGTAATTCTTTTAAAATATTAAGGGTATATAACATCAAGGTGGATTCAGGTCAACAGAATTAAGGGGATTTAAACATTAAAAATTGCATAACATTCAATATTACACTTTGTTCTGAAAGAGTGGATTATAACATATTATACAGTACAGTAGTACTCTGTTAAGTGACCATTTCTGCTAGTCTACAAGCAATATTTTACCATTCCTAGTAACACTCCTATATTAAAGGACCACCCTATGGTGACAGCTTTAAACAAATTGATAACATTTTGTGAATGTATAAATGAAATAAATTTGGTTGCTGTCTTACTGTACAGCCTAGCAGTCCTGTAATAGTAATGTTTGAAAGAAATTAGTAAATTCATAGGTATTATTTTACTATAAGGTCAATACATATGGATCCCTATTATCTTAATAACAAAACAAGGTGGTCAACCTCAAAGAAGACACCTTGTCATGGAAACCGTTTTGGTCCTGAATATAGGTTCAACTGTTTCAGTAATTTGTATAGGAAAATAACATTGTAAATCAAGCAACATTACTGTAAATTGAAATTGAATTATTAGGAAGATTAAATTGCACCTAGAATTATTTATTATTACTTCAATTATTTTTACAAAAATAAAACATTACTACAGTATATTATAAATACTGTACAAAACTCTAAAACTTAATAGAAAGAGACGGAAGAGGCAATTATCAACTAAAAACCTAAACAGCTTTTCACACACAGTGTATTTGGAAATAAAATTTCAAGGAGTTTTTACTGAAAATAAAAGGAAACTTGCTTTGAATTATTAAAATTAAATAAGGGACCATGCAAACTTTATTTTATTGCAGTTACTGCAGTAACTACTTTCTGTCCACTCTTCAACCTTTATGCTATTATTGTGTAATAATACACACTGTACACATTGCAATAATTGCCTCATACTCTTCTACAGTAAAACAAATTAATATAATATGATGTTGTAGTAACAACTAAGTAGAACAGCGCCTTTTGAGACACCCTATTATTGGCAACATCCCTATTAAGGAGCCACGCCTACTAAGACTATTAAGATGACACTCTACTATGCCGACACTTTCCAGAGTAATAAAATAAAGGCAATTTTGGTTTTAACACTACGGCCAACGCTTTAGTCAGGGAACTCTAATTAATGGGACACTTTGGTGTCTTCTTAATAAGGGTTTTACTGTAAAGTATTAGGTAAAAAGGTGGGAACACATTGGAATAGAGTTTTCTTACTGTTTAAGGTGGTAAACAATGGTCAATTAATAGAGAAAAAAGGTACTATTTAATGATCGTTAAATAGTGCGTACTATTGCACACTATTTGGTCGACAGACGGCCAATCATATAACAGAAATTTATTTAGGTGTTATGTGACATAGAACATGTTCAGATATGCCAAGTAAATGGCGGGTTACAACCACGGCGCAATTACGTACATATACCAAGTCTTAAAAATAAACAAACTAGTGACTTAATTTGGTGTGTCCAAAATACCAACATTAAATCACAAGAATCCGAAATAAAGGTATCGTCTGAAATTTAGAAGCAATTTCAGGTGTTGTTCTACCAAAAATCTGGTATCCCACTAATACAATGCAGTAAATATTGTCCACTGCAAGTGGAATCGTTTTTTTGTTACATAAAAATAAATTTTAATTCAATAATTGTTATATTTACATAATAATGTACTGTATTTTTTAATTTGTACACCACACAGCTTCATTATCATCATGTTAACGGTTATTAAATGAAAGACATTCTCAAAACCTTATTTTAAAAGGAAGTCTCTTGGCAGAGGAAAACTCATTTATGTTTATTTTTAAATATTTGAAAGCCTTTAGCAATCACAACAGAAAATATAATAAAATATATTTGTTCTAAAACTTTGCAATAGTTTTTTATACACAAAACTGCATTTACTTAAAAAAACAATATATACAATTATTACAGTTCTGTCTACACTATCAAACTTTATGTGACAACAAAATGTGATGTGCCCATATATGGAAATGATATCATACCACTACCATATTTGGGTATATCACTACCATATTTGGTCACACCATACTGTTTTAGTTAAACTAGTTTGATAGTGTAGACAGAGCTTAATGCTAAGTTTTTGCACTTGCACATAATCTCCAGTCTCCTTATATGCATAGAGGAATTTGTTCAACAATTGCGTTAGTTGTAGTAATACTTGTTTAAAAGCCCGCTCCTTTGCTTTTTGTGATTGACGGCAATTGGTAGTGACCATACATGTTCTTTGTTGGGGGTTTATACTGTGTTGTCTATAAAGAAAGAAAAATGTAAAAAATTATATTGATGGTTAGTGGTGTAACACAGAGCGCTGTCAACTCTTTCAAAATTTGATGCAAAATCTTAGGCAAAAACATTTAAGTTCAAATGAGTGTTCCTTATTTCAAACTGTGGGTTATTTAAATTAGTTTTGATTTTCATTATCAACAAGTTGTGTGTTTATCTGCCTACGAAATAGCAGCCTCAATTGATTTATACTTTTGTAGGGTCACAGTTGTTACTGTAGGAACACCTGTATAATAATATCATAGCATCATTACCTTTTTTGGATGGTGGTGGTGTCGGTTGTAGTGCGTGTTTGCTAAACTCGGTAGCATGCTCGGTGCGTGAATCTTTGGTAATGCGCTGGAATGAAATCCCGTTTTTTGGAATGTATTAAAACTATGATTGACGCCTGACTCGCCGGTGTTCACCTTCGGTAGTAGACCGCCGTGGAAATTAGAATTGCTATCTTCATAATTGCGTCTTACTCTTCGCTGTAACAGAAAATATGTCATGTGATTATGTTGGGTGGAGGTGGGTGGGGTCACACACCTTCAGTTGGGGTCACACAACTTCATTCGGGGTCACACACCTTCAGTTGGGGTCACACAACTTCTGTCGGTGTCACACATCTTCAGTTGGGGTCACACAACTTCTGTCGGGGTCACACACCTTCAGTCGGAGTCACACACCTTCAGTCTTTCACCAAGTCTAAAACTTTGTCTACACTATCAAATTTTATGTGATAAAAAAATGTGATGTGCCCATATATGGACATTATGATGTCATATCACTACCATATTTGGGCATATCACTACCATATTTGGGCACAAATTTATTGTTTGATAGTGTAGACAGAGCTTTACAATAGGAACTGAATATTGAAAGCTGTTTGTTTTTACTTACCCTTCGTCGCTGAATACTTTGCTGTACTGGGTCTATTACTGAGATGTGAGTAGTAGTGGTGGGTTCTGTACTAACTTGAGATACCCTTCTCTCGTTCTTTTCATCTTTTTCTTGCTCTAGCTTGGCTAATCGATGCTTTTTAATTTCTGCATCTCTGTATGAATAATATTAGGGTTGCTATATTTATCAATTTTTACTGAACAAAAAGAACAAAAAAAAAGAACAATACCCTTTTCACATCTGCATAAAACTCTCCCAATTTATTACACGTTTTCATACACGTATACACGAACCCTGAGAAATATTGGAAGGAAAGTGTAGCTGCGCGCTATTTGATTACTATGATTGGTCAGTTTAATACCAGGGCAATACACGCACGAGCAGTAAGAACTTGGAACATCTTGGAACAAAATCAGGTCTCTCATCAGTGTGACCTCTGTGAAATCTCGGGAGATTTTTCACAAAATTGTATTCACACTATGCAAACCTGGTTACAAGTTGTTACAAGTTGTAAAAAGGGTATAAGTCAATTATTCAGTTTCAGTTTTTTCAGTTATATTTTCTATTGTACCAGGAAGCGTGGAATTAATAATAAATATTGACAAAATATTCTAAAAAATCAACTCAAAAATGGTGTGAATCAAGATAATGATATACTATACTTTGTTTTTTACTGTTTAGAGGCGCAACGCAAGGATGTAGATGCAACATAAGTGATTTGACCAATCACAAGCCATGGATTATTCAAACTGCTGCTTGTCATTGATCAACTTACTTGCGTTGCGTCAACGTCCTTGTGTTGCAAATCTAGTGTGAACCAAGCTTAATAATTGATGTACCTGTGGGCAACATTAGCACAATAAAGTGCTTATCTTTACATGGCTGTATCTATTGACAACATAATTGCACAATCTTGTCAATACATTGATAATTGCAAGATAATTTATAGTGACCTTGATACAGGTACATCATCCAATTATAAAATGATAATTATTTTAATCAAAATAATAATCAGAAATCATGCTTAATATAATGTGGCTACAAGAGTTGGAATGCTATGCATTCTACATTCACTATAAATATATCTCACGACGTTATAAAATCAACCAAAATTATATTTAACCTAAAAAATATACATTTCTCTGAAATTTTCTGATTTGAATCCCAAATCCTATTTTTTTGTCACATAATATTTGTTTACTTTGACCAAAAATTAGATCTAAAAAAAATTTAACTTAACGCAAAGAAATAGTCAAATTGATTGAAATTCAATGGGTTTTTGGTTGAATTTAACCGTTTATTTGTCTTTTTATAAGTGAAAATTTTGTTTTCTGTGGTAGTGATTAACATTATTAAAACTGCGAAATGGCCTTTTCAAAATCTCTTTAAATTAATCTTCATTTTTTTTGTGGGGGTGGTGGGGACAACACATCTTTAATAATATTATGTAAAAAGAATTTCTCGGAAAAACAGGGTCTGGTTTCGGGGAAATAGACTAACCGTAACTCTTTGAAATACGAGTGTTTCAGGGCTTGTTTCGCCGTGATCCTATCATCTGGATCATACGTACAACACTGGTAGATAAGTTCAACGCTTTCTGGAGACGCATGTGATAACATTCTCTCAAGTCCGCTGCCTTTCTTCTGTGGAAAATTGAAGTTTAAACCTCGTGTTTTGCTGAAAATAAAAGAAATATTACAATTCATTTTATTTATTATTATTAAAAATTACAAATTATTTATTTAATAAATTTCAATTAATGAAAATAAATAGTTTATATTCTCAATTTTTAATGAACTTATAACAAAAAAAACTAATAATAAACAAAGGTCAAAAGGTTATTAAAATCAATATAATTAAATGAATTGAATAATTTAATTTATTCAGTGTTACCATATTATTCTTTTTTAAATTATAATTATGTTGATTAAAATATGTACAAAATAACAATAATAAGAATAAAATTGCTTTTAAGAATAAAACTGTGTCCAAGTAATGAAGATTCAACGTTACCATGGTTACAATTAATAATGCCACACTAAAAAATGATTTTACTAACGCATCTCTAATATTAATATTATTTCTAAAATAAATGACCAGAACTACAATATGTAACCATGGTAATACTTAATAAGTGAGTAATAATAATATTGTTTTTAAATGTCAATGCTATTAAGTCAAAATATTTTATTTTTGCCAAAAGCTAAATTTCAGTAGTACATAGTGTGTAACCATGGTACACAAATTGGTTTAAAAAAAAATCGAAAAACAACTTATTTATCCATACAAATCCAGATTTATATTACTCTATTGTCAGGACTTACATGGTAAATAAAGAGATTACCTAGGCTATGTTAACTTATATATATTTTATTGTTGATATTTGTAGGGTTGGGTGTAGAGTTCCAATATATCCAAGGGCTAGAGAACGAACTAGTTGACAGTGAGGTTACTCCTAGTACTATGAGATACACACATATTATGTAAAGCTCTGTCTACACTATCAAACTTTATGTGACAAAAAATGTGATATGCTCATATATGGACATGATGATGTCATATCACTACCATATTTAAGCATATAACTACCATATTTGGGCACATCACACTTTTTTGTCAAACTAGTTTTGATAGTGTAGACAGAGGTTTAGAAATAAGTAGGTACTAACTTTCTCAGCTTATTCAGTACAGTTGGTTCAGGTGTTCCTAAGGTTTCATGAATTTTAGCAATTTGATCAACTTCATTTGAACCAGGAAATAATGGACGAAGACTGCAAAATAAATTAATAAATATTAATACTTCATTTCATTCAATAATAACATACCAATCTTTTGTTTGTTTTTTATTTTGTTGTAATGACAAATGTGTTATTTAAAGATGCATTGTCCCCCTGTTTTGTTGAATATGCCATTGTGATGTTCCATATAGTTATTCACTTTGACCAAAAATTTAATCAAAAAACATATATCTACCTGAAAAAATGTAATTTAAAAAAATAAAATAAACAAATTGGCTGCCGTGCCAGCCAATGGGTTTCTGGTTGAATTTAACCATTGTTTTGTCTTTTTGTAAATGATATCTTTTTTTTTCTGCAGAAGTGAGTCATTTTATTCAAAGGCCTATTAAAAATCTGATTTTATTAATCTTCATTTTTCATGTTTTTGGGGGACAATACATCTAAATTGTTAAACTGTTTAAACGGCTGCTGATGTAAAATCCACAGTAAATCTAAATTTTTTCAAATTGTTGCCAACTTCTTTATTATTTATTAATTCTTAGATTATAAATGTTTCTTCTTAAATTATATTATGAAATGTGAAAAAAAAATGTATATAAAAAATTCAAAGTACTTCTCATAATGCATTATTTATTTATATACTTTGTTAACATTTTAAATTCTGTACTGAATCAAACAATTAAGCTATACATTATGTTGTCATGTTTGATAACAATCTCTCAAAATCACAAAGGTCACAAGAAAGCTGTTGAAATAAGCTGTTATAGTTGCAAAGGTCATTGTTAAAAGCGTTTTCTCAATAAGTGAGCACATTATTATGTTGTTTCAGGGTCAAGTTTGACTACAGCAGGTTAGAATGATATGTTAAGCTCTGTCTACATCAAATTTTATGTGTAAAAAAAATGTGATGTGCCCATATATGGACACAATGATGTCATATCACTATCATATTTTGGTACATCACACTTTTTTTGTCAAATTAGTTTGATAGTGTAGACAGCGCTTAACAATTACATCATTTACGCTGTGTATGTCTCTTATGGATAATTTGTTGAAATGCACAATTTTAATTTGAAATGACATTCAAAATTCTTATTGAACATGAAAAGATCACTATGATGAGAGATTATCAGAATTTATTATACTTCATAAAAAAAATCAATATTACATGATGTACTTTTTTCTGCATTTTGGAATCATAGTATTGAATTCATTCAATTAATAATTTTAGAAATCAATTCATAGACAAAAACAAGTTATATAGATAACAAAATAAATATAAAATCGATTTTATCCCATCTGTGGTACAGTACAGTTTTGAATTTTTAACAATGTAATTGATTGTTCTAAATTAAGACATATATCGCTACAATTTGTTCATTTGTTCATTTTATTAAGCTATGCATGGAGTATTTATAAAAGGAAGGCACTTTATGACTTAAAAACATACTTGCACTATTATTAATTCTCCAAGTAAATTTCCATAAAACATTATTAAAACAAACTGCAAATAAGTATTATGAGCAATGTTCTATATTATATAACACCTAAATAAATTCCTGTCATTTGATTGGACGATTGTGCGTCACATGGCGTGCAATAGTTCAATGTTCTATAACAACACATACCTAAGCACTTCAAAGAAGACGCAGCCAACACTCCATAAGTCCATTTTGTATGTATAGTAACCATCAGTTAAAAGGCATTCTGGTGCCCTGTACCTATTACAAAAAAAAGGTGTACAAAATGTACTTATATAAGTTGGCTTACAGTACCACCTTTGGGACACCCCTATTCAGTTTACATCTCTATTGAGGGGACACGTTTCTATGACTAGGGCTAATATACTGTTTTTATGAGCAACCTCTATTCCAGAAACACCTCTTATTAAGGGGAAAATTAACATAATAAGGATTTTCCTGCATAAACTATTAATCACAGAGCCTACAACCCTTCCTTTGGAAGGTTACATCTCTATTAAAGGGACACTTTTCTATGAAATGAACAAGGGCTAATATAATGTTTTTATGAGCAACCTCCATTTGAGGGAAACCTCCAATAAGAGGAAAATTAATAAAATAGGGGTTCTCCTACATACATTATTAATCACAGAGCTAGATAGTCTTTAAAGCCTTGTTTACACTATCAAATTTTATTTCAATGTGATGTGCCCATTATATTGAAATTATGATGTCATATCACTACCTCATTTGGACCATGGAGAAATAACTTATTTCTCCATGTTTGGACATATCACTACTACAGTATATTTGGGTACATCACACTTTGATAGTGTAGACAGAGCTTAAGAAAACTTACCATCGTGTTGATATATATTCTGTGTACGGCTGTTTGGAGTATATACTACGACACGATCCAAAATCAGCTAGTTTTAATTGCTCACCCTAAAACAAGAATATGTTTTCAAGATTCAAGATTCAAGAAATTTGATTTGCCCATAAAAATGGAAATTCACTTTGCTTGGTAGATTAAAACAATAATAAAAAACAAACATAAAAAATGTTGCAACAATTTAAACGTGCAGTTAACAGATAAAATACAAGATAAAAAGTTGAAAATAAAAAAAAACTGTTAAAAATTTCAAACTATTTAAAAATTGCATTATCGTCTTACATTAGAATTAAAAATATAAATGCTATTTACAACGAAGGATTTTCTAGTTCTACAAAAATTTGCTCTTGGAGGTCGTAGCCTAATGCCTGATCTATTTAAGTTATAAAACAGTAATGTAACGGATGAGTGGGGTCTTTCATAATATTGTTTACTTTTTTTTAAATACTCTTTTCATAATGTTTGTTTATTACACACAGAGTTAATGTGAATTACAAATGGTTAATGGTTTTAAATTTGTATAGCGCAAAATACAAATAGTCTCTATGCGCTGTTTAACATACAGTATAACTGCCATTATGGGGACACTTGTGAGACCCAGCAAAGTATCATCTAGGGTCGTTCCTTGAATGGGAATGTGTCACTTTAGGTGAAATAGGAGTGTTGGCATGACCCGCAAAGGAGAGGTAATAATGAAGTAAAATGATAAATGATAATCATCAATAAATAATGTACTGTATTTTTAACATTTCTATCCAGAATTATGCTTCTTCATACAGCACATGTCAAATTGTACGACATAACAAAATATTGACAAATATTAAACTATATAATGTACTGTAAGTACTTACACGTATAAGAATATTTTCAGGTTTGATGTCACGGTGGAAAATTCCATTCCTACAAAAATAACAACTTAATGTTGTTAACAATCTGTACAATTATATAACAAGCAGTCTCTGGTAGCATACATTCCTAAATATAATATAATACGTTTGGCAATAAATATTGCTTACATTGCAAAATACAAAATATGGTAATAAAAACAAATTTCAAGGCCGTGTGTCATAAATTAACAATTTTAAACAATATTTGAATTTATATCTCACTGTTGAATAAGTCATTTAATATGCAGGTATTTTTAAAATTATTGTAACATAAAGTTTTTTTTATGATATTATATAAAAATAGTGGGGTTGTAGCTTGGTGGTTAACATGCCTGCCTTCAAATCCCAAGGTCTGGGGTTCAATCCTGACCTAGTGCTAGCTTAAATCCTGACCTAGTGCCAGGGTTGTAAATCACAACTCTTTTAACTCCACTCCCTAAGCCTCAAAAGAGACTTTGACTTCGCACTGTAAATTATAAAATAGTTTATCCATCCTCCCTGTAATTGGTGAGTTTGTGCTCTTTGTTAGATCTTATGAAATAAAATAAAAAATTTAAATTCATTATTATCATAATAGTTGAGGAATTACGTGACATTAACATAACAGGTATTCATTAGATCATACCTGTGCATGTGTTCTAGTGATTTGCATAACTGGTACATATAGTTTTTAATTTTTTGTTCTTGAAGATAATGTCTTCTTCCTAAAAAACATAAAGAAATGAGTAAACGATGGAATGTCACTTTATTAACTAAAACAGTGATAATAAAGAATTTCCATAAAAAGGGAAATGTAATTTTAGTACAAATACAATTGACCTCACTTTCAATATGTGGCTTTGTAGTATTTTTTTAAAAATCAGTGGCTAGAGAAGAGGAGGTTATACTGTACAGTACATGGTATCAATTAATCAATCATCGACATTTTTATTCTAAAAGCAAAATAAAAACATTTACAAATACAATAAAAATGATAATGGAATGGGATACAAAATATAAAGCACAAGTGTTTTTAACATGTAACCCTAACAAAATAGAACAAACAGTAGTACAAAAAAAAAATAAATAAACAAGAAATATTTCTTACAAAAAACGCTGCTCGCTTATTGACGTAACAGTTTTAAAGATATATTGTCCCTCTAAAAAATATTTTTTATTTCAAATTTGTTTTTGAATGTGTCATTTTATTGTCACATAATAGTTATTTTACCCGAAAAGGAGAATATAAATTAATACCCTGTGTTTCAAACTGCCTAGCAAAACGCTGAGTGTTAGTTAATGTGGCGGCGTGAAAGGGGTATTTAAGTTGTTTATTGTTTTCAACAGTAAATTCTGATGAAATTACAATGAGACTTCTTTAAAGTCATTGGCTCTACCACTTAGGCGTTGCTTAAAACAGTCACTCACTGTTGTTTAAAACAGTCGCTCCCTGTTGCTATTTGCACTGCCTAAAGTAATACTAATTCGGTAGCTAAATTGTGACGTTAAGTCCGCACAGGGACACACTGGTCAAACAGAGACGACAATGAAAGCTTGACGGTCAAATAAGACGGACAAAGCATTCATTTACAACTCAATGGAAACCTGTTAACTAAGTAATCAAACTTTATTAATGTTAAATCAATGACACATTCGTAAGAGTGTTATACCGGTTGCCTAGGAAACAAACATCACTATATTGATTACATAAACTGTGTCTAAATTAGTTCGTACAATAACTTAATTATCAACAATTTCAAAAAGTTGTTGGCCTAAATTAAATCTTTTTTTTTTTTAATTTATATTTAGCAATAGGATTACATAAAAAATATAAAATAAAATAACTTTTTGAATAAAGAATGTGGAAAATATATTAAATATGGCTAACTAAAAATAAATGGTTGACTAGAAATTCTGGATTTCAGAATGGAGGAAAGACATTGGAAGAACAAAGGTAAGGCTCTGTCTATACTATCTAACTTTATGTGACAAAAATGAATTGCTTTAATACGAGCAGCGTAAACGCTGTATGTTGCATGCGCTACACATGTGTTCTACACTTCCCGTCGAAGCAAAATAAAAAAGTACATTGCGCAACTGTTGACTGAACTACGCAGTTATGCAAATGAGTAGAATGTTGACATCATCCGTTAAAGTTAATGTTTTACTGCTCCTGCGAAAACTCTATCATATTTGGTCTAACAAACAGCATCATTTAAACCATCACTCTTCACGTAGTGTATTTACAACAAAGAAAGACTATTCTATGGCTCAACAACTTATTTACAAGAATTTGATAGTTTAATATTTCAACAATGCCATTAATCACACTTCTCAGAACTGGTAAATAGTAATTACACAAAGGTACCTATTGAAGGTTGATAAACAAACAGATGAAACGAACTCTAAAATGACGGTCTGAAAAGTGTAATAATTTGTAATACAGTAGAGTCTACTCAATAATAATTGTAATATTAATTTCAAACAGTTAACTTCATATAGTAGTACAGTATTTATCATAGTCAAACCTTAGCACTGACTATATACCATTATTTCATAAATATTTATCTAAAGCTCTGTCTACACTATCAAACTTTGTGACAAAAAAAATGTGATGTGCCCATATATGGACATGATGATGTCATATCACTACCATATTTGGATATACCACTTCCATATTTGGGCACATCACATTTTTTTTTGTCAATCTAGTTTGATATTGTAGACAGAGCTTTAGGAAGGGTGTGGTTTTAATTAAAATAATTATTCATCACATATAGTAATACTAAATTTTAGGTCATATTAATTCACTATAAAGTATTACATACTGTAATATAAATTCAAATTTCATCAATTCATAAATATTCATATTAACTCTTATCAATTCATAAATATTCATATTAACTCTTATTAATTCATAAATATTCATATTACCTCGTATTAATTCATAAATATTCATATTACCTCGTATTAATTCATAAATATTCATATTACCTCGTATTAATTCATAAATATTCATATTACCTCTTATTAATTCATAAATATTCATATTACCTCGTATTAATTCATAAATATTCATATTACCTCGTATTAATTCATAAATATTCATATTACCTCGTATTAATTCATAAATATTCATATTACCTCGCATTAATTCATAAATATTCATATTACCTCGTATTAATTCATAAATATTCATATTACCTTGCATTAATTCATAAATATTCATATTAACTCTTATTAATTCATAAATATTCATATCTTACCTCGTATTAATTCATAAATATTCATATCCATTAATTCACATATCAAAGCTAACGTCCCGGATTTCTTATCACTGACGAAAGAAAAAAATAATTAAATTTAATTAAAAGATATTGATTGTAAGCAATTCTTTGGTAATTTAATATTAATTGTGCGATGGCGTTAATGATTAAATTAATACAAAGGATTGGAATGCGTAAACAGGTTGTTGTTTACTGATAAATATAATTGAACTACCGCATTTACAGCCATCCATATAGATAGAGATGTTCACTTTATCTCTAAAGGTTGTCAACACTATCAAACTACTGTATAGTTTGACAAAAAATGTGATATGACATCAGTAGGTCCATATATGGGCACATCAATTTTGTGTTTATATATAAAGTTTGATAGTGTAAACAGAGTACTGTACAAAATAATCTGTTATTTAACCAAAATTAGGATTTATTCTGTTTGGGTTTAGTTTAATTCTACAAAAATTCTCAAGATTGGATTAAATTCTGAGAATAATATTGAAAGAAACTTGAAATATAAGGAATTAGCTGCATCATGTTAAGCTATCAAATGTTACTAATTATCATATAAGACCTAATGAAATGACATATGAAACAAGGCTACCATGATAAACAGATCAGAATCTTAGAAAACTAGTACTTAATGCTTTATTGATTTCATATCGTGTTTCATTTAACAGGTAAATGATCAAATAAAACGAGAGACATGATTGGTATGTATTTAGCATCGCAGTGCAAGACACATTGGTCTTATCAAACAAAAACTACAATACTTTGGACATATTGCCAGACGGGATGGAGATAGTATGGAGAAAATGATTATGTTTGGGAAAGTTGAGGGGAAAAGAAAAAAAGGAAGACAGAGACTCAGATGGATTGATGGTATAAGTGGTGCTGCTAACCGACCAATAATCAGTTGCTACAATGAAGCTCAAGATCGGCAAGAATGGAGACACATCATCAGAATGGTCACGAGTACTCAGATATGAGTAGAACGACGACGAAGTAGACAGCGCTTAAACAATTTTATAGCAGATTTAAATGCAATAAGTGTTCTGCTAGGCCAACAATATACACCCGTGGCATAGTCCAATTGTCAAATAAAACATTTGTTTGTTTTTTTTGGTGGAAAAGTGGAATTGTACACTTACAATATAACCTCTTGTAATTCCAAAATGTTCTCATGAGAACTTAGTCTTCTCATTGCTTGTATTTCCCTAAGACCATTAACTTGATCAAGACTGAAAAAATAAATTACTATTAATAACTCATATAGGAAATTCATATAATTAGTATTAATAGTTATTATATATAATGAATAATTGAATTATAACAGTGTTTAATCTGACCTTTCATATGTCTGCTTCATCTTTTTACAAGCATAGTAGGTACCATCTTGGGTATTTTGACATTTCAGCACCTCAGAAAATGTTCCCTCGCCTTTCTTGCCCAGCACACGGTACTCTGAAAAATGAGAATGGTATGTGAAAAGTGCATGATGATTATTGGGAATGATAAAATGGTGATGATGATTTTTGCTATATATAGCTAACATTTATTAGTAATTGATAATCAATCATCAGAATGATATAATTGACAGATGATATTACAATAATATGATGATAATTAGATAGCTATATCAGTTTTTATTGATGAAAATAAAAACAATAGGCTCAGCAATAAGGTTTATTGCAAATAGCTTGATTTCGCGAGGAACATCATTGCAAACATCATGGCGCGTACTGTAAGTAAGTACAAACAACAATAAATCACGTACGCGTCATGACGTTTGCTTTCAAACCCTTTCCACCATGAGTCGCGAACACTATTTGCGATAAACCTTATATAATAGAAATATTTGCAAATTAAAAAAAAAAAATATTAAAATAAAATAAAAAAATTAATAAAAAAACATTTTATTAAAAAAAAAAATTCTTGAAATACAACGAATTTATATGGTCAATTGCCAGTCTGACCTAACCTAGGCCTAGTAGTAGTAACTCTGAACTAGTAGTGTTGGCTAGGCCTAGCCTAGATACAGTATAGTAACAGTATGTCCCAGGTAGCCAGGTCGCCTGGCTGTTGTGTGGTGTGGCTTGCACCAACATCATGATATCAGAGAGATAAAAAATAAAATAAAACTTACTGTGCATTGCTGGGTTTTGTATAGTTTCCAACATGTCTAAAGATCAACCTTAAATCTAATCATTAAAAATTCCATAAATACGATCTAGTATTATATCGATAAAAGTACACAATCTGAAGATACATGTTGAGAGTCATATAGGCCTAGTATAGTAGCATCAAATGACAACAACAAAACAACAACTTTCCGCCGCGAAGCTGCTGCAAAAAAAGTTACTGGTCGATTCGGTCTCTCGTTCCTCGCGATCGCGCACACATGAAAAGTTAATAATAATAAGTACGAAAAAAATAATTAATGAGTATGACCTTTGACACGCTCTCGAACTTTATGAATAATATCAATCCGCTAGATAAAAAATGTAGTGTGTAAATTATTGTATTTACAATAACATTCTTATCGACGGCTTTCATAACCTATTTCGATCCTATTAAGCTTGTAAATCGGTTCCAAAAGGATATCAACTGTGTTTAAAACGCATTACTTATTTCTGTGTATGCGAATGAATATGTAGGTTCTGGGTAATGAGGATTCTCCCAGTAGAGAAAGCTTGGTTAGTTGCTAAGCGACTAAGTCCTTAGAGTGCCCACTTAGTTCAATAATACGATCGAACTAGTCTTTTATTTTCGAATGAAACTTCATATTATAAGGTTTATTTCGATTTAATTAGTATTGATTGACAAACCATGCATACATCTTTCAGTTAAAAACATTACACGTGAGAAAAATTATGGAAAACATTCATATTTTGCTAATTGTAATTAGTCTAGTAATTTTCGTTCAATCAAATTTGGGCAAAACAAATCATCTTAATTGCATGTTCCACATTAGGTTACTGCAAGAGGGATTATAACTCAATTTCCAATCAGAAAATTAGCTGAAACGAGAACTGTGTGTCTGTCAACCAAGATATACTCTAGAGGGCATGTGGTTAATTGTACTATTACAGGTTATGTCTTCAGTTTAAAAAATTCTTATCCAAAAAATGAAGCCTGTTGTTAAGCGTAGCTAGCCTATATCTAGTCTGGGCTCCAGAGGGAGTTTTGTCTTAATATTAGATATAAATATTTTTGCACATATGGCGTTTCATACGTGTATTACTTGAGTTTGGATACTCCACAAAAACCGCGGTCCAAATAAAAACAAATAAATAAAAAAAAAGACAATAAATACAGACTTGGGGCAGGTCTAGCCTATATCACTAGTGACCATACATAATAGGCAGGTACAACAGAATTGGCTATGTTACGTAATACATTTTAATAAGCTAATGTTACATACATTATGATACAATATAAAGACACTAACAATAGCAGTTAATTTAAAACAAATAATTATACTTAAAATTTATACAATATATAGATAGATTATGTGTATACATATTTTTGTCTTTAGTGGCCGGACATGATGACCACTCACATCTATTTGACCAACTGGACAGTGCCAAACCCTTTAACTCATGAACCTGTGCACAATATAAACCTAAATAAAAAAAAAGGGAGAGGGGGGGGGGGAAGAATTAAACAAATAGAATAGGAACAAACAAAAATACCTTTCAAAAATATATTTCAGTACAGGAAAGAAAACCCACAAAATAATACATTAAAACAAGAAAATGCCAATGTTTAGTATACAACTCATTGTTAATATTATCAATTCAAAGTTTTTACATAATATTTAAGTTAGGAATAAAAACTAAATTTAAGTAAAATATATCTTCTGTACATTATTTGTTATTTATACTATTAATTAATGTTATGACGAATCTGATTATAAATGATTACAATATTGAAAAAAATATAATAAAAACAAAATAAGGTGGTTTTGAAAAATCCGAAAAATAAATACTTTTATCAAACTGTCTTGCAAAAAATGTTGACATTAAGTGCTGTCGTCATCTATCTCCATTCTGGAATTTACATCAGTACAACAAATTGGATTGTTAAGGCATCATTAACAATTCCCTTATTATTGTTAGGCACACTCTAATATCTCTTCTTTAAACTATTTTACTGGTTATTCTTATGAAACGAGTACAAGCCTAAACCAGGGGCGCATTCAACCTTCCCATGTCTGGTTTTTACAATGACAGAACTTTCTAGGAAAATGTTAATTTTGGAAGAGTTTTCCATTTTATTTGCAACAAATAGAACAATTCTTCCCAATTCTCTCTATCATATTGCATTATATGCCCAGTATTATAAGCAGATTCTGTAATACAGTGTCACATATGCATCACATGTTTTCTGTATTTTGTCAGTAGCCTATGATACACACGTCAGATGTGGTACATATGAGAAACTCTATTTTTTAATTTTCCTGTGATACTGAACAGAGTTATAGAAACAGTTCCATTAAGCTCTGTCTACACTGTCAAACTTTGTGTGACAAAAAAAAGTGATGTGTCCATATATGGACATGATGATGTCTATATCACTACCATATTTGGGCATGTCACTACCATATTTGGGCACATCACACTTTTTTGTCAAACCAGTTTGATATTGTAGACAGAGCTTTATATTTCTGTTGTTAATGATGATTTTATGCCACATATTCCGGAAAAGCCGGGAAGGCTGACTTTCCCGGAATATGTGGGATTCCATCCTTATGCCATAAATACTACGAATATTATAAAGAAGACAATGAGAACACCAAACACTTTGATCATCAGCCAGCGGTTCGACGTCACCGACTGAAAATATTTCAGTATCTCTCCATGAGCCATCTCAACGTTCGTAAATGCATTATCAACATTTGAATCAATTCTAAAAAGAAAATTGTAATGGTCATCAGACAGAGTTCAAAGGTAAAAGGTTAAAACCATGTCCAAAACTCAATTATTTGAATAAAGAGATTAAAAAAAAGATACAAGAAAAATGCTGAACGCAAATAACAGTTTCCAAAGACAACAAAGCCATAGAATCGTTTGATTGTGTGTGGACTTAAAAGAAAATTATAATGGTCATTAGACACAAGACACAAAGTTCAAAGGTGAAAGGTTAAAACCAGGTCAGTAACTCAATTACTTGAATAAAGAGATTAAAAAAATAAAAATGCTGAATATAAATAATAGTTTCCAAAGACAACAAAGCCATAGAATCGTTTGATTGTGTGTCGACATAAAAAACCGAATACTTTCACTTTTGGAAAACAATGACGAAAAGGTCATAAATATAATACTGACCTTTGAACCTGTTCTTCTTGTTGGTGTATCATATGTGCCAATTGTTGAAATATTCCGCTTAATTCCACAATAGTACTTTCTATATTTTGCATGGTTTCCTCTCGATCTTTTATGTAAGTGTCTTGTTGCTCAACCATTTGCATTGAGCTTTGTGCGCCGTCAAACGGCATGTTTATGACGGCATCACCTCGACTGCTGGCGGTCTCATCATCTATCAGTACCGATCGTACTAAGAGAGAAAAAACCATCAAGGAGAAATCTACATTTTCTATATATCAAATTAAAATTGTAAACCACTAAAGTGAAGTCTTCCAAAACTGGATTCCCTCAAATGCTCTGAAAATCTAAATCACAAGAAAACTAATGGATGGCTGTATTAACAATAATTTAAATAAGCGAAATATTTCCATTCAATACTAAATATTTCATTGCATCACCAAATAATTAAAAATTTCCCTTAAGTGGTATTCACTTAGAATTTTTAAAGAAGTGTTTACCTCAGCCCAAGTGTGAATGGCATCTTAAGCCTATGAAACAAGGGTATGTAGTTTTCAGAGTGTTCACCACATTTAAATGGTGTTTTATCAGTTGAAATGTTAAAAACAAAATGTATTCTTACTATTTCCACTGGAAGCCGATGGTGGTAAACTCGATGTCAGAGGCCCTTGCGAAAATTGTTCTCGCCTATTTTTCTGATCTTTAAGATTCTGTGTCCGTACTTCAAGAACTGATTTAAAATCGTTGGACATTGTCGCCAACTTTGATTGTAATGCAAGAACGACTGTGTTGGAATGTGTTTGCATTTGTTTGCCATTTTGCGAGCTATTTCGCCGTACAAACTAAAAAAACAAAGGAGCTAAAATTAGAAAGTTACCATAATATTTAAACTAGTGTGATGACCCCAAATATGGTAGTGATATCCCCAAATATGGTAGTGATATGACAACATCATGTCCATATATGGGCACATCAGATTTTTTTGTCACATAAAGTTTGATAGTGTAGACAAGACTTTATTTCATGTTATGTATAGTTTATTTGTATTTTTCTTGGATATGGTTTTATTTTAACTGTTTGTATTGTATGGAGTGAGTGTAGAATCTGTTTGGGCTTTAGCCTATTCTCACTCCTGGTTATTTTTCATTGGTGATCGAATAAATATTATTGTTATTAGAAGTAGATGTGTACCAAATTTGATTTTTAATCGGGGTATGATGAATTAATACACAACTCAATACAGCTTTATACCATTCAATGCAAATATAACAAAGTACACACATTGTAAAGCATGGTTCCCACTAGAACGTAACGCAAGGACGTAAACGCAACGCAAGCGTTTTAACCAATGACAAGCGAAGTTATAGACAGTTAGCAATCACAAGCGAATCAGCCATCGCTTGTGATTGGTCAATTTACTTGCATTGCGTTACGTCCTTGTGTTGCGTCGCTAGTGGGAACCACGCTTAATGTTTCAATCTGAATAAGATATAGAGGGCGCTATTCAACACAATCTATTCAACATTGAAAATATACCTACCTCTTGCAACTTAGCAATTTGTTTATTAAGACTGTTAATGTCCTGTTTTATTATATATGTCAATTCTTGAATTTCTACTGATTTATCGTCAAATAAAGATTTCTTCTTTGCCACTACAAGAAAGAAATGGTTGTCAAATATATAAAAATTGATTATATAAAACTTATTACTTCTACTTATTCAGAAATAAAGGTAAATATAATAAAAGTAAACAATATAACTTTAAAAGGCCATATTTCTAACAAATACAGTACTGTAATATTGAGTTTGATGGACAAATGAAGCAAACAAGTTCTCTCAAACAGTCATCTATCAATGACAGTAGCCTATGATGATGTGTCTATCTGCTGGTGAATATTTTTATCTTATTATTTTACACAAAACTTGATACAATAACAAAGGTGATTTTTATGAACATACGACACATCTTATTAATCCCCTCAATTATCTTGTATACTTACATATTGTTAACTTTTCCAATTTTGTAAAAGTTTGATTAATGTCACTACCAATACGTCTGAAAGATAAATAAAATTTAAGTATGGAAATTTGAAGAAAGAGTTGAAATATAACAGTTAAATAGCCATCTTTGACGCAAAATACCTACTCAACTCATTATTCAAAATGGAAAAAAAAAATAAAGGTAAAATAGTGTATACAAACAACTACTATAATTCTATCTAACAGAACTTACTTTGCCATTTGCATGAAATCACTGTGTTGTGCCTGCCTTGAGGCTTTGTGATTGTGTGCTGCAACTCCATTTCCCTAAAAAATGTGAAAAGTATTCCGAAAAAATTATATATTGTATATTTATTACAATATCTATAAAATTAATGTTTTTACTATTAATATTATTAATTACAAAAATGTGGCCAAATTATTACAAATGTTAACAAACATAACTAATAATTAATACAATTAAAGATAATGAAAAGAAATCTTTTTAAATATGAATTGCCCCCCTGAAAAAATAATTCTAAACAAAATTTTTGTTGAATATGCCATTTTAATGTAACATAATAGTTATCCACTTTGACCAAAAATTGGATAAAAAAAAAATGTATTTACCTGAAAAAACTGTAATTGAAAGCAAAAATAGTCAAATTGGTTGGCAACCAATGGGTTTTTGGCTGAATTTAACCATTTATTTTGTCATTTTATGTAAGTAAAAACATCATTTTTCCTCTTTTTTTTTCTACGAAAGATATATAATATCTCCATGACTTTATTAAAACTACAACATAACATATTCAAAGTCGGATTTAATTAATCTTTATTTTTCATGTTTTTGGCGGACAATACATCTTTAAATGGAATAAAATGGATGATTAATATTTTTCTATTCCTTTTGAACGGGTGTCTAGAAAACTCAGATATATCTGAGTTTTCTAGATCTAGAAAACTCAGATATCTGACTTTTCTAGATCTAGAAAACTCAGATATCAAATCTAAGTTTTCTAGTTCCAAAAAACCCAGATCATCAAATGGATCGTTCCATTATTATTAGAGGGTAGCATATTTGAAATACTACACAGTATTATACGTTTTCTTACTAATAATAACAATTATTGTAACTTGTAGTAGTAGCAGCCTACGACTTAAATCATAAAGAAAATACATTATACACCTTTAAAATGTAGGCTTACCTTTTAGGCCTAGCTAAGCAAACTCAATTCAAGGCTCAACGTGTGGGCGCTATCGCGAAGAGTAGGCCTGGTCCTACAGTACTAGACTAGAAGTGGTCAACTCGTACCCAAAATAACTCGTACCCAAAATAACTCGTACATATTCCCAACTTGGCTAACTCATACCTCAACCAACTCGTACCCACACCAACTTGTACATTTTTAAGCCTACATTTTAACGGTAACATTCACTGTATTTTCTTTGTGGTTTAAGCCGTAGGCCGCTTTTACATGTTACAATATTAGTAAGAAAACGTACACAGTAATCAGTTTTAATAATACTCTAATATTTCAAATGACCTACCTGCTGATTAATAATGGAACGATCCAAATGACCTACCAACCAATCAAATGATGATCTGAGTTTTCTAGTTCCATTTTGGAACTAGAAAAGTCAGATATTGATGTCTGAGTTTTCTAGATCTAGAAAAGACAGATATCTGAGTTTTCTAGATCTAGAAAACTCAGATTATATTTAATATCTGAGTTTTCTAGACACCCCTTTTGAACTTACTGTTCTGGATTGAATATATTTAACAGCAGACTTAAACTCAGGTGTTCTATCTTGACATGTCATGCCTAGGCCTATATTAAGTTGTTGGTTATTTGTTGGATTAAAATTGGAGACAATCCAGCCTCCGTGCCCGTTTGATCTGTCTTCAGTGGGCGTATGTCGGCGTCTAGTGGTCATTGGTCATCCCTCAACTTCAACCAGTTCCTGAACTAGAAAAAAAAAAATTTGAATATTAATTAGGCTAGGCCTAGCCTAGCCTATACGAAATGATTAATTAAGATTTTTATTAATATTATTAAATCAACTCTAGGCCTAGCCTAGATTAAAAAAAAAACAAAAACATTTTGACTTTTTTATTATTAGTAATATTAGATTAGTATAGTAGTACTAGTAGGCCTAGTTATATTATACAATTTACACAAATGCTCGGCAGAAATGTTCTACTAATCCACCAGCCATACGTTAGGCCGACGGTGGGCTTCTTTCTTTTTCCTGGATACACAAACGGAGTGGTCTCGGCGTGCGTCCTGCTGGCGACATCGCCCGTCCCAAAAAAACAGGCTCAGCCGCTGTGGAAATATTCTACTACATGTGTATAACTATAGGCCTAGGCTAGGCCCTATGAGTATCATATACGAAATAGGCCTAGGCCTAGTTATAAGTAATAATTTAATGTATACCTACTTTGAAAATCCTTTATAGATTTACTTGTTAAAACTTCATTTAAATTACAATTAAATTTTGATTTTTTTTATGATAGATAATCCGTTCACACGTCATCAGCTTTTTTTAAACAACTTAGGCATGTCATTCATCGACTCGACCTTGTAACGGATCCAACAGCAGTATTCATACTTAATAGCAGCATTCAGCCAGATGCGATATAATGAATGTGTGGGGGCGGTATGCAAATTTCCAAAATAAAAAAAAAACAAAACAAATGCACAAATGGTAAGAAAAAAAATGTATTTGACATTATTGTTTATATTATATAGTAGCCATGTTGCATATTACAATATAAGTAGTTATTATTAATCAAAATAACTGATACAAATATCAAGACTGTAGCTAGGATTGAATTTGTTTAATAATAAAAATCATTAATTATTGTAAATTTTAATACACATTATTTCTGGTCAGAATAAATATAGATATTATAAAAATACAACAGTACAACATGACCCGAAGTAGATTACAGTTCAGTACTCTACCATAAATATAGTATTAGTAGTCCTAGGTAAATGTACATGTACTTTTAATTTGTGTTGTAATTATTTTTAAAAACAGGTTATATCCATCGAGATGTAAAGGAAATACTATTCCAAAAACAAAACATGATCAAATATTTCTACATAATCGGAAAACAAGGACGAACCCGTCTCAGTCGGTATTACGAAAATGTTCCACTAAAATCCAGAACAGCGCTTGAATCCGATGTCCACCGAAACATCCTAACACGGACCAAAGACCAGGTTTGTTATATTATGAGTTTCAAAGATTTTTTTGTGTGGAGATTTTAAAGTTGTTCTTCTGATGATGAAAATAGTTTCTTGAAATATGTCACAATTTAAGGCAGTTTGCTTATTCATTAAATGCCTCGCTATAGTTATTTTAACTCAAATCCATTTTATTTTTAGAATGTTCTCTCTTTTGCGAAAATTTATGAAGGTATGTTATATTTAGTGCCTTTTTTTTCTTTTATATAGTGTTTGTTTTTTAACTATCAAGATTATAAAATAGTGTACAGACGTTACAGCTCTTTGTTTGTCATCTTAGCTGTTGATGAAGAGGAGGTAAAATTCATTTTAAAATATTATCATAATCCCAGTTAATATGCTTTTAAATCTGTATAGGACTGATTTAAACAGTTTTATTAATATTTCTTATTTTAGAATGAAGTCGCAAGCCTAGAATTTATCCAGTTGTTTATAGAGACTTTAAACAAGTACTTTGAGGGTGTTGTAAGTTAATCAAATTGCTTGTTCTTTTATCAAAATGACGTGTAATGTACATACACTTTTTATTTACATGTTTAGAAGTCTTTATAATTTAATAGGTTCTAGACCAAGTTTTGACCCAATATACTATTAGTAAAAAGATAAATATTTTGGCACATATGGCGTTTCATATGTATACTGCTTGAGCTAAAAATTGAAATGCCTATTGGTGGATTAACATAAAAAGAGACAATAAATATATAATGAATGATACTAAAAGATATTTCTTTTACTGACTTTAGAATTGATAATAAATGTTTTGTTTATTTTCAGAATGAGATGGATGTATCCTTTTTGAACTTATTAAATTAATATTTAATAACATTTCATACAAAAATGATAAAACATAAATTCATTTTCTTTTAAATCTATTTTTTCAGTGTTGTTAAAATACATTCACATATTGTTCAAACGCCAATCATTTCTTTACTTAATTCTTAACGCACTCTTTATCAGATTTTATATAATTTAGAGAAGATACACATCATCTTAGACGAAATGATCGTCAATGGGTACATTTTAGAGACCAATATGGCCAAAATCCTCCAGCCGATTCAAATAATGGACAAAGTATCAAAGAGATGAGATAATGGTTGAAGAACAGACAAAGAGAATAGAAAGGCATCAGAAGAATAATTTCAATGAGAATAGATCACCACATTAAAAAAAACAGCTTATTTTAAACATGTAATTACGCCGTAGTTGGCAGCCGGTGACATGGCGTGGCCCTTGGTGGAGAAGAATGGTGGTGTACTGTAACATTGAAGTTCACTGTGACATGCCGCTATAAAACAGTATCATGATCACATTTCTACCAGGCTTAAATTTGACAACTAAGTTGGTGCTTTATTGTAGGCATAAGAATACAATGATTGGTCAGACGTCTTGCCCTACTCGGACTTAAATTGTACTTACTCTGGCCTCAAATCTAACCCTATCTGGTTCAAGTTAGATGGTGTAAAGCCTTGTCTACACTATCAAACCTTGTCATATCACTACCATTTTTGGGCATATCACTACCATATTTGGGCACATCACACATTTTTTGTCAAACTAGTTTGATATTGTAGACAGAACTTAATGTATAAAGGCAGACTAGTGATCTGGAGGTCGTGGGTTTGTCAAAATTACTTTCAATTTAGAGCAAATTTTACAATTACTTAGCTCCATGACGCAAAAGCTATTAGCTCACTCCTGAGGATGATTAAAATATATTGATTGAAATGTTGAGAAACTCAACAGTTCTTTTCAGAACTAAATACACATGGTATACAGCAAACCTTATATCAACAAAGCTATTACTACAGTATTATTTTTTTATACTTTTTTCAGGTATGGTTGCCAAATTTCTACGAATGCAGCACCGCTATGCATTCTACAATTTAAAAATGTCTATGATTTTTACAGCTCATTTCATTGCATATAACTAATGATTACATACATCAAAATATATAAATATATTGTTTATCAAAAAATAAACCATAAAAATAGAAGTAAACAAATCATAATCCATTTATAAGACAATTAATCTATAAGATTTTTATAATTTTTTTTAATAATTGCACAATATAGCGAATACCATATTTCTCTGTTACCATTTCACTTGTATTGTATCACCATTTTCGATACCAAAGAAAGATAGAGGGCGCATGTCATTGTTCAGTTCAAATTCTTGATCTGTCAACTAAAAACATAAAGATAAGGTCAATTTGTAATCATTTTTTTAGTATGTTATAAATGTACAGTGTATAACATTTTAGATTACATAATATGACTAGGTAGCATACCATGTCACCACCTACTTTAGGCTAAATTTAAAGAGAAAAGAGTACGTATAACAACAATAATATTTATTTGGTCACCAATGAATAATAAACAAAGGTGAGAATAGGCTAAAGCCCAAACTGATTCTGCGTAATCCCACCCACTTATTTTCCCCAAATTTCTTATCCAGGCCCACCTATTTGCTCATATACTATAACGTAAAATGCTACAAAATCTAAGCAACCATAACTACCTTTGTACTGGTGTACGTCAGCTTCTGAGATGCGATGTCAACTTTCATTAGCTTGTGTATAAGGCTTTTTACTTTCTGTATATTCATGGTTCCTATACAAAACCAACAAAAGACGCTTTATGAAGTTTGGTTAATATAAAAAAATAAGTGGTAAAGTTATCTAAGGTGCAGCTTTCAATTAATGGACCTGGGTTCAAATCCTCTCTAAAGCTCTTGTCTACACTATCAAATTAGTTTGATCAAAAACAAAAGTGAGATGTGCCCAAATATGGTACTGATATGACATCATCATCACATTTTATTATCCTATAAAGTTTGATAGTGTAGACAGAGCTTAAGTTAATGTTCAAAATATTACACTCATTAATTAAGCCTCAGTGGTTTTGAGAATTAGTTAATATCAACTCTTCTAAAAGCAGACCATGTTGGGCTGCCTGACAACGTCTAGTTTCTTTAATGCATTTTAAAGAATATACATTACAGTAGAGTATTTAAAACGTGAAAAGCATTGTTTTTATGAGAGAGTGAATGTTTATATAAGTTTGGATATCTATATCATAGTGATTACTTTATGGCCGTATGAAAAATAAAATGAAACCAAAAATACCTGGTAGTTTCTTTTGTATTGTCTTTGTATTATTGCCTTGTTCACACGTTATGTTAACTTGAATCAAGCCGCTTTTTAACGTGGTTACTTTTGTTATTAATTCGTAATCTTCTGGAGCTCCATACACTGCAAACAAAGAGAGGCAACTCTTAAGCTCTGTCTACACTACAGTATGAAAAAGTGTGATGTGCCCAAATATGGTAGTGATATGCTTAAATATGGTTTTGCTATGATATAAACATGTCCATATATGGGAACAGCACATTTTTTGGCACATAAAGTTTGACAGAGATTTAAAATAATAACATGTTAAAGCATAGAAGGTACTATAGGACAAGAGGATTAATCGCAACAACAATAACTCTGTACTTGTATGGACTTACCCTTTATAAGATGTTTGTACCGTGGATGTTTTTTAAGAAATTCCTCCGATGGATTGTTCTTTTCCGGATCTTGGTCACCTCCACTTGCTCGCCATTCCTTGCCAAATGTCTTCAGGTAATCCAGCTCTGCACCTCGTCTTTCCATACCGGACACCTAGGAAATCAAAAAGAAAATTTGATATAACACTTCTTTCATTACATGGAGAGGTTAATTTTGCTTAGATATTTTTTTTAAAGGGAAGATATTGATCAAGGTCTTTTGTGTATTGTTACGTGTGACAATAATCAGGTGTCGCATGCAAATGAATCAAGTCACCGGTGGTCAAGTGGACGAATCAGAATGGAGTGTGATGATGCGCAGTATTTTGGAAAGCTGTGTTGGGTGTGTGAGACAAGGGAAGGACTCACTCATAAGACTGTACATGTCGGAGATGGTAGGCTTTCTGGATAAGAAATAAGACAGTGGATATGGCACTGGCGACTGTGTAATAATGGAATAAAGACTTGCAGCGAACTGTGTTCGAGACTGGAAGCGAGGCAGGACGCAAGGACAACATAAATGGAAAAGTTGTGATTGAATGTACGGATGCCTAGGCAAACCAACCACTCGGTATCATACTCATTTTTGTAACTCTATAGTTGTGTTGTTATGTATTTATGCATTGTGAAAGGAAATTAAATGGAGTGTTGGCTATTGTTTGTTCCAAACCTCGTTGTTATTTAGGTATTTTGGCTTAGGCCAAAAGTGATCGTAACAGTATCAACAAATACATTAATCCTCTATTTTGTTTTTTGTTTTGTTTTTATGTATTTAGGTAAATTGCCAATGACAAGCAAATTCATTCACCATCCTTTAAGGTGGCAATCCTGTTCACAAGACAAACATATACACAAAATGCTCTACATAAACAAAGTCTTTGGGAGTGGAGTTGTAATTTGTCATCAGAAAAAATCATGACATATGACAGGACTTGAACCCAGGACTCAGATTGGTAGCCAAGCATCATAACCATCATAATAAAAAATAATGATATTTAAAAGACCTACTTATTTGCTCTACATTAACAAAATCTTTGGGAGTGGAGTTGTAATTTGTCATCAGAAAAAAATCATGACATATGACAGGACTTGAACCCAGGACGCAGATTGGTAGCCAAGCATCATAACCACCAAGCCACAACTCCACTACATCTTCCTACAGTACCTTAGAAATGTTGCCACACATATTCCAAATCCAAAGACTATTACTTACCAATGCATTGTTGCATCTTTTCAAGTTGCCAATCTTGCCAATTATTATCTGCCTGGTGTCTAATAACTTTTCTTGTTGGCAAAATGGATTTTTCTTTGTCCGAGTGTCTTCCAAGCTCTTGAGCTTTTCAAGTTCATTTATGGACTGCCACTAAAATTTTTAAAATATCACATACGAGCAAACATGATAATTAATTACTCAGCGATTGTCAAGTTAGTTTATAAACCTGTAGTATCAAAGTATACCGGTGCCAGAATGGCAACACATTGTATAATGTAAAACCAGAAACTTTCGCGACGTGAACTTTCGCGAATCAGTTACATCAGTCATTTTTGCAACATAAAACTTGAAATTTGAAAAATAAAGTACAAGTAAATATTGTAACAAGATCGCATATGTGCGACATTTGTGTTATAAAGACCCTAATACAACCTGAAGCTACTTAGTACTGTATTTTGATTGACTGACGTTCGCGAAAGATTAATGCTCGCGAAAGTTTCTGGTTTTACAGTATAACTTACATCTGACAGTAAATTATCAGTAAGTGATATTGACTTGAGAGATGGAAATGACTCTGTTTTACCGTCAGGTCCAACATCATTAAAAGCAACTTGTGTCAACATGTTCTTGTTCAAAATCAACATTTCTAGCCTGGAAAATCAAATATCAAATATCAAATCAATATACTGTATATAGTATGTCCTATATAACTGGCTCAGCCTATATATTGTGCCAGTTCTGCAGTACATTTCAAAACCTGAACTGCATTGACAAGATATAATAAGATAGAAACAAAACTGTCTGCAGATTGGATATATATATATATATAAATTGGCATATGGAAGAAGCACCTTGATGATGGATTTTATTCAGAGATTACCTTGGTAATTTTGCAAAATGTAGGACATCATTCCAATCTGAAATCTTGTTTCCTTCAAGGTTTAATAATTCCAAATTTTGTAATAATTCAATGTCAAATCTGAAAAACAATAAATATTTATACGCATTTTATATAAGACAACAAAATGATAACTAAATATATATAAAGTGCATCCTGATAAAGTAAATCAGTTAAACTGCATACAGTAGTATCATTTAATAGAAATTTTCAACCAATATTCAAACATACAATTTATTCTTAAAGCATGGTTCCCACTAGCGACGCAACGCAAGGACGTAACGCAACGCAAGTGAATTGACCAATCACAAGCGGTCGCTTATTCGCTTGTGATTGCTAACTGTCTATAACTTTGCTTGTCATTGGTTAAAATGCTTGCGTTGCGTTTATGTCCTTGCGTTACGTTCTAGTGGGAACCAAGCTTTAACTCGCTTGCGTTGCGTTTATGTCCTTGCGTTACGTTCTAGTGGGAACCAAGCTTTACAAACTGTGAGAAGTGTTGTTAACTTACTTATTGATAGTTGTGATATTGTTAAAACAAATGTGGAGTTGACGTAGCTTAGGCCACATTGGAACACAGAATTCAATCTAAATAAAAAATGAAAAATTACTTGGTAATACAAAAGGAGAAGATTGATTATTACAAACAGATGCATAGGGACTTGATGTATTATCCCCCAAAAACATGAAAAATGGAGATTAATAAAATCAGACATTGAATAGGTTGTTTTGTAATTCCAAATTGAATCACTTCTGTAGAAAAAAACTTTGAAATATATTGTTTTCACTTATAAAATGACAAAATAAACGGTTAACTTCAACCAAAAACTCATTGGCTGGCAGCCAATTAGACTATTTTTTGCTTTAAATTACAGTTTTTTTAGTTAAATAATTCTTTTTTCCATCCAATTTTCGGTTAAAGTGAATAACTATTATATGACATTAAAATGGCATATTCAACAAAAAGATGTAAACAAATATTTGTCCAGGGGGACAATACATCTTTAAAGTGAGACAACATCTGAAACTTCTTTTAGATACCGTCAAAAGAGAGAAAAGGGTCAAGTTCAATATTGAATATCGAAACGTGGCAGGCTATATGGCGCTTGACCTTTGACAAGATCGCCTAAAATTTATAATTTAAATCTACGATACTTAGTATTGTATATTCAGGAATAGCCGCTCCATAGTCTCTTTGCTTTTCTTCCTTATATCTTATTCTTATTAACTCAAAATTATTTTTACTAACAAACATTACTATTTGTATGCCTAGTGTGTAAACATTATTGACATAATTTCATAAACATCTTCATGTCGTACATCTACTCGTAACATTTTTTCTCAACTTTCTATCATCTAAAAGTTGTAGTTAGTCATGCCTCGGGTCACATTCTATGGTCACCGTACAGGTAGGCTACTACATTAGTACTTCTATGAATGGATGACTAGCCGGTGACAATAACGCTAGTTGGTCATACCCAGTACCGTTTTGATTTTACGATCATTCGGGAAACCACCTCACGACGATCTACACTCATCATTCTTACAAACAATAATAACAAAACAATAATAATAATAATAAACTTACCTCTTCCCAAGTGAAGTTGACATAATTAAGGAACACATTTTGAAGATTTATGAAAGATGACCTCAATGACCTGGGATCTTTTGGAAGACTGAAGCGGTTTTCACTGAAATAAAAAAAACGTTATTAAAATGTTGAAGTTTACCAATAATTAAAACAAATGTTTACAATGAAAACAAATTTGCTCTCTGACATGTAAATCGATTTTCAAATTCCATAAAATAAAAATCTTCATTATGGTTTTGTACTTACACTAAATGTTTAATGTTTTGATTAAAATTATCTAACTTTAAAATTAACTACTTTATTACCTTAATTTCAAGTCTTGTAAATTCTGCAATTGGTTCGCCAGCATCGCAACTTCTTCAAGTGAATTAATGAGGTTTTTTGAAAGGTCAATCTCTGTGACATTTGGGATCAATTGACGTACAACTGAACCTTCATTGCATCGGTTAATTTTCAAGTCTCTAAGTACCGCATTCTTTAGTCTGGCAAAGTTGCTGAAATTAAATAAATATATGGAGTACTGTAGTGTGATGTGCCCAAATACGGTAGTGACATGCCCAAATATGGTAGTGACATGCCTAAATATGGTAGTGACATGCCCAGATATGGTAGTGAAATGACATTATCATGTCCATATATGGGCACATCACATTTTTTGTCACAGAAAGTTTGATAGTTTAAACATGGCTTAACATAATAACAATGATAATATTGACGTCTGGTCACACTAGTCTATAAAAGCTACTCTTATTTACTGACCTAGAAATCTCTAGTCGTTTTTTAAATGTAGCACCAGCAGCCAGCACTTTAATTCAAGATTAAGTATGACACGCAATGTGTGGCAAAATGTTTTTCTTTTCTATATATAAGATACCTTTGTCTTTGGACTATAGACTTGGCGCCAACCATTTCTACAGCGGTTTGCTGCCCATCACCAACTACAAACATCTCAGCTTCGTCAATGCCCCCTGTTAGGATATCATCTGGTATGTATCTCTCCTTTAAGGCTGCCAAGAACGATACTCCAGGAACAGTTTTCTTGGGACGAACAAAAGATCCACTTGTAGGTGATCTAAAATACAAATCATATTGAGTTATTCTTGTTTTCTATATCAATCATGCCGCAGCTCTTATTCAGATTCAGGAAATGTTGTTAGTCCACTTTAAAATGGAAATTCGTTTTGCTTGGTATAATTAAGACAATAAAACAACAAAGAAAATACATCAAATTTCAAAAGGCAATGTTAAAACACTATTAATATTTATATGTTAAAATACTGTTTAAAAAATTTGGATCAATGGATCATCTTTCGGTTTTTTCTGTGGGATACAACGTGGCCTAGTTCCTTTTCTGTCTTTGCCGAGTGTCTATTTTTATACTCACTTAGTTTCAAAGTACTTTTTCTTATTGTGAGTTCCATCATGCTTTCCTCTGTCCTGGTTGTCCCAATCAACTCCAAACCACAAACCTGTTATAAATTATAACGGATTGTCATCATTTTTCTATGCTTTTATTTAAATAAATACAATTTAATTATCATATTAATATATTAAATAACGCATATAGGCCCCTACTATACTAATTAAAATGTTTAAATAATTTTTTAATTAAAAAAATAAAAATGCATATACTGTAGGCCTATACTAGAGAAAAGAAAACAACCACAATCCAGTAGAGTTGACAATATTTAAAACTATATATAGGCCTAGGCCAAAGTCACCAAAGTTTGATAGTCAACTGGCAGTGCTAGGCGAAAGTCACACCATGCGACACCGGTGTCTGATCAATTCGTCTGCCAGTAATTTCGGTTATGGAACGCCCAAAATCATGAAACTCCAAAAAGAAAAAAAATATGTATTGTTCATTTCGTCCGCCAGAATCGTCAATATTGTTAATAACGTATGGCACGCGTTAATTGTCAAAAAGGGTGTATAGATGTGCCTATCGCCTGAATAGACGTGTGTAAATCACACAGCCGATTGGTTTAGTAGTTTTAACTAAAGTATTTCTACACGACTTAGGGGTTAGAGGTTGTTGGGCTCAGGAAGAAGACAGCGAATGATAGTAAAATATTTATAGCGCAGCTCCATGCAAATCAAATCAAAATGTATGACTGTTTTTGTTGATTGCTTGCTGTTTGAATACGCACGTCTATTCAGGCAAATAGTCACATGTATACGTTTTGACAATTAAGGCGTTCCATACATTAACAATATTGACGATTCTGGCCAGGCGGCCGAACTGAAAATATATAATTTGTCCTTTTTGGCGTTTCATGTTTTTAGGCGTTCCATAACCGGCGGCCGAAATGACTGGCGGCCGATATGCACTGTGACCGCGACACCCTCTTCTGATGTTCTTGGCATTCAGTCAGACAGAGAGTCACAGACAGGATGGGCCTAGCTTTTAAGGTCACTCTTAGCAAATAATAAGTACATCATTTTTACCAGATGTTGATTCTACTTCTCCGACATATTTAACGGTTCCAATTTCACCATCACTCCATATGCGATCTCCCACATTTGCTGAATTTTCATTCATTTTTGTGTGCCCCAAATCTTTGTTTTGACACTCGCGCGACTCACTTTTTTGATCCACAAATTGCATTATTTATGATACGCCATGGGTGCCTTTTTGCCTTTTTGTTAGGGTATGGTAAATCGTGATAGAAATAGAAGGCACTGCTAGCGTACCGTACCATTTAAAAGACATTTTTAATTTTGTTTTGAGCGGCCATGTGTTTTTATTCACGACACACAAGAAGTTTTGACGTTCAATTTAATGAGGCTAAGTATTATTAGAAAAATGAAACTTTTAACTCATAATATGCTCACATCTCACGTAAAGGGTGTTAGTAATGGCTATCCATTAAAAATTGAGGTAATTATTTGTATATTTGTAGCTAAAAATCAAATATCTTTCTAGGCCCAGCAGAGAGAGAGGATCTAAACTTGTGTATACATCAGCCAGCTGTACTGCCGGTTGTGTGCACTTCCAACTGCTGTCGAATATAAGGATTGTCTCTTCTGAGTAGGCCTAGGCTAAAAAAAAGATCAATCTTAATTGACAGATATTTATAATTGTATTAATTATTATTACATTTTTCTAAAAGGCTCAAGAAGTAAAAACAGTTGAAGTTGATTTTAATCCAGATTTTGTTTCGCGAATGATTCCAAAACTGGAATGGAGAGCCCTCTACGAAGCTGCCAAGACAGTAAGTCATCAGAAAACCACCTGAACATCAAAACATATAACTACAAATGCTCACAAATCTTACTGATTAAATTTGTGTTAATGATAACACTCTAAGCCATACATTAACAATATTGATGATTCTGGCGGCCGAACTGAAAAATATATAATTTGTCCTTTTTGGCGTTTCATGTTTTTAGGCGTTCCATAACCGGCGGCCGAAATGACTGGCGGCCGAAATGCACTGTGACACAGGTGTTTATTGTTCTTTACTGTATTTGTACTAAATATTTGCATGATTGTTTTTGCAGTTGGAGTTGGTTGGCTCACTCCCTCCAGAACCGATTGCCGAGTTTGAAAGTAATGAAGAGTTTTTGAAAGAAGTTCATAGAGTATTATTAGAGGTAAAAACTTAATTTTTATAAAACCAATTCTAACTCAATAGCCTATGGGTTATAATAAAGCATTGCTTAATCTAAACATTTTTTTTTCTTTGCAGATTGAACTAGTGGAGGGAAACCTTGTCTGCCCAGAAAGTGGACGGAAGTTCCCAGTAAGCAACGGCATTCCAAACATGTTATTAAATGAAGATGGATCATGAAGATCTGTAGATGTTAAGCTCACACTTACACTGTCAAACTTTATGTGATGTTCCCATATATAAACATAAGGTCATATTACTACCATATTTGGGCACATCACATTTTTTCAATCTAGTTTGATAGTGTAGGCAGAGCCTTATACTGTGGTATCAACAGGAACAATATGTGCTATGAATACATATTATATTAGAGTGCTGTCTGCTATTAAGGCCCTCAGTTATAAGCCCAATGGGACTAAAACTTAAAACTATATTTTATGTACAAATGGTTTCAGCTGTAAAACACATATTTATCTAATATTTGAATAAAAGAAACACATTGAGACAGATAATGATATTAATCTTTATTAAAATGGAATTATTTAAAAAAATTTTAAACATTATATTTAATTTAATAATTATATAAATACTTTCGAAATTCTCATACATCTTTCACAAATTGTTTGAAGAACTAGCCTAGCATCCTTTAATAAAGTGACATTAATATATCTACTATAACTGCATACCCTCTTCTGGGTATATATTCATCTGTGTAGAGTACCTTGAACATAGCAATGAAACGCCTACAAACAAATTGGAAGCATTTCACCGTCATTATAATATATCACTTGCAGTTATTACAAGTTGTTCTTTCTTCCAAAACTTATTCTGTATATATTGAAAGACAGGAAGTGATAGGACTCTCGTTGCCAATTCATACACCCGTATTTTAAACAGACTAAAATTTGCATTCATGAATATTCGTACATAACATCGCCATCCATTACAATGATTGAGTTGATCAATTGCGACAGCACGTACACAACAGCGAGACATGTTTATAAAAGAGCTGGCATCTTTACGGACTTGTAGCGTGTATTCTATACCGCGTAAGAGATCGTTTGTTTTGAGAAGTAGTAGCATTTGTCGCGGTACTTGATTTAATAAATGTGAAATTTGTGGGAAATAGTCAACAATGCTAGCTTTAATCAGATTATCCTGAAATTTAAAAAAAAAACAGTTTATTTTTTGTCTATTTTATTCATTTTATAATAACTTTCTTTATTTCAATGATTGTTATTGTAAATACTGTATAACTATACAGTATATTATAAATCTTAAACACTGATATTAAATCAATGGTTACCTCTACATTTGACCTTTCCACTTGATCGATTCCATGGGTCACAACAGCCCATGACCTCGCTGTAATCATACACGCAAATAGGGGGTAAAGTTCACCAGCTCCTAGACGCTGGCTGTACGTTTTGATGCCTTCTATGTCTGCCGCTATCAGTGATTGCCATAGGTTGGCATAATTTAGTCGAAATTCGTTTGTTAAAATCTAGAAAATAAATCGATTGGAGATATACAAAAGTGCTTGTGTTCATGAGAATAACTTGCTTAATTTAATGTGTAACTGGAAGGGCACTCAGAGAGCGCAAAATTTACAGCTATGAAAGCATTCTTTAAAATCTTATGAAAATCGGGGAATAACTTTTTGAGTAGTCTTGCTAACTAAAGCTATGTCTACACTATCAAACTAGTTTGACAAAACACACAATCAACCACATACCCTATCGCTATTCTGGCTAATAAAATGTGTGCATGGAGAAAGAAGTGTAAACAGGGTGTTGATTGGATTGGGTTACTATTATTATACCTGATAAAGTCCATGATCTAGCAACACTATCTCTTGACGTCCAGTAGTATTGTTCTTTTTCACCAACACATTGCCAGGGTGAGGATCACAATGAACAAATCCATGAACAAAAATCATCTCACTGTACAGCTTGCCAAGATCTCTTGTAACCTAAGACAATTATATATGTGCTTAGTTCATACTTTCACAATTGGATGAGAGGTTTGACAAAAGGTGACATTGTTTGTTGAGGTCAGCCATTAACAATTCATTCATTTTATTGTTTCACTAGTTTGTGTACTAGATTCTTTACCAAACATGACAATTTGTAATCGACTACAATTGATGTTGCCTGAAAATAAACCAATGTTATATACAGTTACTATAATATACAAATAATGAATGTTTATGAGTGCAATGGTACAAATAATGGCACGAGGTGAATGAATAAAGGTTATATCAACGAGGCAAAGCCGAGTTGATATAACCTTTCATCATTCACCAAGTGCCATTATTTGTACCATTACACGAATACAAAACATTCATTATTTGTTTTATATAACATCTAGACGTTTTTTTTTCGTACACAAAAATGTTTCAAAAAGTACTATTTAACGATCGTTGAATAGTGCGTACTATTGCACGCCATGTGACCCACATTCGTCCAATCAAATGACAGGAATTTATATAGGTGTTATATAATACCTGTTACTTCAATATACCATTGAATGCTAAAGTTTAACGATGAGAGGTTTGACAAAAGGTGACATTGTTTGTTGAGGTCAGCCATTAACAATTCATTCATTTTATGATTTACAATCATAAGAAAAAACCTTGTTATGTGTGGATACTCTAATAAGCTAAAAAAGGGCTTTCGGGCTGAGTTTTCAAATAACATTACATTGTACATGGGCAAACATACACATAATAAAAATAGAAAACAGATTTTTAGTTTTCAATAAGTGTGTATGAATATGAATAGAATAAGTAAGACATAAATTCCAATTAGCAAGTCTCTACACCACATAAATTGGCGAAAAGTTTAAATTTTGAAATTAATAGTTCCATGGCTATTAGTAGAGTAGCAGGTCCCAATAACCTCTTTTTCTAATAGAATCCTATTGCATTATTATCATACCTGGTTTATATCTATAGCATTCTGTTTCAAGAATGTCAAATCATTTACTCTTCCTCCGTCACAATACTCCATTGTTAGTACTCTTTCAGTCGTCAAATCCCAATGTATCTTGGGAACCTGGAAGTTAACAACATGTCAATGACCTTTACACAAATACCTGTACCCAGTAGTAGACACTACAACACAATGTCAGTGAATTTAAAATGTTAATTATTTTACATACTTTAAGGAAATCAAAATGTCCTAAAAGTTTGTCAACTTTTTCCGCATTCTTTCCCTCTTTCACAAAGTCCAACTCCAATGGGAGGTTTTTGTTCATCTCGTCACTTAACCATAAAAATTCAAACTCCGGAAAAAACCATGCAACTGTGTTCAGAAGAAACTGGGAAATGAAAAAATAACACAGTAATGTTAATAAAATAACTAAATATATCATAATATATTTAGTATACAATTACAGTAATGTACAGTAATGTGACATTTATATAGCGCTATTTCATGAAGATCAGAGCGCTGTGGACTTAGATATTACACCTTCTCAACAACATTCTTCTCCCCTAAGGGTCACATCGTGTCATTAACAGGAGAAGAAATAACCTATGATCTTACACTTATAGTTTTCATGTCAACTTCAGAGTATTTCTTGACCTTTGGATGTTGAACTTTGACCGCTACTTGCGTACCATCCATCAAAGTTGCTTTATGAACCTGTGCTAACGAAGCTGCGCCAATGGGCTCTGGTGAAAAATCTTTGAATATTTTTTCAGCCTAAAAAAAATGAAATTTAACTATTAATAATTTGAATTTCAAACATATTTTGAAAGAAAGTTAGAATCACTCACATTTTTCAAGTCTTCTTTCACCAACTTTATGATGTCCTGAAATGGAGACTGCGGAGCATCATCATGAAGAACTTTTAGCGTGTTGACATATTGCTTTGGAAGCAGATAATCTAGCGCCCCCAGGTGCTGTCCGACTTTGATGAAGACTCCGCCATTCTTACAACATAGTTTGTAAAGCTTTTTAGCCGATCGAAGGTGGACCTGAAAATAAAAGAAATTATTTTTTGAGATGGCTTGTACAGTGTTAATAAATAACAAATAAATTGCAACAGATATTTATAAAAGTGGCTATTGGTACACTGTAGAAAATATAATAATAACACATTTATTTCTTTATTTCAGATAGTAAATCCATATAAAAAATCATACAACAAAAAAAAAAAATTAGCAACTTCCACAAAACCAACCTAATAATATCTAAATTGAGATACTGTTCTTACCTCATTCTTTACAAACTGATAATCAGGTGTACTAGATTCTTTGCCAAACAATGACAATTTGTAATCAACTACAATTGATGTTGCCTGAAAATAAACCAATGTTATATACAGTTACTATACCATTGAATGCTAAAGTTTAACAACTCTTTTAGTTCAGTTTTTAGTCTGCAATTCAGTCAACTAGCTTTGGAGTAAACGTTAAATTTTTAAATGTATTTATCCAGTAGAATCGGATAATTTAGGGTCCTCTATTAAAAATATTCAATGAAAAATGTAATATAGTATAGTAATAACGTGGAGGTATACCTCCATGGTAATAATAATTATGGAAAGTAAAATATGTAACTAAGACATAAAAGTTAGATATTATGATTTTGAAATAAATTAGTTTATCGACCATTCTAATGACACATTGTTTTGCTCCAGAATTAAAAGAAGTTTGTTTAATTTATTAGTTACCTAGGTACATTGAATAAAAAATTTAGCCAAATAAGGAGTGAAATATGAAATTTAACAATGTCACTTACAGTTGCAAAAGCTCTGCCAAATCTAACAGCACCAAATATGGAATAAACCTCTAGTTTTCCGGGTTTTTTTCGTTCCTGATAACCAATGACAGCAATCGAGACAATTGAACCACCAACAAACCATCGGAATAAACTTTTTGAATTTCTCAGATCCCTTATAATCATTGCCGTCTTAGAAGTCATGGTCTGGTATTAAAAGAAAATAATAAATTTTCTAATTAAATATATAAACAAATCAGGCAAAGAACATTAATTCTAAACCGCCCGGTGATATACTGAAATTTAATTAATTAATTTGAAACGATAAAGATGAGGAAATTTTAAAATGTTAAAACCTTTATATACTATTACTAGTATTAATTATATTTCATTATCTTATTTGATATTATAAACCAATAGAAAAAAATGACACATTTATACAGTAATTAATTATAAAATAATTCATAAATAATTCATTCATGTAAAGAAAATAAAATATTTTAAAATATTTTCCAAATTCAGATTATTCAGAGGCTAAAACATGAATCAAATGATTCGACATTTAAAATAATTAATATCCCCTAAGATTATACCATAGCTAGGCCAATACTTTAGTAATAGACTATTACTAAGTAGCCTAGATTGTAAATCTTTGACCAAGGATATTCCTCTGCTTTAACCTTGGGTAGATTGAGTCTAGGCCTAGCTAGAACAACAGCTTTTAAAGACTAAACTAATTCTTGGAGGTACCTTCATGACTAATAAAACTAGCCAGCTAGGCCTAGACCTGGGTTGGGTATTCCTATTCTAACATTACATAACCATCTCATTAGATGTGCTATCTAAGTCAAATATAATTAGTAAATCGTTCTATGTGAACTACCTAGGCCTTTTCAATTATTTTGTCTAATATTTTATGAGTTTTGACACAACAAAACAAAACCATTGAGCTCCATTCTAATCTCAAATCCCTGTTCTCAGACTGTCTGCTCAAACTTTTAGCCACATTATCTAAAATACAAATTTACATTTAACAAATAATTACTTATAAAAAATACTTAAATAATAAATAAATATAAAGTATTAGCCTATATATTATTTAATTATGAAGTTATTGTTACCTTGTTCCTAATATTATCATTGTAATTTACGATTTTTACACTTTTAGTTATAGGTCAATTCAGGTCACTCACGGAAGCACAAAGTGTGAAGTTGATCGAAAACGCGAAGTTAGATAATTGTGTTCGAAGAAATACGTTAAAAACAGTATATTATGGTATCTCTCGCGGAGTAAGTAATATTTTAACCATATGATCGCATATTTATAGTAGTAGTCCATGTGTGATTACTTGATTTGTATATCTATCCTCCCAGATATTACTTTAAAAGCTAGGCCTAGCCACCAGGCAGGGACAGGGTCCTCCTGTCCTGACTGCCGCCTTTTTGAGTATCCAGCGGGGGTCGCACTGATGACCAACGCCCGGTGGAGACCGGTAGTGTTTTATGATATAAAATTATATTTATTACTTGTACTTTGTATAGCCTAGGCCTAATTACAAGTTATAATGTATGTTTTTACTCAGAAAAATGAGTTTTTGTTTCTAAAAATAAGTTTTTCTTTTTTTCAGTATCCTTCCGCCACCCATTCAGCGGACTCATGATGACTTTGTCGACGAAGAAAGGATTTCGAGGAAGGTTTGTTTTTAAAATTTAATATAACCTAATATATAATAAAACAAAACTGTACATTTCTAATAATAATATCACCATCAACATGATGATGTTACAGTATGTTTGTTTTTGGTTTTTTTCAGTTGAATGTAGTATCTGTTTCGAAGAATGCTGCCCCTCCGTATGGACATCGTAAAGGATGGATTCCCCGATCAGCAATGGCAAGTATTGAAAGTGTTGTAGTAATCTGACTTTTGAAAAAATTATGTTCCTCTATATAAAAAAAAACAGTACAGAAATGAATAAATAATTCTTCTATTCCACTTTTTCTTTTCATGTATGTAGGACTTTGCTGATGGTGGTGCTTTTCCCGAAATACCTGTTGCTCAGTACCCGCTTAATATGGGGCGAAAGAAGTCCGCAGGCAATGCCTTGGCTAAAACAGTAGATGCTGAAGGCAAAGTCCGGTATGATGCTATAGCAAGACAAGGACATGGCAAAGATAAGGTAACAGTTAACATACATACATTTTTTTAATCAAAATTCAGCATTTAATTAATAAATAATGGGTTTAAACTTGGAAAATAAAAACAAAAGAATGCACTTAATAGATAATGTATTAACACTGTTGTATTGGTTTTGTTAGATTGTGTTTTCTAAGTTTCAAGACACAATTGTCAAAGGTGTGCCAGCAGAGGATGATCCCGATTTACAAATTCCAGATGAAGAACAAATACAAGAAGTAAGAAAGTATTAATGTTATCATGGCTGGAGATGTACCCAAATATTTGTATTTTTGTATTTTGTATTAATATTTGTCCTCAGTGAGGAAATTCGGATTAGGCCCTCCACGGACCCACGGCAGCCAGCAGTGCAGCGCCTACCAGATTAGGCAATGAGAGTAAAGCATCTTGCCCAAGTATGCAATTAGTATGGTACAGATAACCTCGAACCCAAATATGATAGTAATATGTCCAAATATGGTAGTGATATGACCAAATATGGTAGTGATATGACACCATCATGTCCATATATGGGCACATCACATTTTGTTGTCACATAACGTTTGATAGTGTAGACAGAGCTTTAGTCAAATACTATTATTAATCAATAAATATATGTTAATTACATATTGTTGGTTCTTTAAATTTATATAGACAACCGAGAAGACACGGCAAGCTCTAGAGAAACTTGTTCAAAGTAAAATATCAGCAGCTATGCCTGTAAGAGCAGCTGAGAAGCAAGCTCCAGCCCAGTATATTCGGTAAAAAATAATGTAGTTTAATTCAATTGAAAAGATAAACCTTGTAAGCTAGGCCTTAAACCCTTTGAGACAATCTACTACCTTGTAAGCTAGGCCTTGAACATTTTGAGACCATCTACAATGGTTACTCTCGCTGTAAGGTTTAGTATAAATTAATAAATTTAATCAATTCTGTGTTTTTTTATTCAGGTACACACCATCTCAACAAGGAGTATCTTTTAATTCTGGAGCAAAACAACGTGTCATCAGAATGGTAGAGGCACAGAAGGACCCAATGGAACCGCCAAAGTTTAAGTAGGTCAAAATACAATATATTTCATTGGATCATAGTAGCTATATATATATATATATATATATATATATATATATATATATATTTAAACCTTTGGAAATATCTCAATTTATCATGTTTTCTAAATTGTTTTTTAGAACTAATAAAAAGATACCACGAGGGCCTCCGTCACCACCAGCTCCAGTGATGCACTCTCCGACAAGAAAAGTAAAAATTTAGTTTATCTAAATATATAACTAATTGTACAGTATACTTAATAAAAGAATGTATTGTAAATTAATGTTTACTAAAATAATGCTAAACATGTAAAATATTCTAATAGGTGACAGTCAAGGAGCAACAAGAATGGAAGATTCCACCATGTATATCCAACTGGAAAAATCAAAAGGTTTGTTCAAAATTATATTTTATTAATTAAGCTCTGTCTACACTATCAAACTTTATGTTTGTGATGTGCCCATGATACAATGGACACTTTTTTTGATAGTGTAGACAGAGCTTTAGAGTAGACCTCCTCCTAGACAACCCTACTATTAAAAGGATACTTTCTCATGAATTGAATGTGCTTCAGTACAACCAATTCAGGAGTTATTGTTTGTCAAAAGGCTTTCCCCAATAGGAATTATACTGTGTACTGTAGAACAAGTACTAACAAAATTATAAACATTAGAATCTATAAAATTAAACAAGTTTATAAAATCCTCTCTCATATATCATTTCTTTTGTCATTTTCTATTTAATTTTACAGGGTTACACAATCCCGCTAGATAAGCGTTTGACATCAGACGGACGAGGAATGCAGAACCCACAGATTAATGAGAACTTTGCGAAGTTAGCAGAGGCGCTTTATATTGCCGATAGGAAGGCGCGTGAAGCTGTTGAAATCCGAGCAAAGGTCGAAAAGACAATTGCTCAGAAAGAACGGAGTAAACATGAGGATAAATTGCTAGCGGTGGCGCAAAAGGCGCGAGAAGAACGGGCAGGAATCCGGTCACATGCAGGAGGTACACAAGATTCTTCATTCTCTACGCTTGATAAATTAGTTTATGAGTTACTGATAAATATTGCAATACTATTCCCTAATGCAATGGACACTATGATACAAAATAAAAACTATTGGTTAATGACATAGGACTCCTCCTTTGTGACTCCCCTATTAAGGAGACGCTTGTAAAACAAACCAGGGCCTAAATATATTAACACTAAAATCAACCCCTATATATTCAGGGGACACCCCTATTAAGGAGACACTTTCCTATGAAATTAATAAGAGGCAATATAACACTATAACCAATCATGCCTGACAAACTTATGTAAGTTGTAACTAATTATATTTTTAGATCGTGATGATGATGCAATGGAAAGAGATCGGTTACGTGATGATAGACACCGTCAGCGGCAACGTGACCGAAACCTAGCTAGAGCAGCTCCTGATAAAAGGTAAAGAAAGCTCATCATTAGCAGTTGACTTACAATTAACCCAAGTAACCTGTGGCTAAGAAAAATCTCCTATCTAAGTGAATACAAGAAAATACCTCACTAAGTGTGATTGGTGAATACAGCCATACACTTATAAATTTTATATGTTTATAACATATATTTCTTGTCATCAGGAACAAACTCCAGCGAGAGCGTGAAAGGGATATCAGTGAAAAGATTGCACTGGGTATGCCAAATGTCGGAGGTCGTTCGGATGATCTGCAATTTGATCAACGACTTTTCAATCAAGATAAGGTATATTGTTCGTTTAAATTACTGTGCTATTTTATCTTATTCAACTAACAGTAGTCAATACTATGTAAAACATTTAAAATTACACATAGATTGTAGAGCTTGTTGCACAAAATAATAACCCATGCTTTGGTCTACTGTATGCTTACAGTACAGTTAGTAGTAGATGTAAAAACACTGACTAAGCAGTTTGTCAGGTAAAATAGTGGCCAAGTGTCATACAAATCAGATAAGCTTACATACATAGATGAATTAAGTGTCCTACTTATCTGTACTGTTTTTCCTGTAATGCAAGGTGTATGAATATTCAAGGTAATAAAAATCCAATAAGAGAAGGTAGAATGATGAAAGCCACATAGCATGCTGTGTTCACTTGAACAGCAACTGAGCAAAACAATAGATCTTTAGACAAAGGAAATATTTTCACACCTGTGCAATATGCAAATTATCAGTGAATAGATTTAGTCAGCACAGCAGAAGCTTCTTTCAAAATAAGATAGCTAATGAAAGAAAAGCAAATGGACAGAATATTTCTTGTAAAGCTCTGTCTACACTATCAAACTTTATGTGACAACAAGAAAGTTTTATGTGCCCATATATAGATATGAACATATCACTACCATATTTGGACACATTACACTTTTTTTTGTCAAATTAGTTTGATAGTGTTTGACAGTAGGTCATAAACAAACCATAAACCTGCCTGAAAACGATTTATTTTATTTATCTCTTTAATGAAGGGTATGGATAGTGGGTTTGCAGGAGGTGAAGATGAGTCGTACAATGTGTACACAGAAGCATGGCGGAAGGAACATAATGTTGCCAACTCCCTCTATAGGCCAAGCAAGAATGTCGATAAGGATATATATGGTGATGACTTGGAAAGAATCATTAAAGAAAAGAGGTACGAAAAATGTTTTAAATATAGTGAAAATGCAAGTATTATAAAATTAAAATTGGTAATATATTAATTATTACAAATTTATTTCTTCAGATTTGTACCAGATAGGGGCTTTGAAGGAACTGATCATTCTCAGAGACGAGACGGACCAGTAGAATTTGAAAAGAACGAGGAGGAAGATCCGTTCGGTTTGGATAAGTTCTTAAACGCTGCCAAGACGGCAGATAAGAGACGATTGGAGGGCTCGCGTTCGAGGGACGACTATGACAGTAGAAATAAACGCAAAAAGGATTTCTAGGTTATTTTGATACGGCACTGAATATTCCAAAATTGATTGATTAATAGATCTACTGTAGTTAGTTGTCTAGCAATATCATCTATTCATCCCCCGTCCCCCAGACCCATCCATTTTCCAAATCTAATTGAGCAGGTTGTACTGCAACATTGCTTTGCACTCTGTACGGGACTCTGTATGTTTGTTTTATTTAACTGTACAACTACCCACATGACATTATGGTGACATTAACTTGAATTTATAATGTATTTAGAATAGGTTTAACTAATGTGTATGCATAGGTTATCGGCTATATAATTAATAGCAACATCTTTTAGCATACCATGTGTTATATGACAATAAAATGTATCGATTCTGATGAATTTGTTGAGTTTTTATGTTTGAAGAAAAATAATGCGCAGGACACCAGGAGGCTGTTTAATATGCTTTTGTCTTATATTATTAATTGATTGTGATAATAGATTACAACCAGTCGTTCAGAGAAAGGAAACCTGAAAACAATACAATAATTGTACAATCATAATTATATAGAATTGTAAAAACTCTGTGTATGTTTGTGCCCCTCCTGGAGATATCCATCCTAGCTGTGATTTGATTGGTTGCTCAAGGAATGAATGAATGACTCATGGACAATCAAAACAAAAATAAAACTCAGTTTCACAACATATGCCACCAGTTTAGCAGCCAATAAATCATGGTCAAAATTGCAATAATACCAGGTAATGGCTGTGGAGATATTGAAAGATGTAACTGGTATGCATGGGCAAATGCTCAATTTAATAAGGCATGTATAAAATAATAATGCTTATCCAACAAAATAAAGCTAGGCCTAGGCTATATTAAGCCTATACTATTACTAGATTGATAGATCTCTAATGGACCATGGTGGTGTAAAAAACCAAGGCAAGAGCCTAGGCTAGAGGGAGTACCCAGCTACTGAGAGCCACACTAAATCAATCACTGTCTGGCTTAATTAATTTGTGAAAGTGATCAGAGGGCGAAACAAAATCATATAATATCTATACAGATTTGTAATGTAGTGAACATTTTTAGATATAATAAAAACTTTCTAGGCCTTTTTTATATAAATTATAATATTATATATAGCATAACGATATGTCTGTAATTGTCCATGCTGATTATTAATATTTGGTATGCCTTTTTTTTCTATGAACAAGGTCGACCATGTCCATGTGCCTTTGTTCTGCAGTCACAGTCGGCAGTGCCGATAGAAAATTACATACAGAAAATGATCATTTTTGTTGCTTAATTTTAGATAGAGAACGTGGAATGCCTACTGCGGCCTATGCCTGATCCAGGTAACTAATCCTATATAACATTGAAGTTGACCGATAAGAATGTTGAATTTTGATAGAGACCTGGCGATGTATCTTGTATACATATTGTCGAAAATTATTTTGCTTTTGACCAAATAAATGAATGATGAATGAAAAGGGGGAATATTATTACCATCAAACACTACATTTTACTGAATCTTATTTCAAAGTAAAATTAAAGAGACACTTTTTCCACAGATGTTGCCAGAGAAAGCGAGTGGATACCTTTTATGCAAGACGTCCTAAAGTGTGATGAATTTACTATTATCATTGGTCATAGCTCAGGTTCACAAGCGGCCATGAGGTATGCTAAACCCAAATTGCTGAAGCGTTTGTGTGGTTTTCATATTTAACAATTCTATAGGCCTATCTATACTGTCCTTCCATTTTTAAAGGTTTATTATTTCGACACACATGAAGAATATATAAAGTGATTAATATAAACATCTTTGGATTTTATTTATTTATTTTTTATTTATTTATTAAGGTATAAAAACATCAAATTCCAACCAGCAGCAAGAGCTGAAAAGGTTGGATTACAATCATAAACTGAGAAGTAAAATACATCATAGTAGATCTAAACTAAACATTATTATCTGTGTTGCATTTTGTAAAATGTTGCAAAAATATAAAATTTTACGCCTTTATTTATTCCAGATATGCAGAGACGCACAATGTTTTAGGAATTGTTTTGGTATCAGCTTGCGTTACAGATCTTGGCATTGAAAATGAAAGAGCAAGTGGTAATATATACTTGATACATTTACATGTTTAAAAAAACAACCTGTTTCTGAATTAACCATCTTATAAAGAATTTAAACGTGAAAGAACACCCACACTGGGTCAAAGGTCATGAGTGACTCTTGTATAATTTTTCCTACAGGATACTATGATAGACCATGGGAATGGGATAAGATAAAGAACAACTCAACATTCATAGAACAGTTTGGGTCAGAGGACGACCCTTTTCTACCGTGGAGCGAGCAAATGGAAGTTGCTAAACAGCTGAATTCTAAATTACATCACTACAAAGAAAAAGGACATTTTATGACAAGCACCTTTCCAGAACTCATAACTTTTGTCAAAATACACTTGAAATAAAATTGTGTTTATGCCTGTTAAGAATAAATTGCAATAAAATTCACTTTTAATCAGGTTTGTTTATTATTATAAGTTTACTAATCAACACTATCATCACACTTTATTACTTCGTGAAAGTCTGCAATTAAAATTTGCTTTGGTTTTGAATGGAATGTTACTTGTTAGCCTAGGCCTATAATGAAGCCAAACAAGGACTGAGTAAGACCGTGTGAGGCTAAGTACCAGCGCGCTAAGAACAAGGGAAACCACATGCCTACCCGTAGGCCTAGACTTTACAATTCTTGTTTTATATTCTAGTTAGTAACTCTATCTACCTATGCTTATTATTCTGTACAGTTTTAATATAAGAAGTGTATCATGATTATGTTTATAGTATTTCAATTATAAGGTTTTTCAAAACGGTTCATTACTCACTTTTTTGCTGCGTTCTGCTTGTGGATGTCAAAATCGGCAGACTATATGCTAAACAAATTCCTGTAATCTGATTGGTCAATAGTGGGAGACGTCTTAATGCGGTCTTTTGGGATTTATGATTAAATACAGTTATTGTTTAGAAATATAAAAAGTGCGCTTCGTGGGAACCAAGTTTTAGTCAATAGAATAAAAAAAATGATGGTTTATAATCAATGGAACGTATGGATGATCGTGTAAGACATATTAGAATAGAAGTGTTTTGAAAAACATGTTGAAAAGCATTGGGACACCATGAAAACGGTTAGTAACTACAGTAGCGGCATTTAATTAAAACAACACAGATCTATACATTCGTCTGTATTGGAAGAATAAGCGATAGTTTAGGTTAAACAAATTACACAAATTACATTAAATCAATAGATCAGTGACTCTGGCGTAAAATTTATCAAACGTTTTAAAGTTTTAACTTAAATAACATAAGCAAATACTTTCGTATTTTTCTTGAATCTCAGAGGTCAAAGTCTACTATCCATGAAAAAAAAAACTGGTTTGATTAATATGCGTCAGTTTTTCACTTAAGCGTTTCTAGAACTATTTTGACTTGCGCAATATTAAAATAATACAAAGAGTACAAAAATAGTTTCAAGCTTGCTACCCACTAGGGATGCAACGCACGGACGTAAGTGCAACGTAAGCGAATTGACCAATGAAAGGTGACAGTTTGGAAAAACCATCGCTTGTGATTGGTCAAATTACCAAGTTACGCTGCGCTTACGTCCTTTCGTTGCGTCCCCAGTGGAACCAAGCTTTATATTATATAAGAACAATAGGTCTTTATACGGTAATAATTTCGTCTCTGTACAATAAATTGTTTTAAACATCCAGAAAATACATTAATATCTGTGATTTATATACAGTACACCCTCCACCTTTTTACACCATCCAGTCTTACACCATCCACTCTGAAATATAATTGAGGGTAAAATTGTTACAGCCGTATTTATTTGCGTCAAGTTGTCTTTATTGATATATTGTCGTCTCGTCGTGCTTTGTGACCGTTTCGGTTTTTCGGCACCATTTTCGGTTTGCCGGCACCATTTTCGGTTTTTCGGCACCATTTTCGGTTTGCCGGCACCATTTTCGGTTTGCCGGCACCATTTTCGGTTTGCCGACACCGTCATAGAAAGTGGGGAGTTTTATGAATATCATTGTCACATCATCGCCTCTTTTGTCGTGGGCATCGTTTTCATTAATTTCCCGATGGTTTTGTTAATCATTTAGAATAGATACCAACACATTTTACCATTTTTGCTATATTGTTTCGGTATCAGCCTGAAAAAAACATAGAGATAAACAATGTTATGGTTGATACTACGATAACAAGGCTCCGATCCACTCAAACCGTGATTTCAGCATTTTAACTTATAAAATCAGAGTTCCTTATAACTGTTATTGAATAAGATACAATTTATAAAAACCAGTAGGCCTACTTACTAATTGTAGGGCTTCTGTATCTTGTTCACCTGATACTTTGTTTTTCTTCTTCTTACTAATACTATGTATCTAAAAAGAGTGCATTAATATATAGTATAATACCAATTTTCGTTTACTTTTATAATTTAACAAATCCTAAATAAAATTGATTGTGATTGTTTTATGTATATTTTGTCTAATAGATTCACATATCTGTGTTGTTCCCATTGCTGTATGTATCTCTACATACTATCTATTTCCGAAGTATCAGGAATATTTGGTAATACTGTACAGGATTTAATTCATACACACTGATGCCTGTATTATGTAAGGTTATGTTAAGGGTTAGGTTACTACTAGATACACATGTGATGTTTTATTACAGAATATTCCTATGATACATCGTTAATAGATACAGTACAGAGAATCGGTTGCTTTTCTTAAGCTTGGTTTCCACGGGAACGCAACATTAAAAAGAATAACGTTAAGCACAACGCACGTGCGTTTGGCCAATCACAAGCGACAGTTCAGATGATGCCCATGGCGTGATGAGCTTAATTAATTTCGGCTCGCTTAGTCCAAGCTTCAATAAGGGAGTATAGACTGTCCTTATAATTAGGCCACAAGTTTTGCAGTTATTTCAGCGTATTTATGATTTGGTTGGTGGGTTAACAAATACGCTACATTATTCAGAGAAAAAATAATACGTTACTTACGATAAGAACAGCTATGACTACTATTAGTGCAATTACAACGATTGTACCCACTACAATTCCTACTATAGCCCCTGTGCTGAGTGACTTTGGTGAATCTGTTGTCATAGTTTCAGGTCTGTAAATGATCACTGGATCGTCAACACTAATGACAGGTATACTTTGGTTGTTAAACATGAATACAAAAGTTGGCAACTATACGAATAAAAGATATAAACAGATTCAAAATATCATTTATATCTTATTGTAATAAACTGATACGATATGATACTGTTTGAGCCTCCTACAAAGTGGAACACTTCATAAAAAAATGTACCAATTTCATCGCTAAGTACACCAACAGTGCTTATTCGAGTACGGCTCTCAATTAAAATGAGTGCACTTTTTAATTAGGTATGCTAAAACAAAGCATAATGAGTATGTATGTATTACGTCGGTGTTTAAAAAATGGAATTATTTACATAAAGCTGACGAATGTTATATTGAGTGACGTGTGAGAATTATGTTTCCTTACAGTTGATTCAATTGAAGTTTTCGACAGATTCCCATGATTTTTACCACCATTTTCTACTGTATAAGTATCTCATATCATAATAAATAAGTTACTCGTTTGCTTTTATTATAGATATATCATATTAGTTTTATGGTTTACCCTATTAACCATCATAGCAGCTACATCTTCAACATTTATGTCCTCATCATCACCAATAAGCTTGAATTCAACAATAACACTACCTTCGCGTATCTACAAAGAAAAAAAAAACATCCATTGAGCATAAAGGAAATTAAACCTTAATAGAAACTATTATCAAGGATGATATCTGTTGACAGGAAAATGTGCTTTAGTTATTTGCAAGCGTTCGACCCGCGCGTAAAGGCCAATTTCCACAGACGAGTGGTAACGGTAACAATATATGATATAGAATCTATGTTATTCTTTGTGCGTGGTTCACACTAGAGACGCAACACAACGACGTAACGCAAATTAAGTGAGTTGACCAATCACAAGCGATGAATTATTCAATGTGTCGTTTGTCATTGGTCAACTTGCTTGCGTTGCGTCTACGTCCTTGCGTTGCGTTCTAGTGGGAACCAAGCTTTATGACCATTACATACAACACGGAGCATACGGACGGTTTCCGCTCTAAGATAGATACAGAATCTACGTGGGACGACAAGCTACGCGAGTTTCCGCTTACCGTTACCGCTCGTCTGTGTAAATTGACCTTAACGCTTTTCTCTTTCTTAAGTCTCCTCGCGTTCTCACGCATTTCCTTAAAACTGTTGGACCAATTTAATGTCTTTCTTACCTGTACGTCAATAATATTGTTTTTTTCAATTTCAAACTCTTCAGCTAACTGATCAACAATATATCTTTAAAACAAATTAATTAAAGTTATTCAAAATAAATTCTTCAAAACAAAATGTATTGTATTTTTCAGCTGCCTTTGGAATTATAGTGAAATTTACCATGGAAATAATAACTAAAACTCTGTCTACACTATCCAACTTGTGACAAAACAATGGTGATGTGCCCAAATATGATGCCATATCAGTACCATATTTGTGCATATCACCACCATGCTATTTGGGCACATTTTTTTTATCAAGTCTACTTTGATAGTAGGGCCTAGTAGATAGTGTAGACAGAGCTTAAAACTTTAATATCTTGAGAAAAAGGTATCTCACTGTAAATTGAAGATTCATGAGATAATGTGTTTGATGTGTTATGTAGCGGTAGACGTTACCGGCCCACCACCTCAAGTAGCCTATACAAATAGGTTTCGTAACAGCTTCTATCCAACTGCCAATCGAGCACTAATGAATCAGCAAACCGCACGAGAGTGATGTGACACTTTGAATTAATTGTTTTTGTATATCTCAGAGAAAACATAGTTTCTATGTATAGTTTATATTCAAATGACAATGGAAATCGTTTTCATTGATGAATGAATGAAATCAATTATTTACCTACAGTAATCTATTGTTGGCTTTCGTTGTATCAGTAAATATAAGTTATTGTATCATACAATTCACTTATTTGTTGTTGCTTAGGTATGAGCAACACATCTAAAAACACCGGTAAAATATAATAATTTGTGTACACTTACACTATGAACACGGTAGCGTTCTCAATATCGCTGAAGTTATAGTTTAAGATAAGGCCCATTTGGATAACGGTACTGTAGTGAAAGTTACATATAAAAGATTAAATATGCTACAAAAATGTATTATTTAGTACAATGATGTTATACAATGCAAATCATTTGTCGCAAAAAAGTAATCATTTCATATTGGGGTATGCTATACAGAACATTTTATTGTTGGCCATTAAATATACTATAAATAAACATAGTATAAAGATAAAACAATAAAATAAAAAATAAAAATAAAATACTATAAAATAAACATACTATAAAATAAACATGCTACAAAAATAAACATTCTACAAAAATAAACATGCTACAAAAATAAACATGCTACAAAAATAAACATGCTACAAAAATAAACATGCTACAAAAATAAACATGCTACAAAAATAAAAATACTACAAAATAAACCCGTTCAGTATACATGCTACAAAAATAAACATGCTACAAAAATAAACATGCTACAAAAATAAACATGCTACAAAAATAAACAGGCTACAAAAATAAATGCTACATGTAAGAATTATTACTAATATTCTAATTCAATAAATAGTTAATACTCACTTATCTGAACGTTGGGAAGGTGTCAATATATGGAAAATAAAATAAAATAAATTTTTATGAAATTATATGTAATGTGACAAATGTTAATGAAAGTTTTGCATCATTTAATTTGTGTTAGTTTACTTTCAAAATAGGCCTATAACTAAATAAGACAATTATTCTCTATATATATTTTTAAATGAGAATGTGGTTTGTGTTTAATCTTACCAGTACAGTCTGGGTTTACATCAGTACAAATCCAGTTTCCACTTGAACAGGTACTACGTAGATAAGAAAATATCATTATTATCACTAATATCATTGCTTTAAAGATGTATTGTCCCCCAAAATAATGAATTTTTGTTGTTGTCTTGTGGGTTCGTCCCACTTTTATTATAGTTCTCTGTTATAAATATAATAATAATATATATATATGCACATTTATATATTTCTCTTATTTATAAGGTACATTGCTAAAAAATACATATCTTTTAAACAGTATATATAGGCTAAGATTATTTTGATGTTAAAAAGAAACCACATTTACATTAATTTACTTTTTTTAAATAATTAGATGAATGAATGAATATATATAGATAAAAAATAAAGATTTATAAAATCAGATTTTGAATAGGCCATTTTGCAGTAATTATGAAGTTATTCACTTCCATAAAAAAAGCTGGAAAAACAATTGTGATTTCACTTATAAAACATTAAGATATATATTTAACAAAAAATTTAAAATATATATATATTACTTTATTAAAACTGCTTAAATGCACAAAATGGCTTATTCAAAGTATTTTTTAAAATTAACCTTTATTTTTCATGTTTTTGGGGCCACTACATCTTTAAGTTTATGTTCGCTTACCGTACGTTAAAGAAATGTTCAAAAACATTATAAATTCGCACTGTTAATATTGTATAACTGTCTAAACTTACCACGTATTGCATTCTTCTTCTTGAAACCTTTCATCACCTGCATTGTAAACTTGACCGTTAAACATACAAACTACAGTTTCTGTTGTTGAACCACATTCGCAAGGTGTTAATGATGGTGTCGTCGTAAACCCGGTTGGTTGCGTTGTAGTCGATTGATCGGTAGTCGATTGGTCGATAGTCGATTGGTCGATAGTCGATTGGTCGATAGTCGATTGGTCAATAGTCGATTGATCGGTAGTCGATGGTTCAGTAGTTGGAAGTTCACTTGTTATTAGACAAAAACATGTTGTTGATGCTTCAGTAGTTGGCGGTTCAGTTGTGGACGGTTCAGTAGTCGGCGTATCGGTAGTCGACGGTTCGGTAGTATATGTATCAGGTGTCGATGATTCGGTAGCAGATGTGATGGTGGTAGCTGTCGGACCGGTAGTATATGTATCAGGTGTCGATGATTCGGTAGCAGATGAGGTAGCGGCAGCTGTCGGACCGGTATTAGATGTATCAGGTGTCGATGATTCGGTAGCAGATGTGGTATCGGCAGCTGTCGGACCGGTAGTAGATGTATCAGCTGTCGATGATTCGGTAATACGCGGATCGGTAGTCGACGGATTGCTTGTCGATAGGTCGGTAGTCCGTGTACCGGTAGTCCATGGATCGGTAGTTAGTGAATCGGTAGTTAGTGGATCGGTAGTTAGTGTTTCACTTGTTGTTGGACATACACATTTTTTGGTGGTTGATAGATCGGTAGTCGAAAGTTCAGTGGTCGATGGTCCGGTAGTCGAAGGTTCAGTGGTCGAGGGTTCGGTTGTCGAAGGTTCGGTGGTCGAATGTTCGGTGGTTGGTGGGTCAGTGGTCGAGGGTTCGGTTGTCGAGGGTTCGGTGGTGGAAGGTTCGGTGGTCCAAGGTTGGGTTGTCCATGGTTCGGTGGTTGAAGGTTCGGTGGTCGAAAGTTTGGTTGTCCACGGTTCACTTGTTGGACATATACATGTTGATGTTTCGGTAGGTTCTTAATGATAGTAATTAATGATAATAATACTAATTCATTATTGTAAGCAAAATCAAAAAATTCTTTTCGAATATTGTACCAAGTTCTTTAACGTGAACTATTGAGTACACGGGACCAACGGAATTACCTCCTATCCGAAGAACGAGGCAATGCGTATATTAAAAGTGACGTCACATAGGCCTATGATTTCCTCATTTGATTTTTGTTATTCAATTTAGATTTAGATTAGACTAATGATAAGGGTTATTTCACCTTTTGTCCTAATAGTGGTCTTTAATTGGAGGGTATACCCTATAAATAACATTTAACTTACTTATCAGCAGTTCAATAAGCAGCATAAATGGTAAAAATAACATGATTGAACCTCCGTAACGAATGATCTCTGTCACGCAGTTAAAAGTTAGATGTATTTAGATATTTGGGCTAAGTTTTACAAACGGTTTATTTATTATAATACCATGACAACAAAGTATAGGATGAATACTCTGTTTATACAATTGTCTGATTTCAATAGTTTAACTTTGTGTTATCTTTTTATTAAATCCACGTTTGACCTTAACAATGAATGTAATATTGTTAAAAGAGAGACTATATCATTCAAACATATTGTTTATACATTTTGGGGGTAAATGTCCGGGGGGCCTCAAGCCTACCAACAAGTTTTCGAAATGTGTAAACAATATTTAAACATTATATAATTTTCAAACGTCAACAATAAAATGATAATATAAAGTCACTATAATAAAATCAGAATCAAACAATCGTTATAGCACGTCTATTTTGTTGTCATGGTGTTATAAATATTCTTCTAGGCAGGTTGCCCCCCGGAAATTTTGTCCCACAGACATTACTTACTATCTAAAGCTTGGTTCCCACTAGGACGTAACGCAAGGACGTAGATGCAACGCAAATGAGTTGACCAATCACACGTGACTGTTTGAATATCCATAGCTTGTGATTGGTCAAATCACTTTACGTTGCGTTACGTCCTAGTGGGAACCAAGCTATATTATAGTGAAGTTCTTTTTGTGAATGATTGTGCAATAAAAATATGAAATGAAAGAGGTGACTTAAAACTGTAATAAATAAAAATAGATTCTCGTTTAATCATTCTATTGTGAGAATGGCGACAAAAGGCGGACACAAAATGAAAGGGAAGTATTGTAATCAACAAATTATAGAATTATTCACAATGGATCTGTGTGGCGTGAACCGCGACGCTCTGTTGTAAAAATAATTATTATTTCCCATAGAAGTTAAGCTTAGTTCTCACTAATAGAGGTCGCTCTGCAAAGACGTACGTCAGAGCCATAAAGCTTGGTTCCCACCAGAGACCAACGCAAGCGAGTTGGCCAATGACAAGACAGTTATAATCCATCGCTTGTGATTGGTCAAATACATATACATTGTAACAGTATTGGTATGATCAAGAATGCTAATTATTAATGCCAACAGTTTAATGTCAACTTATTCACTCTAGTCCATGAGGGGGATCTTCAGATGCTTGAGATCTATATATAAATTATGGTTAATTCTGACATAGGCGAGCACAAATCTCCGCCATGAATACTTACCTGATCTATCTCAGATGTACCGCGAAATGTAAATTTGATAACATTAGTTTTCACTATTACGATATTGTTCCATATTTCTATATTAGGAAGAAAAATTTCTAATTTCATTGGTTGATTTTCAATTCAATTTCAATTGTACGGGGTGGAGGTAATTTCCGGGTTCACAATGAGTTCACGTTCCACCTTGCAACTTCCTGGTTTAGTGGCTATAGCTAGTGGCTATTTTCGGATCGGACCGCGCGTGTGCGTGTGAAGGTACAGTAGTTAAAAAATAAAAATTATACTCCAAATTAAAAAGATCAAATGAAAATATACACCATAAAGCATCGGAGTATATAGTGAGGAATAATATTATAAAATTACACAGGGTTATCTGATGGTAAGACATTTTGTTTAAAATCGAGTGAAATCCCGATAGCCGAGTTTTATTGAGCAAGCTGGCAGGAATAAATGTGGGCTATCTGTGTCCCGTTAGTAGGCCTACCGGGATACATCTGCCCATGTTGCAAGCCGTCTAAAACGTTGTTGCCGAAACGGCCCACTCTGTCGCCGTGTCGCGGAAGTTTCAAAAGATGTTTAAACTAAATCATGTACTGATTATTAAGATGGTATTTATTTGAATAAACGCCCAACACCTCCCCAATAAAACATCACTTTGAATAAGAATCCCCCCCCACCCCCCCCCCCCCAACTATCTAATAAACGCCTATCCACATTTATATATTTTATTATATTCATAATAACACAATTATACTATTTGTAGTAGAATTCACTGTTATCTACAATTTACCAAACATTCGTTAATTTATTTAGGCTACCACTTTTCATATCTGTTACCATATTATTAAAACTAAAAAATTGAACATATCCCTCGAATAAGCACCTCCCTCAAATTAACTCCGCCTCTACACCTCCGCCCTATAAGGGCCCTACCAAACAAGAAACACCATACTTTAATTAGTTATTAATCATCTAAGACACTGTGAAACAGAGTAGATTTAGTTTTACGAATGTCAAGCATTACAATAATGGTTACCGACAGAAAACGTACCGTACAAGGACAACGTCCTTCTAAAACCTTTTTAACCGAGTCATTACACTTTCTAGAGGGGGAGCGAGCGAAGCGATTTAAAAAAAAAAACAGGCCTACGATATATAATTTAACTGAACATCAAAATTCTTTAATTTTAGACAGTTTTCCAACATTTTTAAATTCACTTAAATCACATGTTTTATATTGACTTTGTTGAATCGACTATAATGTATTTTATCCGTTTATTTTATATTGACACTGTTGATTCGTCTATTTGTTATTTAAATATTTTTATATAGTTTATTATATATCATTGTTGTTACTTTGGGAGTACGGAACCTGAACTCTTGTTATAGTGATTAGGTTCACTTTTAGGTTCCTGCCTACTCCCTTAGTTTCTGTGTTTTTGTTTGTTTGTATCTGGTTTTTGGCAATAAATAATAATAATAATAATAATAATAATAATAATAATAATATAAATAATATATTGATCTAAGCAGACTGATGCGTATGTTAATGTATATACTACTGTATTAAAATAAAATATTACTGTTTTTTAACCCTTGACAAATTACATTTATCTATATATAATTTATTTTACGTACGCGCTGACAACACTATTTTGTTGCTTTCACAGATCTGCAATTTTCCTGAGCATGGAGAAATAATTAGCTTATTTCTCCATGGTCTGAGATAAGAACAGAATATATAGTACGATTGATCACATTCCGATCCTTCAAGCCTGGTTTCCACTTAGGAAGCAACGCAATGACGTAAGCACGCCGCAAGTAATTGACCAATCACGACGCGATTGATCATCCAAATGATGTTGATTGGTCGACTCACGGCTCCTTATTTGGGTCTCGTCTTTGAGGGTTTAATGTTAATGTACAACTTTGATTCGTCTTGTACGGCCACATTCTGAAATATAATGAGGGTAAAATTACTATCAACGTATTTTCCTTTTTCGTTTTCCAGTTTGTTCTCTTTCTCGTGTTTTCGACAACCGTTTTCGGTTTACATGCACGGTTTTCGGTTTATCGGCAGCGTTATCGGTTTACTGGCACCGTTTCCGGTTTACCATCACCGTTTTCGATTTACCGGTACCAATTTTTTTTTCTTCAGCATCATCATCAACAATATTCTAGGATGAATTTTTAGTCTATAGTTCTATTTTATTGTTTTTAAAATCGTATAAAAAATGACAAAAATGAAATATGTTTTTTACATTTTACATTTTGTTTGTAATTTGAAAAAAGGTGTAGGCCTTTATAAAAAGATAAAAAAATAACACATTTAGTTTTATTTGTTAGCAGTGTAATTTAAAATTACATTTTTGTATGCCTAATTCTTAAAATGAAATAAGCATTTCCAACTTAAATACGTTGAAATATTAACGTTGCACTAACTTAAGCCTTACCTCGGGAATTGTCTTCTCTTTCTGTAAAATAAAAAATCAAGTTTAGAAATATGTTGTAGTAATTACTTTGATTGACACAATTTATTATATGAAATGAAAACGAAAAGACATTGCTTCCGCGATTCGGGATAGCAAACTCTAAAACTTGCTGGTACAGTATTGAATTCGTTGAGGTAAAAGAAAGAACTTACCATAGGAATGTCATATACTCCAGCATACTGGTTCTCATCTTTCTGTGTAAAAGAACAAAACAAGACCAATACTGCTAATCATAAGCATAGTCAATAATTGACTATGTCATAATTTAGGTACAGTAGATGCGGAAACCAAAGGACGCGCGCGCCGCAAGTAATTTGACCAATCATCCAAACGGTTGTGACTTGTGATTGGTCAAATTGTTTGCGTTGTGCTGACGACGACAACGCAACAACACGTCGTTGCGTTACGTCCAAGTGAGAACCAAGCTTAAAGCTCTGTCAAACTAGTTTGGCAAAAGAAGTGTGATGTGCCCAAATATGGTAGTGATGTGCCCAAATATGGTAGTGATGTGCCCAAATATGGTAGTGATATGACATCATCATGTCCAAATATGGGCACATCACATTTTGTTGTCACATAACGTTTGATAATGTAGATAGAGCTTTACTCAACGCCGATTTGATTATTACCGTAACCAAACTTACCATAGCAATTTCATCTACAACAGCATATTGGTTCTCATCATGCTGTGAAAAAAACCCAAAATAATTATACAAATTGCTCGTGAATTACTGTCTAAATTGTCAATTTACATTTGGTGTGCATTCGCTGATGCTGTCAAATTGCTAAATGTTTTTCTATGCATACTTTTAGACAATATTTATGTTGAAAATAGTTACCATATTAATTTCATTTACAGCAGATGTATTTACGTATTGGTTTTCATCTTTCTGTAAAAGAGAAAAAAATCATAGTAATCAAAAGTTATTTTAAAAATGGTCGATCTACATTGGGTCAGAGACAACAATCAAATCAATCGATTATTGTTGTCTCGGTTGAGTGGGTCCAGTCGCGCAGAAGCCCACTGGGATTACAAAGATTTGGCAAACCCATCACACATTTAATTAATGCTATACTTCTAGACTATATGTTGAAAATAAAAAAATACCGTATCAATTGTATCATAATATTCATTTTCTTCTTTCTGTAAAAGATCAAAACGTAATAAATGTTATAATTAATATCAATAATGTTGTATTGCTTAATTTCGTCAAATTATTTGTTGAGCTCAAACTTTATGTAACAAAAGAATGTGATGTGCCCATATATGGACATGATGATGTCATATCACTACCATATTTGGGCATATGACTCTCATATTTGGGAAATCACACTTCTTTGTCAAACAAGTTTGATAGAGTAGACAGAGCTTTACATGCATTTACGCAATTGCGTTGCGTTTACGCCATTTACGTTATGTTTACGTCATTACGTTGCGTTTACGTCATTTTCGTTGCGTGTTAATTAATACGTCCTTGCGTAGTGATAACCAAACACTGTCATTTCGTATAAGGAACGTTATTGTCATTATTGACGTCATCGTCTCTCTGTTTTGGACACCGTCTTGAACTATTATCCTGATTAGGTCATTTAAGTTGTCATAAATCATAAAAATAAACAATAAAAACATTTTACCGTAGCTTCAATTGCTTTAGTATTCATCTGAAAAAAAAAACATTGAAAAGGTCGCATTAATGTTGGGGTTCAATAGTTATCCTTATAACAATTCGTTTCGCCCCCCGTTTCGCCCTGTGAATTATTTTCATAATTATACTAAAGCACTTACTGGTAGGTTAGCTGTATCTTGTTTAGATTCTTTGGGTTTCATCTTATGACGTTTCTACAAAACAAATAAGTGTTTTTTACAGATTACCTTAATTTTCATGCTTAATGATAAAAAGGATTGTAGGATACTGTGATTGGTTGGTTGGTGGGTCAACAATACATCATGTGAGATTTATTTGGGGAAAATATGCAGTCGAATACTTACTATATAAACAACTACTAAGACTATTCCAACCACAGTTACAACACAAGTAGTTGCTAATCCTATTACTAGGCCTGTTTGAGTTGATGGTTTGGTAGTCGGTGGTTCTGTAGCGGATGGATCAGCTGGATCGGTAGTTCGGGTTTCACTTGTTGTTGGACATACACATTTTTTGGTGGTTGATGGTTCGGTAGTCGAAAGTTCAGTGGTCGAGGGTTCGGTTGTCGAAGGTTCGGTGGTTGATGGTTCGGTAGTCGAAGGTTCAGTTGTCGAGGGTTCGGTTGTTGAAGGTTCGGTGGTTGATGGTTCGGTAGTCGAAGGTTCAGTGGTCGAGGGTTCGGTTGTCGATGGTTCGGTGGTCGAAGGCTTAGTGGTCGAGGGTTCGGTGGTCGAAGGTTCAGTTGTCGAGGTTTCGGTTGTCGAAGGTTCGGTGGTCGAGGGTTCGGTTGTCGAAGGTTCGGTGGTTGAAGGTTCGGTTGTCGAAGGTTCGGTGGTCGAAGGTTCAGTGGTCGAAGGTTCAGTGGTCGAGGGTTCGGTTGTCGAAGGTTCGGTGGTCGAGGGTTCGGTTGTCGAATGTTCGGTGGTCGAAGGTTCGGTGGTCGAAGGTTCGGTGGTCGAAGGTTGTGTTGTCGAAGGTTCGGTGGTCGAAGGTTCAGTGGTCGAGGGTTCGGTGGTAGAATGTTGGGTTGTCCATGGTTCGGTGGTCGAAAGTTCGGTTGTCCAAGGTTCACTTGTTGGACATATACACTTTGATGTTTCGGTAGGTTCTTAATGATAGTAATTAAATCATGAAGTACATAATAAATAATATTAGTAATTCATTATTGTAAGCAAAATTAAAAAAAATCTTTAACGTGCACTATGAAGTACACGGACGAACGGAATTACCTCCCATCCGAAGAACGAGGCAACGCGTATATTAAATGTCACATATTTCCTCATTGGATTTTTTTTCAATTTAGATTGAGATTAGATTAATAATAAGAGTTATTTCACCTTTTGTCCCAATAGTGGTCTTTAATAGGAGGGTATATCCTATAAATATATTTAACTTACGTATCAGAAGTTCAATAAGCAGCAAAAATGGTAAAAATAACATAATTGAGCCTCAGTAACGAATGATCTCTGTCACGCAGCTAAAAGTTAGATGTATATTATATAAAGGCGACAAAAGTCGGACACAAAATGAAAGGGAAGTATCGTAATCTACAATTTATAGAATTAGTCACAATGGATCTATGTGACGTAAACCGCGACGCTCTTTTGTAAAATTATTATCCCATAGAAGTTAAGCTTTGTTCTCACTAATAGTGAGAGCCCAAGGCGCGATATTTCTTTTCGTACATAAGTTGGGGACCCCTCGTGAAACATCACAAAATAAATATGAATATTAAGTAGTCATATCCAAAAGGTGTGACGTAAGAATTGAGCTAACTACAATTCGCTAATGCAAACGATTTCTGTCGAGCCGTCTGTGTAGTCGAGTGTATTAGACTATGGACTTTACATGTCGATGTATGGAGTTCGACTCCCATGAGCTACTTCTATTACTTTATAGTGAGAGACAGATTATTTAGAGGGTTGGGTTTAGTCATATTTAGGAAGTAGTACCTTTCACATGGGGTCCCCAACTTATGTACGAATAACAAAATCGCACCCAGGGCCATAAAGCTTGGTTCCCACTAGAGACCAACGCAAGCGAGTTGGCCAATGACAAGCGACAGTTATAATCCATCGCTTGTCATTGGTCAAATGTAAAAAAATAGATGTAAAATAATTTATTTAAAAAAAACAGGCCTACTAAATATATATATATATATATATATATATATGTTTTATTTAGAACATATTGTGTAAATATGTATTGTGCTACATTATGGTGCAACTATAATCAAGGTACCTTGCGATCTCTCCAGGTATGCTACAATAATGGTTTAAGAATGTTGTTGCAAAGGCCTCGACATTGCAGTGCCAGCCTCATGTTTACGGAATGTAGAATTCCTTCTTTTTATGAATTGTTAAGAATATCAATATATGGCCTGATGTGTAGACTTAATGCAAGCAAAAATATTTTAATCTCAACGATTATAAGCAACGTCTTAGTTAAGTCGAAGATGCTCTCCAGATGGAATGCCATCCTGAGATGGTAGTAGTAATTTTGTCTATTTTATTTATTTCATTTATATGTAATTTACTTTCTATGGACCAGAGTTTCCGAAATAAAAGATTGAATGAATGAATGAATAATTAATAACATAAATATATTGATCTAAGCAGACTGATACGTAAGTTAATGTATATACTATCAAAATAAAATATTTACTGTTTTTTCAACCCTAAATTACATTATTATCTATTTATTGTGCGTACGTCCTAACAACACTCTTTTGTAGTTTTCACAGATCTACAATTTTTCTGAGCATTTTTCTGAGCATAGAGAAATAATTTAGCTTATTTCTCCATGGTCTGAGATAAGAACAGAATAGCACGATTGTTCACATTACTGTACGTTCCCTTCAAGCCTGGTTTCCATTTGAACGCAACGCAATGACGTAAGCACGCCGCAAGTAATTGTCCAATCACGGCGCGATTGATCATCCAAATGATGCTGATTGGTCGACTCACGGCTCCTTATTTGGGTCGTCTCGTCTTTGAGGGTTTAATGTTAATGTACAACTTTGATTCGTCTTGTACGGCCACATTCTGAAATATAATTGAGGGTGAAATTATTATCACCGTATTTTACATTCCCATTTCGTTATACAGTTGTTCTATTTCTTGACAACCGTTTTTGGTTTACCGGCAGCGTTATCGGTTTACCGGCACCGTTTTCGGTTTACCGGCACCGTTTTCGGTTTACAGGCACCGTTTTCGATTTACCGGTACCATTTTCATTTTTTTAATCAACATCATCATCAACAATATTCTAGGATGAATTTTTTAGTTTATAGTTCTATTTTATTGTATTTCAAATCGTATAAAAAATAACAAAAATTATTTTTTTTAAACATTTTATATTTTGTTTGTAATTTGAAAAAAAAGTGTAGGCCTTTATAAAAAGACAAAAAATACTACTGTATCATTTAGTTTTATTTGATGGCAGTGTTGTTTAAAATTAAATTTTTGTATGCCTAATTTTTTTAATGAAATAAGCATTGCTAACTTCAATACGTTGAGATATTAGTGTTGCACTATAACTTAAGCCTTACCTCGGGAATCGTCTTCTCTTTCTGTAAAAAAAAGAAAAAGAAGAAACTTTACAAATTATAAATGTTTGCTTGTTGATCAAGTTTTTAGAAATATGTCGTAGTAACTACTTTTATTGACACAATGATATGGAAATGAAAACAACGAAAATACATATTGCTTCCGCGACTCGATATATCAAACTCTAAAACTTGCTGGTACAGCATTGAATACGTTTAGGTAAAAGAAAAAAAACTTACCATAGGAATGTCATATACTGCAGCATACTGGTTCTCATCTTTCTATGTAAAAGAACAAAACAAGACCAATACTGTTAATCATAAGCATAGTCAATAATTGACTATGTCTTAGTTAGGTACAGTAGACGCGGAAACCAAAGGACGCGCGCGCCGCAATTAATTTGACCAATCATCCAAACGGTTGTGACTTGTGATTGGTCAAATTGTTTACGCTGTGCTGACGACGACGATAATGCAACAACACATTGTTGCGTTGCGTCCAAGTGAGAACCAAGCTTAAAGTTCTGTCAAACTAGTTTGGCAAAAGAAGTGTGATGTGCCCAAATGTGGTAGTGATGTGCCCAAATATGGTAGTGATGTGCCCAAATATGGTAGTGATGTGCCCAAATATGGTAGTGATATAACATCATCATGTCCAAATATGGGCACATCACATTTTGCTGTCACATAAAGTTTGATAGTGTAGATAGAGCTTTACTCAACACCGATTTGATTATGGTAACCAAACTTACCATAGCAATTTCATCTACAACAGCATATTGGTTCTCATCATGCTGTGAAAAAAAGACAAAAACATAACCATACGAATTGCTTGTGAATTACTGTCTACATTGTCAATCTACATTTGGTGCATTCGCTGATGCTGCTGTCAAATTGCTTTATTTTCTATGCATACTTTTAGACAATATTTATATTGAAAATAATTACCATATTAATTTCATTTACAGCAGATGTATTTACATATTGGTTCTCATCTTTCTGTAAAAAAAAAACATAATTTCCATTATATTGGATATGAAAAGGAATCTGTATCTGTATACTCATAATAATCACTAGTTATTATACATTGGGTCTGAGACAACAATCAAATCAATCGATTGTTTCAGAGTGGGTACATTCGCGCAGAAGCCCACTGGGTTACACAGATTTGGCAAACCTATCACACATTTAATTAATGCTATTCTTCTAGACTATATGTTGAAAATTAAAAAAAATACCGTATCAATTGTATCATATTCATTTTCTTCTTTCTGTAAAAGATCAAAACATAATAAATGTTATAATTAATATCAATAATGTTGTATTGTTTAATTGTTTGAATGTCGCCCCTCTTATTTTAATCATATTTACTGTTAATTTTTATATTCTATGAAAGAGAAGAAGAGAAATAAACGTTACTTTGATTGATTGATTGATTGATTGATAATTTCGTCAAATTATTTGTTTAGCTCAAACTTTATGTAACAAAAGAATGTGATGTGCCCATATATGGACATGATGATGTCATATCACTACCATATTTGGCCATATCACACTTTTTTGTCAAACTAGTTTGCCACTATGGCATCCGTGGAATTCCTTTATCCCTAATTACTAACTACCTTCAAGACAGAATGCAATTCACTTCTTTTAATTCTCACTCCTCTGACATCCTTCCTGTTAAATGTGGCGTTCCTCAAGGTTCTATTCTTGGTCCCCTTCTCTTCCTAATCTACATAAATGATCTGATTTACGCCTCAAACTATTTCTCTTATGTTCTATTTGCAGATGACACTAATATCTTTCTCTCCAGCCCAGATCCTAACACTTTAATTCAAACTTTCAACCGAGAAATCCGAAACGTTTCAAACTGGTTTAAAATCAACAAGCTTTCACTAAACATCAGCAAAACAAATTACATTCACTTTTCCGGAAATAAAAACAATAATAATGCTACAAATACAAATATCTATATCGATAATATACCCATCAAACCAGTCGACCACACCCATTTTCTTGGTGTAATTATTGATAATAAACTGAACTGGAATCTCCATATTAATAACATATCAAACAAAATTTCAAGAACTATTGGCATACTAAATAAACTTAAATTCACTCTTCCGTCTAACATCCTTTTTTCTTTATATAATACTCTAATACTTCCACATCTCTCTTACTACAACATTGCATGGGCAGCCACTAACTCAAAACATCGAACTCTCTGTCCATGGACCAGCACGGAAACAACCAAAATAGACAAACTTTTCAAACTCCAAAAAAAGGCCCTTCGCATTTGCACTCTCTCAAAATACCTCTCCCACTCTAAACCTCTTTTTCACACCCTAAATACCCTAAACATTTTTGACATTAATAAATTGCAAACTGCCCTCTTCATGTTTAGGTACTCAAATAACAAACTACCATCCACTTTCAACGGTTTCTTCACTAAAAATAACGAACTACACAAATATAACACTAGGAACGCAAACAACTACATTTCCAAAAACTATAGCAGTAAGCAAATACTTAACTCTATACTACATACCGGTCCCCTACTTTGGAACTCTCTTAATCCGTCAATAACTAATAGCAAAACAAATAATACTCTAAAAATAAACTACAAATCTTATCTAATATCAAAATATAAAGTAAATTAATTATTTTGATCATATTAATAACTTATAATTAAATTTAATTAGGCAACTCATATAAATACAGTTTGTCCTTCCTGTCGTCCTTGTCGTGTTTGTATCGTCGTACATGTCCGTCCCTGTCTGTCAGTAGCGTACCTTCACTTTGCTTATTATTATTATTTTTAACTTTTTTATTCTTTCTGGTGGATCCAGGCTTAAAGCCCCTTGGGGTTTAAATGGTATTCTCCAGGCATAATGCAACTATTATTTACTTAATTTCCAACCACTTGTATCTTTTATATTTTGTATATGTTTGCATTATGTGAATAAATTTGAACTTGAACTTGAACTAGTGTAGACATATTATCTTTACGTCATTGCGTTGCGTTAACGTCATATGCGTGGCGTCATGGCGTAGTGGTAACCAAACACTGTCATCCCGTCTAGTAGTAATAAGAAACGTCATTGTCGCTATTGGCGTCATCGCCTCTTTGTTGTGGACACCGTCTTCATATTATCCTGATCAGGTCATTTAAGTTGTCATAAATCATAAAAATAAACAATAACAACATTTTACCGTAGCTTCAATTGTTTCAGTATACATCTGAAACAACAAAAACACATTTAAAAGGTTGCATTAATGTTGGGGTTCAATAGTTATCCTTATAACAATTTGTTTTACCCTGTGAATTAAATACATAATTATACTATATCACTTACTGGTAGGTTAGCTGTATCTTGTTTAGATTCTTTGGGTTTCCTCTTACGACGTTTCTACAAAACAAATAAGTGTTTTTTACAGATTATCTTAATGTTCATGCTTAATGATAAAAAGGATTGTAGGATACTGTGATTGGTAGGTTGGTTGGTCAACAATACATCATGTGAGAATTATTTGAAGAAAATCTGTAGTCGAATACTTACTATATAAACAACTACTAAGACTATTCCAACCACAATTACAACACAAGTAGCTGCTGATCCTATTGCTAGGCCTGTTTTAGTTGATGGTTTGGTAGTCGATGGTTTTGTACTCAATGGTTTGGTAGTTGTTGGTTTGGTGGTTGTTGGTCTAGTAGTCGATGGTTCTGTAGTTGGTTCAGTTGTCGGTGGTTCTGTGGTTGGTGGTTCAGTAGTTGGTGGCTCAGTAGTTGGTGGTTCAGTGGCAGATGGTTCTGTAGTTGGTGGTTCAGTGGTAGATAGTTCTGTAGTTGGCGGTTCAGTGGTAGATGGTTCTGTAGTTTGTTGTTCAGTGGTAGATGGTTCTGTAGTCGGTGGTTTAGTGGTAGATGGTTCTGTAGTCGGTGGTTCAGTGGTAGATGGTTCTGTAGTTGGTGGTTCAGTGGTAGATAGTTCTGTAGTTGGTGGTTCAGTGGTAGATGGTTCTGTAGTTGGTGGTTCAGTATTATATGGTTCTGTAGTTAGTGGTTCAGTGGTAGATGGTTCTGTAGTCGGTATTTCGGTGGTAGATGGTTCGGTGGTAGATGGTTCTGTAGTTGGTGGTTCAGTGGTAGATTGTTCTGTAGTCGGTGGTTTAGTGGTAGATGGTTCTGTAGTCGGTGGTTCAGTGGTAGATGACTCTGTAGTCGGTGGTTCAGTGGTAGATGACTCTGTAGTCGGTGGTTCAGTGGTAGGTGGTTCTGTAGTCGGTGGTTCAGTGGTAGATGGTTCTGTAGTTGGTGGTTCAGTGGTAGATGATTCTGTAGTTGGTGGTTCAGTGGTAGATGCTTCTGTAGTCGGTGGTTCAGTGGTAGATGGCTCTGTAGTTGGTGGTTCAGTGGTAGATGGCTCTGTAGTCGGTGGTTCAGTGGTAGATGGTTCTGTAGTTGGTGGTTCAGTGGTAGATGCTTCTGTAGTCGGTGGTTCAGTGGTAGATGGTTCTGTAGTTGGTCGTTCAGTGGTAGATAGCTCTGTAGTTGGTGGTTCAGTGGTAGATCGTTCTGTAGTTGGTGGTTCAGTGGTAGATGGTTTTGTAGTTAGTGGTTCAGTGGTAGATGGTTCTGTAGTTGGTGGTTCAGTTGTAGATGGTTCTGTAGTTGGTGGTTCAGTTGTAGATGGTTCTGTAGTTGGTGGTTCAGTTGTAGATGGTTCTGTAGTTGGTGGTTCAGTTGTAGATGGTTCTGTAGTCGGTGGTTCAGTGGTAGATGGTTCTGTAGTTGGTGGTTCAGTGGTAGATGGTTCTGTAGTTGGTGGTTCAGTGGTAGATGGTTCTGTAGTTGGTGGTTCAGTGGTAGATGGTTCTGTAGTTGGTGGTTCAGTTGTAAATGTTTCAGTAGTCGCTATTAGTTGGCTTGTTATTACAAACAAACAAGTTGAAACAATTAAAGATCTGTTAACTCTCGATTTTCTTACTGTTGGTTAAAAAAAATACATTTAATGCACGCTCTGTTTTGTCATTCAATTGATTCGCCATCAATTTCAAAATCTCCTTCATTGACCCGGGTGCATATGAAGATGTTCTATCGGTCTGTAAGTCTATCGTCTACCTGTATGACTCGTAAATAACTGCTTTATATTTTTGTAAAAGAAACGCAGCGAACATAAAGTACACGCGTGGGGCGCATTATATTATTTGTGGCTGATATTCGAGTATCGGGAAGATATGAATACACTTCATTGAATATCCCATTAGTCAAAAACACTACAATGATAAGATTACCGAACATTTGGCATCAGTAATGGGTTTCTGTTAGAAGGATACCCTATAAATATCATTTAACTTACGTATCAGCATTTCAAATAACGGAAACAGCACAAAAGATGATAATGATGAGATGCTATTACAGCAACGTACAGTAGGCAATGAAGATGTCATGCACGTATATATTTTATCACTTTTAATACGGATATAAGTAATGGTGACAATTATTTATACAATACCCAAAACGTATGGCATGAGGAAATACAATAATATTGTTCTATAGAATAGTCTGATTTCTATATCTGGACCTATATTGACATTGACAATGAAGAGCTCAATCAATTTTCAACATGAAGAAGAAAGGATTTTTGTGAGATGAATAGATGTGCTGAATAGATTATTGTTTCTTCATAGGAAGTTTCATATAAATTCCCTTTCTATCAATGGATTAAAGTTGGATAAATGATATCCTTGACTATATATTGTTCCTGTTCATTTTACCTTAACAATTATATGGGTGGAGGAAATATCCGTATTCAGGCAATTGTCTCGTCAACAGTTATGACGCACGCATGGTTGAGGGATAGCGACTGGAAAATTCATGGATATACATGACGAAACGACGCATTGCATATTGAGTCTTTACAAATTGCTAAGACTTACGGTATTTTCACTAATCCGCGAACAATTGATATACTGTTTTTGTTTTGTTTGTTTGCCTTTGTTGTGACAATACGTTTTATCGTACCGTAAAATAACTTTCAGAATCAACAATATTATAATAGTAATCAAGTTCGAATAGATATATAACCTTTTGTTTAATCATTAGAGTAGTGTCCAGTATCATAGACAACTCTGTAACACAGCGTCACATGTTTCAGTGTTCGTTTTATTTTTTCATCTCTCTCTTTTGAATATATAAAAACAATGTACAATTTAAATTTTAAGGATAGAAATCTACAATTCTAAGACGGTACATTTACAAACATGTACACATCCCTACAGTCATCTAATCATTCATAGAGTATTGTCCAATATCATAGACAACTCTCAACACAGCATCATATGTTTCAGTGTTCGTTTTATTTCTCCTTCTACAATTCTAAGACGGTAACATTTACAAACATGTACACATCCCTACAGTAATAAATCTATAACTAAAAATGATAAAACATGTTATCACATGTGGCGCCTGGATCATGTTAAGCCAATGCTTATAGCCTATTGCACGCCACACGTCTTGCCCAACTTCCAAACCTCCCACCCTCCTTGACCACTCTTCCCGAAAAATGGTACTTAAATAGCTACACATTTCTCTGTCTTACATCATTATGTACGCGCTTAGTTAGTGCATGTTAGAACATATTAAAACTTGGTTCCTACTAGCTACGCAACGCAACAACCGACGCAACGTAAGGAAATGCTTTTCCAATAATTGTGTTTGCCCCGCCTGCGTGAAATCAAACCTTTTGCGTCGTCAATTCCCACTTGTGATTACGCAATACATCACTTTGCGTCAATACGTCGCTGCGTTGCGTTCTAGAAAAATGGTACTTTAAATAGGCACACATCTCTCTGTCTTACATCATTATGTACGCGCTTAGTTAGTGTTAGAAAATAACATAAAGGCCAATGGCCCTGTACGTCAATTTATCTTGTTTTTTTTACAAAATAATCAATAAAATAGTTACTGTTTTTTTATACCAAAACATCACATTAATTTCCGTGATAACCTCATTATATGTGTTAATCTGCATGTTATTGAAGATTTCCAAATTTAGTTATACCTTAAAGGCACCCTCCACCCTTGATAACCCCACTTTTTATCTTGTATCCACATTGATACAAAAGTTCTCATAATTCATTTTCACATGTCCAACACATTTATGTTAATTGTGTCTTCTTGTTTGACGTCACACTCAAATTTCCGAACTCTGAAAATATAATTGAAGGTTAATCATATTTTTATAGTTTTTTCTGTAATTTGCATTGCAAAACATATTTATGATTAACTACGGTATATTTAAATTTACTACAATACCTCTGTAAAAGTCTCCTGTACGGTATTCTCCTGCAAAAGAAAAAAGGAGTTTTATCAAATATAATGGAATAACTTTGAATTTAATTTGTCCATACATAGCATTGCAAACAAAACTGTTTTATGATTAACTACGGTACTTTCAAATTTACTACCATACCTCTGTAAACTTTTCATCTACAGGTTTCTCCTCATGACTCTCCTGCAAAAGACAAAATTAGTTTTATCAAATATAATGTACAGTAATAACATGCCATTTAACTTTTTCATACACCCCTATATAAAATGAACATCAAGGCCTAGGCCTAAAGTTGCTACTACTTCTAATTTACGGCAATTACCTCGGGGTTTTTTTCCTTTTCTTCCTGTAAACAATAAAAACAAAATCGTGACGTCAATAACTATTAAAATCACTGTCGCGGTCGACAAAGGATTTCTCGGAAAAGTATATCTATATTTGTAGATAGAAGTTGACACGGCGTCGATTGTACTCCAGTCGTTGGCGTTTTTAAGCTTGGTTCCCACTAAAGCTTGGTTCTCACAGGCGACGCAACGTAACGCAATCTACGCAACCTAAGAAAATGCCCTTGTGATTACGCAATACAGCACTTTGCGTCGATACGTCACTGCGTTGCGTTCTAGCGGGAACCATGCTTTATGCAGTCGTTGGCGTTTTTAAGCTTGGTTCCCACTAGGTAGGACGAAACACAATGACATCTTAAGCTCAACATGACAGGGCGACATTCGAATAATCCATCGTTTATGGGTTGGTTTATTTGCGTGCGTTAGTTGAGTTGGCAGTGACACCCTACAAGCGTGGTTCCCACTAGCGACGCAACGTAAGGACGTAACGCAACGCAAGTGAATTGACCAATCACAAGCGATGGCTTATTCGCTTGTGATTGCTAACTGTCTATAACTTCGCTTGTCATTGGTTAAAACGCTTGCGTTGCGTTTACGTCCTTGCGTTACGTTCTAGTGGGAACCAAGCTTTACTAAGCTACCTGTTCGCATGAACGCCTTACATGCCTTGTCTTCTGAATATGGAAACTTACCATAGCAATTACATCTACAACAGCAACTGTGTTTACATATTCGTTCTCAACTTTCTGCATAAAAAAAACCATATTTTTCAATTTATAGACTAATAACATAAATTACAAAAAGATTTTTATATTGTACGACGATAGGCTTAATATTAATGTATCATATTAATGTATCTGTACTGTTTACCTTTACATTACTGTCATTCTGTACCTGTAAAAAAACACATTATTACATTACTAATATCATAAGTCATTGGTTACACGTCATCGCGTCACGTTGCCAATAACTATAGTCTTTGGCACCTTATCATATCTTTGTCGTCACGGATCATTTAATATATTTAACAGAATAAATGATAACATGTTATTTTACCATTTCAACTTCGCCTGCTTCAGCTTCCCTCTGAAACAAATATTAAAAACAATGTTTAGCGTTTAGTTATTATTATAGTTTGATGATTAAATTACTTGCGGCGTTCATACGTAATTGCGTTGCGTGCAAGGCCGTGTTTCCCGCAGCCATATAATAAACGATCAACTGCCGGGATTTACCAGATTCCGCTCGAAAAAAAGTAACCGATTATTTTGTTAACATTTGATCTGAAGGAAACATTGTTTCGTTGTGATTGGGCTCATGCGCACTTTATTGTTTAATTAATTACCTCTGATTGGTTATTTATTTATTTATTTATTACCATATTTACTGAGGGTAGCCTATCCAGTTCCTAATAGAACTGATCATTCAGGGCCCTCGATAAAACATACATACAGTACAACACATAAAATATTAAATATTCAAATGACATAAAATATATTAAAGGCTTAAAAATTTACAATGATTATATAAAATTCATATAAAAGTTAAAATCGTTGACAAATGAAAAAATATATATATATATATACATAGTACGAACAATATTAACTGGAAATAAATTGTTTAAGTTCACGTTTAAAGGAAATAACATTTTCAGATTGTCGAATGATGTTAGGAATCATATTACAACCGATTCTGCTACTGTCCCTAGGTGATAGTTATACAGATACATACCTATTGACAGTAGCAGAATCGGGTGATATTAAAATACATAGGCGCTTTATAACTGAAACATTGTTTAAAAATCTCTAAAGAAGGTCGAGGAATAATATAATTACAATTAGAGATGGATCTGGTAGTAGGTCGACCTCCGGGCTGAGTCCTGGTTAACATGCGACTGATGTAATCCGGAACGGTATTGATGGAAGCCCGATAGGCGAGACAACCAAGTAATAATAATAATAATAATAATAATAATAAGATTTTTATAGCGCACATACCACTCCAGAGTGCTCAAGGCGCATTTAAAAATAAAAAAGAAATAAATCATACAAATTCCTGACAAATAAAATGCAATTTCTTTGGAGGGTCCCCATCCGTTGTCGTTCTGTCGCGGTCCCGGACCCCTACCTAGGTGACCAAACAAAGGAGCAGGATACACATTTGCCTTGCCACAGACGACCGGGTGCTCAGAGACAACAACCAAGACAGAGGCACCCCAAAGATAATGCTGGCCAGGAAAAGGTATACAAAACAATTCTAAGTCTAAACAACTTTAAGAAACCTCATGATTTCCATATGCCTTAATGAATAAATGTGTTTTTAATAATTTTTTAAAAGTATCAACAGTTTTGCAAAATCTTATAGAGCTCGGTAGAGCATTCCACAGACGAGGAGCAGTAACGGAGAATGCTCTTTTAAAAAAGTAGAAACTGATAACGTTGAGAAACGGATGAGATAGAAATGGTGTAATCAATAAGGTGGTATAACTCTTTTAAAAAAGCATATTTTATATTAAAACACTAAATCAATTACTTACTGGTAGGTTCGCTGTATCTTGTTTAATTGATACGTTGCTTCTCCGTTTACGTTCCTAAAAACATTAATATAGTTTGGTGATTTTATGCAAAAGATTTTAATACAATGTACTATATGCACAATGAAGGACCCTTTACACGGTAAAATTCTACTCCATGGTACAATTATACCTAAAGCTCTGTTTACACCTTCAAACTTTATATGGCAACAAATGTGATGTGTCCATATATGGACATGATAATGTCATATCACTAACATATTTGGGCACATCACACTTTTTTTTGTCAAACTAGTTTGATAGTGTAGTCAGAGTTTAAGACGACATTCATTGAACTTTAATAGTCGACTAATTCGCCAAGGTTTCAATCTAAATTTACTATACGGGTTAACATACGGTAGTTATTTTAAAACGCAATCAATTCAAAGATTGGCGATTTGTGTGCAGATTTGGTAACGTGTTTTCAAAGGATAGAGATATTAAAGTGTGGGGGCAGTTAAACAACCATACAATGTGCTCATGTGAGATTTATAGAATATATTCAAACACTTACTATATAAAACACTAATACTATTCCAACCACAATTACAATAGCCACACAAATTAATCCTAGTATAAGCGCTGTGTTGTTGCCATCATCATCAGCAGGTGACTCTTGTGGTGAATCTGTTGTCATTTTATTTGTTGTAATCGTAGGGCGGTAAATGATCTCTGGATCGTCAACACTAATGACAGGTATACTTTGGTTGTTGTATTCGATGGTAACGAAAGGTAACTATATCAGAAAGAAAATATTGTATTCATCATCATACTTAACATTACAATATATTACAATCACGGAAAACCAAGAAACAGTTAAATGTTTTATACGAGTTGTACGAATTTCCTTTAAAAAACGTCACCGAAAAATACCTGTGAAGTATACTGTACTTATCTGTTGTAAGATATAATATAATAAGAAATAAATTAGGTTGCGAGTTGCTGTGTTTATGTTGTGATGCTACAACTATTACTCCAGACATACTCAACTTTATTTCGTTTTTAGAAACATATTATGGTACCGCAAAAGTAAATTCATTATTCTTCTTTTTCAATTTACTATAGAAGATTATCATTATTATTATCATCGTCGTCGTCATCGTCATCACCATCATTATCATTATCATTATTATTACCTCTTCAAACATCTTAGTAGCTACTTCTTCAACATTTATGTCCTCATCATCATTATCAATAAGCTTGAATTCAACAATAACACTACCTTCGCGTATCTACAAAACGAAAATATAAAATTTAGAAGAACTAAACATAACCAAGTAACTAAGACCATTTTTAAATGATGTATCTACACATATTAAAATATGTGTAGATACATCATAACATCTAACTTTATAGACCCATGGTTCACATAAGAATTTGGAAACTTTCTATTTGCTTTCAAGTTCTCTCCTCAATTTCGTTAAAAACGTTGAACCAAAATGTCTTTTTTACCTGTACATCTATAAAAGTATTTATTCCAACGCCAAACGTTGTAGATAATTGACCTACAATGAAACTGTAAAATAAATTGAAACAATTACTGAATTGTATTATATAACTTGAAAACTTGTTGTATTCCGTCAGAATTGAAAGAAATGAAGTTGGATCTAAAACTTGATTCCCACTAGCGACGCAACGTAACGCAACCTACGCAACGTAAGCAAATGCCCTTACAATAATTGTGTTTGCCTCCGCCTGCGTGAAATCAAACATGCGATGTTTGCAGTACTGTTGTGTCGTCGGTTCCCACTTGTGATTGCGCTATACGGCACTTTAGGTCAATACGTCGCTGTGTTGCGTTCTACTGTAGTGGTTCCCACTACTAGCGACGCAACGCAAGGACGTTACGCAACGCAAGTGAATTGACCAATCACAAGCGATGGCTTATTCGCTTGTGATTGCTAACTGTCTATAACTTCGCTTGTCATTGGTTAAAACGCTTGCGTTGCGTTTACGTCCTTGCGTTACGTTCTAGTGGGAACCAAGCATTATGGAAGCGTCCACTTACGTTTTGAACTCTTCGATATCATTTGCAATAGTGCTGAAGGTTAAGTTCAGGGTAAAGCTCATCTGGACAACAGTTCTGCATTGTAAAAGTAGATATCATTTAGTGTATGCTACAAAAGGTGTTGCTACAAAAGTCGTTGCTACTAAAGTTGTAGCTACGAAATCCTTATTTCAATTTAAACCTGTTTTCCTGTCGACGTTATTCGACGCTATCGTTAACAATAATCGGCGATCTTCTACGTAAACATTGAAATGCTAACGATTTACAGGAAAAGGTACTCGCTATCGGTATCACAACATCGACAGGAAAACAGGCTTTTACGGTGAAGTATGCTACACTAGAATTATAAACATTTAAAATATGCTACAGAAATAAACCAGCTATAAATTTAAACCTACTACAAACATAAATACATATGCTACAAAATAAACCTGCTATATTATATTAATTATTTTATATTGTAATAGAATAATAATTAAGATATTCTAATTTAATATAAACAAATTAATACTCACTTGTCTAAATGTTGAGAAGGTGTCCATATATGGAAAATAAAAAACATAGATAATACATAAATTGTATTGTAATCAATTTGTTTGTCAGTAAAACGTGGTTCCCACTAGCGACGCAACGCAAGGACGTAACGCAACGCAAGTGAATTGACCAATCACAAACGATGGCTTATTCGCTTGTGATTGCTAACTCTCTATAACTTCGCTTGTCATTGGTTAAAACGCTTGCGTTGCGTTTACGTCTTTGCGTTACGTTCTAGTGGGAATCCAGCTTAAGTTTGATTTTGGTTTGTGTTTAACCTTACCTTGGCAGTCTAGGCCTATATCAGTACACTCCCATTTTCCAGTATTGCAGGTACTATTTGGGGTAAAAAAGAAGAATATCAAAATAAAATAATTTTAAAAAAACGTTGTGCGAAGTTGACTACATTTTTGGTAGGTTTATTTGAAACTTTTATTGAGTACCCTTTTGGTCGGTCGGTCGGTAAACACTAACTTGAGCACGCGACTATACAACCATGTATATGGCCTTTTCTTGAGACATTAGCCGGCGTGTGCGTTACAAAATCAGGCCAATGCGTATGATGATACAAATTCGAACCTTTATTTAGATTTAACTTTGATACTCCAATTTTAGCAAGAGAGTTAATATGTCAATAACATAATGTCGTTGTTAAACATAGTCTATGTGTACGTTTAAGGATTATTCGATTTTCATGTGACAGTAAACAGGTGGGAATGCCCCTTAAGCCTATGACATACATTTTAATTTACACATTTTTATAATGTTTTAGTTTAAACTTACCACGTATTGCATCCTTCTTCTTCAAACCTTTCATCACCTGCATTGTAAACTTGACTGTTAAACATACAAACTACAGTTTCTGCTGTTGAACCACATTCACAAGGTGTTAGTGACAAAACGGTCGTGACACTCCTAGAAATTGATACTGGAGTTGTCGATGGCTCAATCGTCGAGGATTGAGATGGCTCAGTCGTTGAGACTTTTTCTGATGACTTAGACTTATTCGATGGTTCCGTAGTCGATGCTTCGATAGTCGATGGTTCGGCAGTCGATGGTTCGGCAGTCGAGGGTTCGGTAGTCGACGGTTCGGTAGTCGACGGCTCTGTAGTCGACGGATCTGTAGTCGACGGCTCTGTAGTCGACGGCTCTGTAGTCGACGGCTCTGTAGTCGACGGCTCTGTAGTCGACGGCTCTGTAGTCGACGGCTCTGTAGTCGACGGCTCTGTAGTCGACGGCTCGACTGTAGTCGACGGCTCTGAAGTCGATGGCTCTGTAGTCGATGGCTCGGTGGTCGATGGCTCAGTGGTCGATGGCTCTGTAGTCGATGGCTCTGTAGTCGATGGCTCTGTAGTCGATGGCTCTGTAGTCGATGGCTCTGTAGTCGATGGCTCTGTAGTCGATGGCTCTGTAATCAGTGGCTCGGTATTCGATGGCTCGGTATTCGATGGCTCAGTAGTCGCTGGCTCAGTAGTTGATGGCTCAGTAGTCGATGGCTCAGTGGTTAGTGAATCAGTTGTTAGACATAAACATGTTGTTCTGTAGTCGACGGCTCCGTTGTCGACGGCTCCGTTAGTCGACGGCTCGGTAGTCGACGGCTCGGTAGTCGATGGCTCGGTAGTCGATGGCTCGGTAGTCGACGGTTCTGTAGTCGATTGTTCTGTAGTCAATGGCTCGACTGTAGACAGCTCGGTTGTCGATTGTTCTGTAGTCGACGGCTCTGTAGTCGACGGCTCGGTAGTTGATGGTTCTGTACTCGACGGTTCTGTACTCGACGGTTCTGTAGTCGACGGTTCGGTAGTCGACGGCTCGGTAGTCGACGGCTCGGTAGTCGATGGCTCGGTAGTCGATGGCTCTGTAGTCGATGGCTCGGTAGTCGATGGCTCGGTAGTCGACGGTTCTGTAGTCGATTGTTCTGTAGTCAATGGCTCGACTGTAGTCGATGGCTTGGTAGTCGACAGCTCGGTTGTCGATTGTTCTGTAGTCGACGGCTCTGTAGTCGACGGCTCGGTAGTCGACGGTTCGGTAGTCGACGGTTCTGTAGTCGACGGTTGTGTAGTCAACGGTTCGGTAGTCGACGGCTCGGTAGTCGATGGCTCGGTAGTCGATGGCTCGGTAGTCGATGGCTCGGTAGTCGATGGCTCGGTAGTCGATGGCTCTGTAGTCGATGGCTCGGTAGTCGATGGCTCGGTAGTCGACGGTTCTGTAGTCGATTGTTCTGTAGTCAATGGCTCGACTGTAGTCGATGGCTTGGTAGTCGACAGCTCGGTTGTCGATTGTTCTGTAGTCGACGGCTCTGTAGTCGACGGCTCGGTAGTCGATGGTTCGGTAGTCGATGGTTCGGTAGTCGACGGTTCTGTAGTCGACGGTTCGGTAGTCGACGGTTCGGTAGTCGACGGCTCGGTAGTCGACGGCTCGGTAGTCGACGGCTCGGTAGTCGACGGCTCGGTAGTCGATGGCTCTGTAGTCGATGGCTTGGTAGTCGATGGTTCGGTAGTCGATGGCTCGGTAGTCGACGGTTCTGTAGTCGATTGTTCTGTAGTCAATGGCTCGACTGTAGTCGATGGCTTGGTAGTCGACAGCTCGGTTGTCGATTGTTCTGTAGTCGACGGCTCTGTAGTCGACGGCTCGGTAGTCGATGGTTCGGTAGTCGATGGTTCTGTAGTCGACGGTTCTGTAGTCGACGGTTCGGTAGTCGACGGCTCGGTAGTCGATGGCTCGGTAGTCGTTGCATTATATTCTACTTCTCTCTTAATTCTCGATTTTCTTACTGTTAATTAGAATAATAAATTACAGTATATACTAAGAAATAAAAAAAAAGTATTCACACATTGTTTGAACCGCTTCCATATGAAGATTATTTCTAACTATTATAACGGTATTTATTATATTTTCGAATAGGGACATACTGTAAGAGTGCCTAGGACAGGCTTTCTCAAAAGACAATATTACATTTATAATCAATTTGGACGATAAATGGAACCACCTGATGCCGTATGTAATAATTGAAGGTAAAACACGACAAAACATTAGGAAATAAGTTCCTTTGAAATAGATTTATTTATGGCGATCAGAAGGCGAACTGTTACAGTACGTTCCAATAATTTTGTATATATGATTGGCAATCTATTGAATTAAAGAATTAATGATTTCTCCCACCCCCTACCCAGACATGGCCATCAATCACGATACACCAAAGACACGGAAGCAGTTAATTCTAGAAAGTTTTAGGATATTTGTAGCGGACTGAACAGAAATGCGGAAGCCTTTTCAACACTATCTCCCTAAATTTAGTATTTTCGCTTAACAATACATTAATTGAACAATAAAAAGGGACCTCTGCGATGTATGAACTAATGAACAATCAGGGTTGTATTATACTAGATTCTTTCTATTATCTTTCCAATTTTTATTTCAATACAAAATATATTTTTACATGTAGAAAGTTTCCTTGTATTTTAAAACGAAAACGGAAGTCTATTTGAGCGGTATAACAACCCAACGTTATATGGCTTATCAAATAAACGAATGCCTACCTGGACATGCTAATTTTGTGCATTCCCATCTAAGATCGATGCAAGTACTGTAAAAAAGAACAGGATTGGTTTATTCAAGATAATGTTAAGATAAGATCATTTAGAAAACGTTAATATTCTCCATGATAATCAAAATACCAAATATTGCCTAGAATAATTATGTAACAAACGATCCACCAAGATCACCTCTAAATCTATTGATTGATATTACTAATATTACCATCTTGTTTGATACTTTCTTAAAATTATTGCAAAAAAAAAAAAGAAGCTTGAAATTGCATTACCGGGGATTTTGGGAAAGGTGTCCATATTTGGGAGACACGCAAACGCGACAAAGGTAGTGTTTTGTTGGCGGACGAACACAGAGCAGAAAACAAACAAATCTTACCATGATATGCTGTCGCAGCCCATCTTTCTTACTTGCTTTTCATACGTTATTCCATTTTCATAACAAATTCCTTCATGTATCACCCGGGCTTCGACTCTGTTCCAATCTAATGAAGATTTAAGAACAACATTATTATGAATTATTTTCAACCTAACATGGTCACCAGAGACCAGTAGAAAATAACACTTAAATGTGCAGGTGATGGGTGGTTGGAATTATGGCGCTTTTATGTGAGCGATTTGACCAATCACAAGCAAGATAAAATATTCGAACTGTTTACAGGGCCTTGTGTTGTGTCTCTAGTGGGAACCAAGTTTTAGTTTGGCAAAAGTTGGCCGTATAAACTTCTCAGTAAAATAATTGTATTATTGCCCATAAAATGGATAGGTTCAATGTAAGAACAAGGATAAATATTTTAAAATCAATACTACGAAACAGAAAAATATTGTTTTCCTTTTAAATATGTCGTACTTATAACGTATATCGATTATATATTCAAATTGTATGCAAATAATTATTTTATTATTGCGGTTGCAGCAGGAATAATTAGTAAGGCCTAGTCTGTGAATGTTTAAGACGGTTCCCACTAGGACGAAACGCAATATGCAAGTAACATGACCAATCACGGCGCGATTATGAATGATCCGTCGAATCGATATGATTGGTCACAAATTAATTTGCGTTGCGCGTAACGTCCCTGCGTTGCGCACCCTATGAGTGTAAATTGCCTAATTCTCCAGGCTCCAACTAAAACCTTCCCAAGCTCTGTATTCTGGTTGAACAAAAAAACAACATATCTGGTTCAGAATCTTTCATCAATTTATTCCAATTAGTGACCAACACTAATAGACTATCCATCTGTTGTGCCAATAGTGGTCTTTAATTGGAGGGTATACCCTATAAATAACATTAAACTTACGTATCAGCAGTTCCAATAATATAAGCAGCATAAATGGTAACATTATTGTGTCTCACACAACAACGAATGAAGATCTGTTACGAAGTTAAATGTTAAGTAGGCCTATAATTGATGTTACAAAGAGGTCTGATCCCAGCAACTATGTCACGCAGTAAACGTACAATATGAGCTTTAACTAACTTATGAATTGATAAGAGCTATATCAGCATATGTTGGGCCAAGTGTTAGAAAGGTGACATCGTGGTATTCATACAATAACTGATAAAGTATGGCATGAGGAAATATTAGCAGTCAGTATATTATTGTCTGGTTCAATAGTTTGATTTGTATCGATATCATCGAAGAGCTTCCAATTGTTAAAAATTAAAATTCTAAAATTTGATAGTATCATTTGGGTGAATTTTCAGGAAACAGAAACTTCATACAGTAGATCATTATCTTAAGTCAAGGAACATATTCAATAATTCCCTCTTTCAATCAATAATAACAATTGTATACACTAAAAGTCTTTTCAATTATTACTATACGGTTATTATTCACTAAAGCTGAAGATCGGTTGGTAGGTGTGGGGGAATTTCCGTGTTTGTTGTTATTGTAAATTATACCGTTATTCTTTCAGTAAAGTGTGATATTATTGAATTAGAAAGGACATAACATTGTTGCTGATTTTAGACGCAACGACGTAAGCGCAACGCAAGTTAAACAGTTCGTATTTAAGCTTGGTTCCCACTAGGACGTAACAAAAGGACGTAAAGTTTGTTGACCAATGACAAGCGACAGTTCAAATAATCCATCGCTTGTGATTGGTCAAATCACTTACGTTGCGTCGCTAGTGGGAACCAAGTTTTATTGTAAATGTCTGCTTCTTTATTTCTTGAACTGTTTCTAAATAAATGTTGAATGAATTACTAAAAAGTATTTATTTTGACTCTATCGCGATGCGATGGATCATCCTACAATCGCCTGTGACTTTTAAATCGTTAACAGCAATGTATTTTGACAGTATTGGTATGTTTATACATAATTTATCATTGATTAAAAAGCTGTGACAAAAAAACACATATCAAATAATTACTCACAACTTTACTTGGTAAACTTCAAATCGATAAAAAATATTTTATTTAAAATAAAAATAAATTTACAGACCATTTTCGCACGATTTCAAACGAATCTATTCGAGAATAAAAATTATATTTTCAGAATTATATCCAATTTATTTTTAAAACAGTTTGCTGTTCAACTTCAAGCAAATAAGGCACTTACGATGAAGGCAAACATGTGACAATTTGATAATCACAAAAATAGTCTGAAATTTTCTAACAAAAATATACCACACATCTTATATAATATATCATATATAAAGTAGTTTAAATATCAAAATAGAGTAGTATGTTCTTCTTCATATGTTATTCAATACCTTGAATACTGTATAACCACAAATCTCTAAAGTAATAAAGTAATCCACGATATTTAAAACCTCTAATGTGTAAATGTGTTACAAATACTTTTAGAAATAGAAAGGAACATATTGAAATGAAATGTACACAAACACATGGTTTATAATAACACATGCATTAATTAAAACATACCTCTATTTAAGAACGACCTTATTTCTACAGGTAATGTTTGTATATATAAAGTAAGCAAGTATAAAAATAAAACAATTTCATTGTATATGATCTCCTAAGCTACACATAATTCAAAATATAAAATCTAAGCTGCAATTGTATTACAATATAACGTTTTGTTGTTTGCTTTTAAGCCTTTTTGATATCGTTAATGTCGGTGTAGGTTGGGTTATCAGAGCCCTGAATTGACGCCCCTCCTCCTAGGTTGTCATACACAACGGTGCCAGACAGCTGAAAAGGAATCATTTATTATTCATTAGTAATTCAATTCTTTATTAAATACATCAAAACAAATTTTATAAAGAAGGTACGCAACAAAACAAACAAACAACTTTAAAAAACAATTTTGTCTCCTAAAAGGCCGAAACTTAGAATGTCTATTTCTCAAGTTAAGCTATGTCTAAGTAACTTTATGTGATGTGCCCATATATGGACATGATGATGTCATATCACTACCATATTTGAGCATATATTTGGGCACATCGCATGTTTTTGGTCAAACTAGTTTCATAGTGTAGACAGAGCTGAACTGAGACTAATGGTGAATTTTGAATCCGATGCAGGATTTTGAAGTGGGATGGGGGTGGGGGTAGTAAAAAAATCATGGATGGTAAAATGAAGACCTGAACTGAACACAATATTGTTGAATGTAGAATTTTAGGGTCAATTTGGATTTGCCTATCAGTGGGATTATATAGACCAATTATGTTTTTTCACAGATGGATGATTATGGAAAGAGCCCTCTAAATCCCATATTAGCCTTTACACTTTACACTAACCTGACTTTTATCCAAATTTGCATATGGGTTACTCTTCAAAAAAAAAAAAAAATATGCATTAATATACATGTACCAAAAATGGTGTAATTGTGTCGTGTCATACAGTACAGCACATAATACTAAATACTGTAGCCAAATAAGGGAAACTTCTTAAAACCACCAATCAAATATATTAAAATTTACTATAAAATGTTAAGTTTGAAATACTCACTGCTGCCACTGTGTTAACGTTCTGTTAAAATGGTAAAATAAAAACAAATACATGTTTATATATTGACAATTTAGCAAATAAAAAAACCATAACCTCAATTCTCTATATCATTCTGATCATTATCAGATAACGTGCCGGTCATGTTACTGCGGTCACCGACTGCAGCCGTACACTCTCTCCCAAATCAATATAATAAGATTGAATAAAAAATGAAACCTAAAAACTTACATGCAGGTTAGGCATAACTTGACCACTTGTTTTGGGCACTTTTCTTTTATTCATCACCTGATTATAAAAAAATATGAAAACTTTTGTTAAAGATGTATTGTCCCCCAAAAACATGACAAATAAAGATTAATAAAATACTTTTAATAGGCCATTTTGCAGTTTTGATAAAGTTATTCACTTAAAAAAAATGAAAATGATTTCACTTATAAAGACACTAAATTAAATTTAACCAAAACACATTGTCTATTTTTTTGTCAGGTAAATAATTTTTTGTTTGATCTAATTTTGTGAATAACTTTTTGTGAATAACTATTATGTGACATTAAAATGGCATATTAAAAAAAAAATGGAAAAAAATAATTTGGGTGGGGGGGTTACAATATATTTTTAACTAATTGAAATTAACAAAAACTAAACAAACATTATTATATTTATTTGAAGATGTTTTTTTGTTCAAAATTATATATATATATTAAATTCAACAACAAAGTGGTAATTTTCGATCTAAAAACTAAATAAATTGGATTTCTTACAAAAAGTGCAACAATTATGGAGACGACGACAGCCAACACAACAATGGTGACAACGACAGCAATGATAATTGTTTTGTTATCATCATCTTCTTCTTTAGTGACCACCACTTGCGGTTCTTTCACAGTGCCTGGAATCACAGGAATCGTCTGTTCGTCATATTCAAATTCAACATTTCCAGACTTCAACTGAAAGAAAATGTATCTTTTATTCATTCTTATTTTCTTTCTTTTATTTACCCATAAATATAAAGTATAAACATAAATAAAACATAATACATCAAGGGAAGGGCTATAAAATAGTTCAAACTAATAAAGTTCAGCTCCTGAACATTCATTTCATTTATTTATTTGACCAACAAAACATAATACTACACTGTACAAAGATGAATTGGTCAGGGACTGCTAAAGTAATATGATTACTGTAACTACAAGAGTCAGCCATTCATTTATACACATTTATTCAGTTATAAACAATAGCTGGGGCCTGCACTAGAAGCAATAGCTTCTCTAATGAGGGCCACTACAATACAAATATGTAATGTAATATAAAACAATAAACAATAAAACAATTAAAAAAGAAAGAGATACAATATTGAGCATAACAAAAGTTATGTTGTTTAAATGGCTAATAGCATTTGGCATTTTGCACATTTTTAAAAGTACCATAACTAAAGATACAGAAAGTTTTATTTTAACAGGGAGATCATGCCATAATTTAGGTTTTATTAATGGTATATAGGTTAATGATGATCAGATTTGACAGGTTTTTTATCAATTTGTTTTTATATTTTGAAATATTTAATTGGTAGAGTATAATTTATTTATAAATGGACGTACAAAATGCTTACACAGACCTACTAACCACTTACCTCATCTGCCATTGACGATGCGACCTCTTCAGGATCAATCTCTTCTTCGTTAACCAGTTTGAACTCAACAATAATACTACCTTCATATACCTTGAACAAACAATACACATTGAATTGCTAAGTTGGTAATATCATACAGTAGTATGTTAAATCTTTAATAATTAATTAATTAACTGTTTACACTATCAAACTAGTGATGTGCCCAAATATGGTAGTGATATGTTCAAATACGGTGGTGATATGCTCAAATACGGTAGTGATATGCTCAAATATGGTGGTGATATGACATCATCATGTCCAAATATGGGCCCATCACACTTTTTATGTCAAAATAGTTTCATAGTGTAGACAGAGCTTAAGAAATATATTATATAGGCTACCTGCACATCTTTGAAATTATCTTCTGAAATGCCAAACTGGCTTGCCAACTGACTAATGATGTCACTGAAAGTAAATAAAATTGAAATAAAAAAATAAATCAATTTTACATTTTGTAAATAAGATGATTTAAATCAAGCAAGAGCGATATAAAACTATTCTTTCCTCCCGATATTTCACAAGGTTTGAGTTTGCATGTGTGAAAACATGTAATAAGTCGAGAGATCAAACCTGGTTACAACTCGTTACAAGTTGTAACAATATGCAGATGTGAACATAGTATTAGACGCTATTTACACTTACGTGCAGATCGTAAGTGAAAGATGAAGCAACATTACAATAACACACTTACTTAATGAACACTTCAATTTCATTTTCAATCTCTTCGTATTTCCAATCCAAACTGAATTGCATCTGTACCACAACCCTGTTTATAAACAAAAGGTTAATTTTACTCGGTTCAAAAACACTTTTCATAATATTTCCATGACAACATAATATAAAATATTTCAAAATATCAAATAATATCTATTCATTAAATTTTAATTAGACTACTTAACATTCTAAAACAAATAAAAGCATCATAAACTTACCTATCTAGAATGTTCAAATATGAAAAAAAATTGAAAGAAGAAATTGTATCAATTACTGTTTATTTATATATACATGGGAATGTTCTATCTGATGGAAAAAAAATTTTTATTCAAATAAACCTATTTTATTTTTTGCCTTCAGATAATAATAATAGATTTAATCAGATCAGTTCAATACCTCGCTAAAAAGTACATTTTTAAAGCGCAAAAAAAGTCTGGACGTAAAAACAAATGAAAGGTGAAAAAGGGCATTACCTGGACATTGGTCTGAGGTACAAATCCATTGACCTTTACTGTTGCAAGTACTAATTTTAAAAAAAAAAGAAAATTTACCAAATGGTCAAAACCAGAAATATTTCAAATTATGATAAGTACACCTTGTCTATTTTCAGCGTATATAACAGGACCAACAGCATTACATCCCATTCGAAGGACAAGGCAATAAGAGTAAAGTCTCTTAAGCATACAAGCAATATGGCACAGTATATGTCTCGAACCCATACCATCTCACATACAAGTCCGCATCTCTTAAGCTCTGTCTACACTATCAAACTTTATGTGACAACAAAAATGTGATGCGTCCATATATGGACATGATGATGTCATATCACCACCATATTTAAGCATATTACAACCATATTTAGGCACGTAACAGTTTTTTGTCTAACTAGTTTGATAGTGCAGACAGCGATTTATGCCATAATACTACTCCCTCTATGAAGTTATTATTAATACCTACCAAGTATTGCAAGCATCAGTGTGATCACGGATTTCTGCCACATTATAATTACGATCACTATATTTACAAGTGATGCCTTCGCCTTAGAAAAAAAATTGTACTATTTATATAACTGTATCACCAAATTAAAGTTACTTATATATTTTTTATATATTTAGACAAATTGCCAAGGATAACCATAAGCGAATTGTGGCAATCCTGTTCACAAGATGAACATATACACAAGATAAACAAAGTCTTATGGAGTGGAGTTGTAAATTGTCATTAGAAAAAATCCTGACATATGACATGACTTGAACCCAGGATCCTTGGATTGGTAACCAAGCATCATAAGCCACAACTCCACTTGTGTTGCAAATATGGAAATTATTTTCTGAAATGAATTTGATCAAATCAATAAGGTTTAAATTAATTAAATATTTACAATCAAGAATATTTTCTTGTTCATCGTAAAACTCAGCCCTGCATGTTCCACAGTTATTTACTTCACACCGTGCATTGGGATAACTCGCACAAGTTGTAACCTGACATGGGTTTATCACACAAGTTACCACGTCTTCATCTCCACAGTCGTGGCATTGGACAATTCTGCCGATTTCGTCGTAAAATTCAGCGATGCAACCACAATAGTTGGACTCGCAGCGAGCACTCGGGTTCATGGGACAACCTATAGCCACCGTGCACGGATCAAATAGACACTGATCTGCATACGATTTATCTGGACAGTGTTTATACTCAACTGAAATATAAATAAAAATATTAATAATAATAATAATAATAATAATAATAAAAATGTGCATTATATTAAATTTGATTTAAACTGAATATTCTGGTTTCGATTCTTGGTTAAGGTGGATTTTTCTCATTTGGGTATTATTGGTAAAAACAAATACTTACTATTGATCTCGCAGAATCTTCCTGTAAAGCCAGAGACACATGAACAATCTGCCACTCCTTGGAATTCTGTACAGCTTCCGAAATTCATGCATGGCGACTTTTCGCAAACATCTGTAGGAAAATTAAGATAAAATAAAGTTGAATTTATATTCACATTATAGCATTGTATTTTAAAGGTTTTATTTACAGCATATATATCCAGTGGTACTTAACCGTACAATGTAACCGTATTACTCATAAACTGGAAAACACTTCATCTTTTAAATTATGAACCAAGTGGTGCTTACTTGGATAAACTATATAATACCATTACTTATAAACTGGAACACACTTCACACATGGAGATGTAAATCGCATACCTTTTAAATTATGAACCCAGTGGTACTTACACGGATAAACCATATAATGCCATTACTCATAAACTGGAACACACTTCATACATTGAGATGTAAATCACATACCTTTTAAATTATGAACCCAGTGGTACTTACTTACCTGGATAAACCATATAATGCCATTACTCATAAACTGGAACACACTTCACACATTGAGATGTAAATCGTACCTTTTAAATTATGGACCCAGTGGTACTTACCCGGATAAACCATATAATGCCATTACTCATAAACACACCTCATACCTTTTAATACAAACTACATATTATCACATGGATTAATATGCTAATTTTCTTACTCTTATGATGTACTTCGCAGTTCTCTCCTGAAGTTCCAGGTGGACAATCACAGGTGTAGAAGTCACTGTAGGTCCATGAACAAGTGCCGCCATGGTGACAAGGTCTTGCTGCACACGGTGATACTGTCGAGAGATACATTGTTGTCAATAATCTACTAAACATGAATCTAAGCCTACCCAATAACCACCTAGTTAAATCCATGAAGCTGAAGGCCAATTGTTATGCCTAGCAATTACTCTGGGTGGAGGGGGAAGGATCAACTTTTTTCACTGATTCCACTCAACCTAGGCCTACTTTAAACACAGCATACATCCAAAATATCGATATCTGAAAGCATTGCCTAAGTTCAAGCATTCACTCTAGACTCTACAGAAATGTATTCAAATGAGTCAAATGGGTTAAGGGGTTAAACATAGAGATATTATAGTTCACTATAATATCTCTATGGGTTAAAGCAGGGGCGCCGTTTACCGTACCTCGCTCCTAGTTCTGGTGGTGGAACAAGTCTTCTCGGATAAGGACCATAAACCATAGGTCCAGTGTACACAGTTATAACCTGTTTGAAACTTTAAAGAACCCAGTTCATTATTCGAAAAGAGTGAGGGGTTACCTCGGTGAACTGGTTAACAAAATAGCCCCTGCATCAGGTGGATTACCACCTATCTGATAGGACAGTGATTAATTTACTATTGGTAATCCTTGGCCATAGTATAGACATAATATTCAATAATGCCCTCTGTTAAAACATCTACCTAGGCCTACTACTGATTTTAATAACTTACCTATTTCACAATAGGTTCCATAGACATTTCTAGGACATTCACAATAGGTTACAGGATAATAATAATATGAGTCTTCCACTTGTACACAGACTCCTTCATTGTCACAATAATTGTCCTCACATCTATTATCTAATGACAAACACATAATTTGAATTTGATACAAAATTTATTTCTTTTTAGAACTTAATATATGTGGTGTACCGCAAACTTTATATCAACATATTTATTATTGTATATTATAATTAGCTGCCTTGCAGGACTCATTGTCAATACTTGGGCTTCTGGAGAGCAAGCAGAGAGGTACGGTTCTGAACTAGTGATTTTAAGCCTGATTCAAGAACAACCAACTCAGAATATAAAGTACAAAAGTGCACTTTGTACAGGACTAAAGCTCTGTTTACACTATCAAACTTTATGTGACAAAATGATGTGATGTGCCCATATATGGATATGATGATGTCATATCACTACCATATTTAGGCATATCACTACCATATCACACTTTTTTTGTCCAACTAGTTTGATAGTGTAGACAGCTTTAGAAAGCAAACATACGTGTACTATAAAACATGTTTATATAAACACAATTTACCTGTAACTTACTTAATGATAATAATGCATTACACTACATAAATATATCCATTATACCGAGAATTTGTTGCTGCCTTTTGATAGTATCTCACCTTTTTCGCATAAATCACCATCAAATCCGGGAGCACATTCACAGTAATACGGAATGTAGGGATAGTATTCACCAATTCTTTCGCATACTCCATTGTTTAAGCACGGATTAGGCATACACGGATTGGTGTCTGGCGGCTTTCTGTCGTCATCGTCATCACTGTCAACCCAATCCACAGTTACTTCTCCTGAGTTATCATCGCTATATGGCGTCGGGGTATCGTATGAATCGTCGGAACTCCAAGAGCTCCAATCCCAATCCCACCACCAGCTCGGAAACGTATAGTCTAAAATAAATCATTCTGAATTATAATGCAAATGGAACATCCAGGTTCTTTAAAATATATAAGGTTTAAAGCTCTGTCTACACTACAAAACTTTATGTGACAAACAAAATGTGATGTGCCCATATATGGACATGATATGTTATGTCATATCACTTCCATATTTGGGCATATCACTACCATATTTGGACACATCAAACTTTTTTGATAGTGTAGACAGAGCTTAATATACACTAAAATCAACAGATTCTCTACAAAAATAAATCAGTAGCAATAGTTCAGTATCAGACAGCATCTGTGAATACTGTATCATGGATCTATTAGAAATACAGTGTTACATGTGACATATATCCTATGATATATTATATTGGGACGGGTACCGAAAACAATGAAAATATTTATGGGTAAAAATCATTGTAATCATTATATATTTTTGTATCACATGTTATTAATTTCATTTAGTTTATACCAATAACAACATACAATACAAACAAATACAAACAAATTCTGGGGAAAATTTAAGGAACCCGCTACAGTACCCCTTGTTCATGTTAATGCACAAACTACATTTGAAAACATTAGTACCTGATTCTTCTTCGCAATAATCTCCAGTGTACTCGTAAGGGCAGAGGCATGGCCAGAAACTATAACCTGTGCAAGTTCCATTATTTTGACATGGGTTATCCTGACATGCTTCTAAAAATAAAGTTAGTTAAATCTATTTAACAATCTTACTACTAACATATTGCTGTATGTTTTCTAAAACCATTAGTAAATCATAATGATTTGGAAAAGAATTTGACTACCAATTTAGAAAACATAGCAAACAAAATTCAATAACAAATATATTTTAGAATTAAATTTGATCACAACTTTTATATCAAATATGTCCTGTATTGATAGTATAGAATACTATTTTAAAGGGTACCTCTGGATATAAGTTGTATTATTTAGTTTATTATAAAATGGAACATAAGGAAACCTAATTTATTATTTGTCCCTTTCGTAAGACTGAGGAAAAGCAAATTTTTCATTACTTTTTCAGGTCCCACACAATGGAATAACCTAGACACAGCCACTATTAACGTTAAATCAATTAAACTTTTTAGAAGAAATATGAAAATGCAATGTTTATCAAAGTATCAGTCAGATGACTGATAATTATTTGCGCAATCTTTAGTTTTTTAGTATTTTATATTGGTTTGTTTTCTTTTTTGTTGTTGTTTCTTTTTGTTTGTTTTTTATTTGGGGTCATTATGAGACAAGTATTTTTACTTCTAATCTTGATCCCCTATTTATGGTCTTTTGTTTATCATTAATTGATTATATTGTATGTATTTTGTTTACATCTGTATTGTTATACATTAATGTATTAATTTGACCATATTTACAAATAAATATATTGAAAGCAAAAATATAACTGTGTTGATGAATAATAATATTAAATAAATTGACGCAACCAAAAGGATGGACATGAATAAACAATGTACATTACCTTCTTCACAATAATCGCCAGAATACCCCGGCAGGCACCAACATGGTCCACTTGACAAAAAACTATAACTACTAAAACTACTATAACTAGAGAAATCATAATCGCCATAGCATATGCCACCGTTCATGCATGGCTGAGAACTACAGATATCCTCTGTGAAAAAAGGCATAATAATGATTCAGAAACTAATTACCAAGATGCAACAAGAAAAATGAAATCTCGCAAGTACCACGTTTGAAACCAAAGTCTTTATGGTGATACCAAGTAATTTTATATAGAAAATAACATTTATTTTTTTATTTTTATTTTACTTATGTTTGTGTATTATTTATGTTTTATGTAAAAACAGAATTGTAAACTTTTAAGTGTCAAGATCCTTGTCATCAATTATATACTGTAACTGTCTTTAAAACAATGACTTAATAAATATGAATTTAATGAAATGAAAATAATGGACTGATAAAACATCAGCAGGGGCCAAGTTGAACACCACCAGAACCTCATCACAAAACATGAACTGGGTTCTTTAAAGAATACACAATAGTAGGGGAGCGTAACTGGGTTCATTAAGGGGTACACAAGAGGGGAGCGTAACTGGGTTCAGTAAAGAGTACACAAGAGGGGAGCTGAACTGGGTTCTTTAAAGAATACACAATAGGGGAGCGTAACTGGGTTCATTAAAGGTACACAATAAGGAGCGTAACTGGGTTCAATAAAGAGTACACAAGAGGGGAGCTGAACTCGGTTCAGTAAAGAGTACACAAGAGGAGAGCGTAACTGGGTTCTTTAAAGAGTACACAATAGGGGAGCGTAACTGGGTTCTTTAAAGAGTACACAATAGGGGAGCGTAACTGGGTTCAATAAAGAGTACACAATAGGGGAGCGTAACTGGGTTCTTTAAAGAGTACACAATAGGGGAGCATAACCGGGTTCTTTAAAAAGTGCACAAAAGGAGAGCGCATCTGGATCTACTCCTGATTATAAATACCTTCGTCACAGTAATCTCCAGTATACCCATAGGCGCAGTAACAGGGGTAATATTCTAATCCAGAACAGGTGCCTCCATTCTGACATGGATTAGGCTCGCAAAGATCTAAAAGAAAAATACTGGAAATTTATATTTATATTTTTTGTTCTAATTTAGTAACTAACAATGAAGAATAGCAACAATTTGAAAATACTTTTTTAGAAAAGGATATCAAATGACTTGCTAACTTATTTGTACTTCAACCAAAGATCAAGATATTACCTTCTTCACAAAAATCGCCTCCATATCCGGACAAACACGAACAGATACTACTGTTGTCTGTATCATAGTAATAATAGAAATCTACATTTGATATGCAGAAGCCTCCGTTCATACACGGTTGTGAAAAACAAACATTTTCTGTGAAGATGAAACTGTACATACTAAAAGAACGATATAGATTAATATATTCAAATGCTTCATGGCTGAGTGACTCGACTCAATAATATCAAAGTTCTTTATGGAGGCGCCATCCAAAGGTTTGAAAAAACCTTTAGTAAATGGGTATGCCTACTAAAGAATCACTTTCAAAACATTGCTTTGAGAATTTCTTTCTGCATTTCACCAAGTTTGATTTATTAATTACAACTTCTCTTTGGCATTATCATATTATAGTATTTAAATGAAAGTTTTCCTACTGATTAAGTTTGCTTTTACCAATCCGTGGTCTGTATTTCTTTGTAATTTTCGTTTTCATGCCGAAATCGAATAATTCAAATAAAATCTAATTCATTAAATTTGTATTCTTGTAAAATGGGTAGCCGGGTTTAATGAACTTATCGATTCTACTTACCTTCGTCACAATGGTCGCCACCATACCTCTCGGTACAGTAACACGGATACCAATCAATACCACTGCATGTACCACCATTTTTACAAGGAGAAGGGTCACACAGATCTGGTATAATAAAAAGAACACATTTAATAAAATCAGACTTTGAATAGTCCATTTTGCAGCTTTTAATCATTTTCATAGAAAAAAATGCAAAAAAATAATGTTTTTACTTATAAAAAGATAAAATAAACGGTTAAATTTAACCAAAAACCAACTGGCTGGCAGTCAATTTGACTATTTTTTGTTTTAAATTTTAGTTTTTTAACGTAACTGTTTTCGATCCAATTTTTGGTAAAAGTTAATAACTATTATGTAAACATTAAAATGACATATTCATCAAAAATTTGTTAACAGTTATTTTTCAAGGGGGCAATACGTCTTTAATCAAGATAAATAATAATTATAATATACGGTAATTAAATTACCAATTTCGCAAAAATCTCCAATGAATCCAGAAGGACAGACACATGGTTCAAAATCATAACCAGTACATGTACCATCATTAAAGCATATAGTTTGGTCACATTCATCTAAAAAATATACAAATTTATTCAAAATGATTTATTAATATTCATCTAATCCAATAGTGTTGCTACTACTTGCATCAGCTCTGCATCCTGATCCAGTGGAATAACGGCTGTGAGCGCTCACTGGCTAAACCCAGGGCCCTGGATCTTATGGGGACACACGAGCAGTGACCTGAGGAAAAAACAGGCATTAAAATAGGTTGAAAAAGGCTCCAGCATTGGAGGGCCACTAGGGGTTCCTAAGCCAGGGCCTAAAACACTTACCTTCACAGTACATTCCTGAGAATCCAACTTGACAGTCACAAGGGTAACCATCATAACCTGTGCAGTGGCCACCATTCAAACACGGGCTAGCGATACCAGCACACAGTTCTAAATATATAGATCAATATGTCCGTAATTTGTAAATGGACTAATGCTTTATCTTAACTCTGTGTACAAGGGTAGACTTAACTTACAGACTTTCCAGAAGGCCAGACTATATTTACACAAAATGTTGAAAATTGTTGAAATAATTGATATAATAAATCATTATTTCTAAAGAAAGAAAAACTAAAATTTCGTCAAAACGTTGAGCAGAGTTTTTTGTAAGAAATACTTCGTTTTGATAATGTATAAATTTATTGTTTCACGTCTTTTTCATTCTTTGCCATGTTTATGGCTAAGATTGTTTTTATAGCACCCTCTATAGTTTGATATTTCAAATTTTAATAGAGCCCACTCTTGTTTGTTATTTTCTCGACATTTGACTTTTTCATATTGTGACCTTTGAACTTACCGTCGGTCTCTTCGCAGTTTACACCTGTGTAGCCATGTGTGCAAGTGCAGCTGTATGTATCTACGCTGAAGAAACTCGTAACTACTGTACAGGTCCCACCATTAAGGCACGGTTGATCCTCACAAATTTCCAAGTCTAAAAAGCAAAAATAATACCGGAAAACGTAGTACAGCGCGTACTCAAAAGTATGCGGGGTGAACCAGGTCAAAGACTACAGCAACTAGCGTTGACGCACAACATGCAGGTTTGATTTCACGCAGGCAGGGCAAACATAATTATTGGAAGGGCATTTTCTTACATAGCGCTACGTCGCTGGTGGGAACCACGTTTAAATAAAAAGAACGGGAGACAACCAACCTTCAGGAATAGATTCCATGCAGACTTTGTATTGGTTCATATCAAAGCAGCATTTTTCATTATCAGCACAGTGGTCATCATCATGACATTCCTCAGTAAAAGCGGTGGTGTAATACCATCCATCATACGTCAAGAATGGACACTTCCCTTCATGATCTAAATAAACAAAATAAAAAATTATTAGCAGAATTCATGACCACCTCTCTGTGATTTCATTTCATTTAGTTGACAAAAATACATTTTTCGCCAAAATTGCAAATCTAAAGCTCTGTCTACACTATCAAACTTTGTGACAAAAAAAATGTGATGTGCCCATATATGTCACGATGATGTCATATCACTATCATATTTGGGCATATCACTATCATATTTGTGCATATCACACTTTTTAGTCAAACTAGTTTGATAGTGTAGACAGAGCTTAACAGCTCAGAGGAGAATTAAAAGTTGGGCATATCACACTTCAAACTTAGTTTGATAAGACAGATCCTAACATAGCTCAGGGGAGAATTAAAAGGTGCCTTCTCTGAATACTATACATGTGTTTGTCTCCCTTCTCCATCTTGTAATTGGCATACCTAGGCCTACTGGTTGTACACAAGAATATCCCCCACATGACGTTTGACAGCATTTTTCATCCGATTCACAGTAATTGTCGTAGTAACAGGTACTTAGGCACTGTGAAGGACTTGGCGAGTAGGTCGGAATATCAGGGCAATAACCAGGATTTCCTTCTTCAACTGTGATAAAGAATTTTAATACCAGTTAAACTACACATAATCATACCATATGTTGTCGCAAAAAGAAAGCTATTGATGCAATTTAAAATAAATGTTAATAATGACAATTATGATCATGATTATTCTCAATGATAAAGATATTAATAATAAAGTCGTTATGAGTATACTTGATTCAACTTACTGCATATAGGGCAGCACTTCGATTCAACGTGTACCGGATCATAGCAATGCAGCTCTGGGCAAATTGGATTTCTACACAAAACAGTTCCATCCTCACAATGACAGGTTCCACACTCCGAGGTGAATATTTCACCATCTCCATGCCAATTGTCTTCAAAATAACATGAAGACATGACACCCGCTAAAATAAAACAAAAATTTACACATTCATTTGCTTTGAACTACATATATTTTCATTTTATTTATTTCATCAAAAAAGAACATAATTATAAAGACATATCATAAACATATATAGAGCTCGCCAATAACAGGATGGATAAACTATTTTGTTTTACAATTTATCGTGCTCATAAGTCTCATTTGAAGCTTAGGGAGTGAAGTTGAAAGAGTTGTGAGTTAAAACTCTGGCACTGGGACAGGATTGAACTCAGAACCTTGGGATTGGAAGACGAACATGTTAACCACCAAGCTACATCTCCAATAATTTAATTTGAGTGCTTACCTTCCTGTGGTGGCACACACACATCGCCACATCCATTAAAGCAACATTTCGAAATACCCGAGCATTCAGTGTCGCTATTACACTCAGTCACACAGATTCCGACACCGCCGGCTATATTTGGGCATGTGCCTGGTTTCTCATTAGCTGTTAAAATGATAAGAACAAATTGTCATTAAAATCTTATTACTTGTAAAACATAACTAAATAAATGAAAACATGAGATATTGGTGTAATTATTATTATTGTAATTATTATAGATATATAAATATCACGTCCTTTCAATTAAAGAAAAATTTGTTGCGATTAACAAATGTTGTAGTTGCTCAAAATAAGGTTATATATTTAAATTCAAACAATAAGGATTTTGGTCAATCAAAAATGGATTTTTTAAAATCATATAATATTTTATATAATATCTTTTATTCCATTACAGTATATAATCGCATTTATTATTTTTCAGTTTTGATATTATTAATATACATTGATTAAAACGAATAAAATGTGTTTAAATGTACTTACCACATAAGGAACTGTCACAGTGCATTTCACCTCTTTTACAAATACTAAATAAAAATAATAGAAATAGAATGTCCAGCACATTTGAATGACTGTTCAATAGTGCATACTATTGCATGCCATGTGACCCACAATCATCCAATCAAATGTCAGGAATTTATTTAGGTGTTAAATAATAATACATTAATTACCAAAAATGGCATGTTTCATGGTATGTCTCGCCATTCTTGAGATGAATGCCTCTATAGGTACAAGCCGTTCCACCTAAAAAAAAAAAATTATAATATTATATTATATTAAAAACAATTTACTGTTATTTTGAAGGATGCACCTTTTTAATGTACTGTTTAAAAGTGTAAATACAAATAGATTGGTAGAAATTGTAGATTACAAAATAATAACTAGGGAAGTACTAACTTCCATCTGGAATAAGGCATTGCCCATTGCAACATCTTTCATCATTAGGACAATCACTATCCAGTAAGCATTCATAATGATAGTCGAAATAGTAGTAGTAACCTGTGTCTGGACACTCCCCTGGCTTCCGGGCTGAAAAATTATTTTTAATGTTGATGATTACAGATTTATAGCGAGCATGGTGTTGATGGTGGGGATGATAGATTAGTGGTTATACAATAGGGCACAGTATGTGAGAAGGTAATGCTACCGAGGATGATTTAGGTTATTTTGATGGTCATCATCATAAAATGTCAATCAGGGTTAGGCTTACTAAAAAAAATTTACAGAATAAAACAACCAAATAAATGGTTAAATTCAACCAAAAACCATTTTTTTTTTGGCTGGCAGCCAATTTGACTATTTTTTGCTTTATTTAAATTACAGTTTTTTAAAGTTAAATAACATTTTTGGTAAAAGTGAATAACTATTATGTAACATTAAAATTGCATATTCAACCAAAAATTTTAATTATTTTTTTGAAATGGACAATACATCTTTTAAATAAATAATAATTTAGTCATTCGGTTTGGTAGGCTACTTACCACACTGATCTGTGCATTTAAAAAAGCCATCTCTACAAGTACTATACAAACAAAAACAAAATGTATCTATTTTTTGCAACAAAAATTGAATAAATAATGTTAGAATTACATTTTGCTACCTCCACCTCTTCTATCTAGGCCTAGGCTAGATCAAGTTTAGAGCTCTGAGGAGGCCTAATCACTCTACTAGGCTTAGGCCTATACCCAGTGAGCACCAACCAAATGTTTGCATAAAGACAAACAGTGCCAGCTTCTAGAGAGAGGCTAGCAAAATAACTTACCATTCTAGACAAAATGTAAGATCAAATTCTGTTTCTCCATCTCTGTACCAAGATCCATCGTGGTAACATGATTCTCCGTCTACAGAAATTTAAAAAAAAAACAATAATTGTGCTGTTTTATCATTTTGAGTTTGGCGCGATATAACTACGGAAGTGATTGTTTTTGCGCAAAAATGTAAACTTGGACCACCAATAGGTATGGAGCGTCAATTTGTATGGCGCGTCAGAATTGTAACAATTGAATGGGTTGAAAATGGCACAACGAAAGTACTACGACCTACCTATCCTATTTATATTGTATTATCCGAATCGTATACCATTAGAATCAACAAAAGAGAGATAGAGATTTTTGTACGTAATCAAGTCTTTATCATGGTACAATTGAACCATGTTGCTCTATGTAGCCTACCGTTTTGTATAGGCTGCTGAGTATTTAAATTCAGCCTATTTATTTCCAACGGAGCTGATCGATACTGTATAAAACTTTTAGTCAGAATGTTTTCGCTTGAATACCTATTATTATCCAACGTCATTAGCACTAAATTGTTAAACATATTAAGTTGCAGTTCGATGCAGGTTATGACGTTTATGTTTCAGGATTATGCTAAATCATGATATTTGATATTCCATTATACATGGACTAAAACTGTATAAATAAAGCATTGAAAGACACATTTTAAAGGCAACACTATAACAAATTAAGGCTTTGAGAGCTGAACAGTTTCAGTGCACATGATCGACAAAATAATGGAAGCACTCAAAAACTGAATGAAGCATGTTTCGGCCCATGAATAATTTTCTTGAATTTCATGTTCTGTATATACTTAGCCGGCCCTATTACACCGAAAAATGTAGAATGTTAACTTGAAAATTGTGCTATCGTGCTAATACATACAAAATTATATTTTGCCAAGTAATAATGATGTATAAAAATACCTTACCTTTCTGTTCACAGTGTTCACCATAGTAACCAGGCAGACATTGGCAAACGTATACCGTTGACATTACGTCGATGCACGTTCCTCCGTTCTTACACGGATCCGCAGCACACAAGGCGGTCGGTTCTTTAACAGCAAAAAAAGATAGGATAATCACGTGGCTTCCATGGGCTTAATACTCATTCATTCCTATAAATTTATTTAGTTATTTGACAATAATAACTGGGGCCCGCACTAGAAGCAATAGCTTGTCTCATGAGGGCCCCTACAATACAAATATGCAAAATTCTGCAATGTAACTGATTATAAATTGATGATTGAACATATTCATCTACCTGATTGTGGATCTGCGCATGACATCCCGCAGCCGTTGAAACAGCATTTCTGACTTCCAGTGCAGTCGACGTCATAACGACATGATTCCTCACAGGTTCCGATCTCGTCAGCGAACGATCTTTCTGGACAATATCCAGCTTTTTCTTCAGGCCCTAAATTTGAGATAAAGTGAACCATTTTTTGTTTATTTCTCTCTTTAAATAAAGCCTCGATGTTTTTTTCTTTGTTGTTTTATTGTCTTAATATGTCAAGCAAAACGAATTTCCATTTTAAATCCGACCAATAAAATATCTTAAATCTTGAATCTCTCCGGCAGCAACTGCGACGGCGCCGCACCGTTCTAAAATGCTTGAGTCAAATTATGGTGAGTTAACAATAACAAAAGATATGTATTTCACTCGAGCTTGCATAAAGACAACACTTCTATATTCAGATTTGACTGGTGGGGCCGCAAGAGGTATATGATAGACTTGTACTAATACTTTATACCGGTATTCAAATGGATTTTTAGTTTTTGAAGTTAAACTTAATTTGAACATAAAGATTGGTCTACAATATTAAACTTTATGTGACAAAAAATGTGTTGTGCCCAAATATGGACATGATGATGTCATATCACTACCATATTTGGGCACATTACACTTTTTTTTGTCAAACTATAGTTTGATATAGAGATAGCTTTACGCGACTGACTCACAGCAGACAGGACAACAGGATACTGGACTGTATATGCTGTTGGAACATTCAGTAATTCCACATTCAGAAAGATCACAGCTGACAACACCATCGTCACATTCACATTGTTGTCTGCATTCCCAATATCTGAATGATTCGCCATTTTCAAGGGTATCTAATCCATCATAACAGGTACCAGGCGAAACTAAAAAAAATACAATAGATTTGAAAAATATAGATTTTGAAAAATAAATAAGTTTAAAAATACCATGACGCTTGGTTCCCACTATAGGACGCAGCGCAAGAACCGTAAGCGTAATGTAATTACGTTGATTGTGATTAATAAACTCTCTCTTGCGTTGCGCGTACGCCTAATGTTGGCTATCGTCGTCCAAAGTAAGAACCAAGCAAGTTTTCCAATTACAGCAATTTACTTGACTTGTCAATGATACCGTATAGCCACGTATTCTGTCATTATAGTTGCTGCTTTTAAAGTTGGTAATTCCTTTATTGATTATTGCTGAGGACATATGACCTCTTGATTTCAAACAAAATGTATGTCCTTTTTGTATGAGGCATATATCTCCCTAATACTCCTTTCGCATCACCTGGCAATATCGGGGCACACACTCAGTATTGTCTCTGGCAAACTCTAGAGTTTTGCTGGCGAGTGAAAGAAAACGCTTTTGCAAAAGTACTCACTTTCATATTGGCAGTTATAACCGGTATAGTTTCGAGCGCAAATGCATTCATAAGTATTATGTTCGTCATAGTAATTACTCCACTTTGAACATAACCCTCCATTTTGGCACGGCGATGAAAAACAAGGGTCTGTAAAATACAACAGTGGGTATAACATGTTATAACGAAATTATACTTTTTATTTAAAACCAATTAGGCTAAAGTAAAGGTAATTAAATGTAGAACACATAGGCCTATATATCTGTTTTTATTTTTTAATTATAAAGAAGGAAAAAATAATAGTGTCGTAGTCACGAGAATGATGAAGTGGTTGTAGCAACAAATGGAAAAATCCCCCGAGTGGGCTACAGTGATTCAAAAATCCTCTCTGTAAAAAAATGATCCGGTAGAAACCGTACCGTACGTTTAACGATTTAATTTGACGTTACGTACCTGAACATGCGATCTCAGTGCAATTCCATCCAGAATCTAAACAAGTACTATCGGTACATAAAAACAAAATTAACAGTTTATATTACACTGAGTTTGTATTTTTATCCAAATGGCAAACTACTGTACTGGAAAGATATCTCAATTTTGACAAAAAAAAATAAGCTAAAGAAATTGCTATTTACGCAAACGCTGAATAGTTTAAGAAAAGTGTTTTCCAAAGTTCGCTAAGAGAGAGCCACTTGACAAACTTCTCCAAACTGTAGGAAACAAGTTAGAGGTATAGTAGTATATTTTGTGCATGCAATCAAAAACGCTTGCTAGTAGTGTCGACTAAAGCAGGCCTAGAACTGGAAAACCTTTTTTGCCAACTCGAGCTGTTTGTCAAGAAAGAAGTTTTCCAATTGTTTGCTACTGTTAAGTTTTCAGACACATAGCAAACTTTAGTTTGGAACAAACTACGATTTAGAAAATAAAAATTCGGTCAAGTTTGATAGTGTCCCTTTTTATTTGCATTTTTACATCACTGCATATGAATCCAATCTTTTGATGAAAAGGTGTAAACAATGCAGATAATTCTAGGGTAGGTGAAATATGTTTGATTATCTGTAACATAATATCTTTACTAAACATATTTTTGTTTGATCATCTGTGACTTAATACTTTAAGTTCAATATTAGTTGCTAGGTAGAAAAACATACATTTCATGTGGCTCTTTAACTTGGCATATCGAGCTATATAGTTGGTTAAATAAATAATGCAAAACACATAGGCCTATGCAAGACAACTTTCAATAATGGGATTTTTAATCAATATCGATAATATGCATCAGTCCGTGAAATGCATTCTGAGGTAAGAATGCAGTTGGGAAAAATACTTTCAGCTCATTTTATGGGTAGGCCTATGGTATGTTTTTAATTCTCTCCATACCGACCGATCAACAATTGATGAGCTACAGACATAGCCTGTTTGCACAATATGTCAATATACTTACCAAGTATTACAATCAACATTAATCTGCTGTCCATGGTAATATTCGGCTCTATCATCGTCATAACACACGTGATCATCAGCCTCTGTTCCAAATAATAAAGTAGAAATTAAACCACGAAGTTGTAACCACATTTTTAACTTTAACCTAGAGTAGGGATTTCAGGTGAAAAATTGATTGACACCCTATGAACTTGGAAATGATACCATATGAAGCAGAATTGAAAGACAATGACAATGCTTTTTAAATTTTTTAAATCGGACAAGGCGTTCAAAAGTTACATTAAAAAACAATACGAAAAAATAGATAGGAAGTCGAAGACATTGGTTTCTATGTTTTCTATTATTTTATTAAAAGCTAAAAGTGGTCCAAAACAGTCAACAAAATCATTGATATTTTGTACATAATTGGGTATATCTTTTTAACCATAAAGTGTACCGGCCTAATTTTTTCAACAGTTATTGATGTAATGTAAATACATAATGTTCAATAAAAATGTTGCCAAAAAAATCATAAATTATTGTTTTATTATTAATACATAATGAAACTATGTAATATTTGAATGTAATAAAATACATAAAATCTAACATAGCTCTTTAATTATTACTCACATTATGCCTATTTTTTTACCAGTTAATTGTATAATATAATTACACAATTTTTAATAAAAATTCTATTAAAAATATGTTTTTGTTGCCATGGAAACGTGTAATAAAATAAACATATGACATTTAATCGCAAAAATACATAAAATCTAACATAGCTCTTTAATTATTACTCACATTATGCCTATTTTTTTACCAGTTAATTGTATAATATAAATACACAATTTGTAATAAAAATTCTATTAAAAATGTTTTTGTTACCATGGAAACGTGTAATAAAATGAAAATATGATGTTTAATCGCAAAAATACATAAAATCAAAGATAGCCATTCGTAATTGTAATGTTGATAAGTTTATCAGCAAGCAGTAAGTTTATGTTGTAGATCTAAAGCTGAAATACCAACAGCTTTAAGAAAATCACCAGGAATATCTTCTTCCATGACTGTAGTAGAGATTAAATACCTGTTGATAAATATTAATTACAATAAGTTCACTTTTATTTTTATATGAAAATAATCGGTATTATTTAAAAAAAATAAATATTAACTGGAAAAAACACATAGATTTTTATAGCAGTTTTTAAATTAATCAATTAAAACTAAAAACCTACAAAATATGATGTATTCCTTTCATTTTTTATAAAAAAACATAATCCTCAATTAATTTAACCAAATAATACCCCTTGAAAATAAGTGGACCTGTCCATAATGTATTTAACTTTCATTGTACGGACGATTCCATTTACATTAATAGGGATGTTAAGCATTTCAAACTAATATGTTTTAAAACACTTAAAAATAATAAAGTACCTATTATTATTTCTTCGGAACGTTAGGAATAGGAAATATATTAATCATAATTATAATCAATGTTGGTTAAACTATAATTTATATAAGACTTAACCTCCGTTAAGTAAAAATTCTACTGGCAGTCCTGTGCAGGCAGGCACAGGCTAGCCTCAGCCTAAGACAATGGAACAAGTGGACTGTGGCTTGAGAAAGGAAAAACATGTGCCTACTCTTTTCTTTTTCCGTTCATCAATTCTCAACCAATTACTCTAAGATTTTAACAATAGCTACTTTAAACATTATATTTTCATATTATATGTGTCTTTGATTTAAAATATTCCATCAACCTACCGAAAAAACGAAGATTATTTTTGAAAGTCCACCAATTCTGTTCTAGACATCGTATAAACCTGGGACATGCTTTGTTTACAAGCTAAAGCCCATGCCTTTCACTTAGGAAACCAATTTAATTGTCAATCACCTCAGGTTGTCACGGAAACTCCAATCAAAAAGCATCATATTTTTAGATCTCCAAAAATGGGCGGTCATAAACTGCAAGCAGGAATTTCCCTCATCATGTTCATGAGGTGACCAGCTGGATAGGGTGTTAGTAATCTTGTTGTATTTCATTGAATAATTGATATTTCCGCGAATTGTCTGCAGCACTTGAAAGTAGACATGTGTACCTTTCCAAAAATGTATTATTTGCCCAAAAAATATTAATCTAATAATTAAAAAATGGCACTTCAAAATGGTCAATTTTTTACTTTAATGTGCTGTCTGTGTGTGTGTGACCTCAAGGTGTAGCCATGCAACTGAATACCCTACCTAGAGTATTGTTGTTGTATACTACTATGTTACTAACATTTATAAGTCGTATTGTCGTTTATTTTGAATCTTTTGGCTACGTCTGGGTAAAACATACATAAAAATGATGGACATGAAAAACATGATGACGATAGTGATGATGGTAATAATGGTTATGATGATGTTGATAAGAAACAAGGCCAACAGCCATAAGTCGCGTGCTAAAATGCATAGTGATACCGGACCAACAGACAGACCGACAGACCGACAGACCGACCGACATAGTGAACTATAGAGTCGCGTCCACGCGACTAAAAATGACAACATCTATAACAATGATTGCACTACATAGAAATTGATGATGATAAAGTTGTAAATTGTTTTTAACAATAGGGCGAAAAACGAAGTCATTAATGTCTGTTTTCTCTTAAACCTAAAGAAATTATATTTTCCAATTGTCAGTTTGATTTTGACTATGATTTTGATGCTCCATAATTATAAGTTATTCAATTTTAACCAAACATTGAATCGAAAAACAAATTATTTACCTGAAAAACTGTAATTTAAAGCAAAAAAATAGTCAAATTGGCTGATTTAATAGTTTTTTTCGGTTTATATAAGGGAAACAAACGGTGTTTTATTTTCTGCGGAAGTGATTTTAAAAATATATTAAAACCACACAATGGCCTATTCAAAATCTGATTATATTAATTTTAATTTTTCATGTTTTTGGGGGCAATACATCTTTAACGTTTTAATGAAGTTATTTATGTATAGACACAGCCTATTAATACAATACTTCCAAAAGCGGCAATCAGAACATCAATCCATGGGCCTTCCTGATCAAACCACATTATGGTGGTCTCAAGCCCAGATCTTTTATTACGCAATCGAGTGATGATACTGTTTACAAAGAGTTCCAGGGGCTAATGATACGTGCTGTAACAGGTTTTATCTTTAATGTCAAGGTAATGGATACATAATATAATAAGCCTATTATTAGGTAGTATTTAATCATTCTTTTAAAACCCACGTACACATACTTAATCGTCAATAAGTGAATGAGATCGGAAAAAGGAAAATAATTTTCCTGGATTTATATTTCTATAATTATATTGTATCGTATAGGACTGTATGTATTGTATTTGACCTAAACAACGCCTACAATTTCAACAATACGTCACTTTGACTTGAATGAAAAAAAAATTGAAATGAATATTAGATTGTGTAAAATATACGTAATTTAAACGAAGTAGAAGACGCGAATATCAAGTAATTATAAATAAAAATTGATCTATAGCATCCTTGAATTATATTTCTATATCTTATCTGTATTGTATTTAACTAATAAGTTTAAACCATCATCATGTGTGTTTGACTTAAATAACAAGAATGAAATGAATACTGATTATGTAAAATATGTATTGTTCCATAAAATCATGGAAAATGAAGATTAATTACATCCGATTTTTGAAATTTAAAACATGAAAGATTAATAAAATCAGACTTTGAATAGACCATTTATGTTTGCAGTTTTAATCAAGTTATTCAGTTTCGTAGACAAAAAAAAATTATGATTTCACTTATAACAATTAAAAGCCATTGTTTGACTAGTTTTGCTTTAAATTAGTTTGATTAAGTAAATACTTTGTGTAGATCCAATATTTTGATCAAATTGAACAAAATATTGAAAACAAAATATTGAAAATAAAGATAATATTGATAAGGCCTACTCTCCGCCTCACGACTAATCTTGGAATGTAATGTTTGATCATTTTTATGATAATAATAATAATAATCTATCTCAATCACAATACGGTGGTTCCATCATTATTATTTTTTTAAACTTTATTTTGGGAAAAATGATCAATCTACTGGTATTTTCCTAGTAAACGTCACGCTGAGCCTTCACACTTAACCACAAGTGCGTTTATAACGCGCAAGTGATTGTGGAAACAAAATGGAAATACTGACTTACCTGCTGCTTTGACAGTAAGCATCAGCAGTACAGTCATCCATTTAACAGTAATGGAACGTGCCGCAGCCATACTAAATTCTGGGTTTTTTTTCGCTCCAAAATTATTTGATTTATAATATCATCAGGAATATTTTAAACCATCAGCGTAATAAGTTGCACCCCCACAGACTGTAAACGTTATTGCCGGGATGAAAGGTCTAGGAAAGTGATATTCTGGCAACAGGCACACAATTATTGAATGCGTATAACTGGTGATGCGTAAACACGATTCTTTAGATCAAACGCATTCAAGTGAACAGAAACGAGTTACCAAAGAAAGGAATCATTGAAATGATAAACGATTGGGAATTTGAAAAACAAAATAACAAGGGTTGAGCTTTTCATCTCTACCTACAAAACAATAGGTATATATTTACAATGCAAAGTTACAACCGTTACCGGGACTAGGCAAATTAATAAAACTCTTGTGTTTAGCTGCGTTGGTTAACATACAGTCTTCGGCGTTAGTCGGTGATCTCAAATTAGAATTAATAAAACAATTATATATTATCTTTAATACTTTGAAATCAAGAGAGTTGAAAATAGAGTTGGAGAAATAACTGTATCGGTCCGTGTTTAGAGGTTTCGTTTAATTTTCCGAGGGTCTTTGCAATATGGCCAACTATCATTTTTTTATTTTTGCTTTTACCTTTCTTGCCTGTTGTTGTTTTCTGAAAAGACTTAACCGATGCTAACTGGGGTACTTACACACTGATCCCCAGTAAGCGGTGATGGTGTATCTCAATACTCCAGTTTGGGTGCTAGCTTGGAGTTTTTGTTCTCTTCTTTTTGTTTTCCACTCTTTCTCTTTATTGTCGAGCGCATAGAGACATCGTTTATTTGCCTATTATTATGTGGGTGGATATTCATGATATCATGCATGTATAATATATTAAAATAAACTATTATAATTATTTGGAACCAGATGAATTTATTCAATATCTATATATAAATTTACGTAAGGGCAAAATTCGGTAAATCGCGCCTTACTTCTAGAATGTTTACTCGATGGTATATAAAGTTGGTTCGTACTTTCGATACTGATTTTAACCACCTGATGTAACCCTGTTTACTAATTAAATGGAGTTCGATAATTAGTTATTGACGATTAAAACGAATTTAGGTTCAATGATTTGCCCCAAATAGGGGTGTTTTCCGATCGTGGTATACACTGTCCAATGCATGTCTATCTTGAAAAATACCCGCATACAATAATATGAGGATGCTTCGCATTTTCCTATCTCCTCCAACGATAACTGTTTTTAATGGATGAAAACCGGTTGAACAGCTCGAGTACAGCATCATAATGTTGAAGACAGACCTATTTTCTTAAAAACATACTATTTTGATAGATTTAATATACATTTATACAAATGTATTGATTTCCGATGAATGGAACATTCCAATAATAACTCTTTGCTTTAACACAAGTACCACCAGCTGTAGGTAAATTTATTGGCCCGTAGGGAATTAACCTAAAACCTATATATAGATAAGTATTGCAATACTTGGACATTACTGTAAATACGTATTAACATTTGTGGTCGCCATTGAATTTAATGTGAGTGTGGGTACTGTTAGATGTATAACACAATCATGTACAAATAAACGCATTACTGTGAGTGTAGGCCCTACTGTTATATAGAACGTACAATATACAAATAAACTGTAGTACTGACAGTTGCTTCTCAGCGTTTGTATTAATTAATAATTACAAAGAATATAAACGTTGTAGTGGTACGTGTATCGTTACATGTACTATGCTATTTCAATGGACTATAACAGTGACAGTTTTAACAAAGTATTAAGTCGCAAATGTGTTACTGTATCAAGTGGTATATTATTTATAGGCCTGTGAGTAGGCCCTACTGTTATATAAAACGTACAATATACAAATAAACTTTAGTACTGACAGTTGCTTCTCAACGTTTGTATTAATTAATAATTACAAAGAATATAAACGTTGTAGTGGTACGTGTATCGTTACATGTACTATGCTATTTCAATGGACTATGACAGTGACAGTTTTAACAAAGTATTAAGTCGCAAATGTGTTACTGTATCAAGTGGTATATTATTTATAGGCCTGTGAGTAGGCCCTGTTACAACCGCTAATGTAGAAAACGCCAGCTAATGTCGAAACAACCGTTAATGTAGAACAATCCACCGCTTATGTAGTAAAACCTCCAGCTTATGTAGAAACACCAACAGCTTATGTAGTAAATAAAAATCAACACCAGCTAATGTAGAAACAGTCAACAGCTTATGTAGTAACGAAAATTGCCTCCCAGCTTATGTAGTTACTATCGCCAGCTAATGTAGAAAATGTTATATATTTTACAAAAATGTCTATAATTCATGTGCAAGCATCTCCCGTCACAACGACCTCTGGTAAGTGACTACCTCTGTTGAACGTCCACCGTTTCTATTATTAAGGGACCACTGCTTATAATAGACCACCTCTTGTAAGTGATCACCTCTATTGAACAACCACCGTCTCTTTTAAGGGACCATTTATCATAATCGACCACCTCTCGGAAGTGGTCAATGATAAGAAGCGGTCCCTTAACAGAGACACTGGTCGTCGCAATAGAGGTGGTCACTTTCGAGAGGTCATTGTGATGGAAGATGGTCGATTATGAGAAGAAGTCCCTTAATAGAGGTGGTGGTCCTTTATAAGAGGTCACTTACAAGAGGTGGGGTCGTTAAGAGAGGTGGTCCTTTAAAAGAGTCGTCACTGACGATTATGAGAAGCGGTCCTTTAATAGAGAGAAAGAGGTCGTGGTCCCTTAAAAGAGGTGGTCATTTACGAAAGGTGTGGTCCTTAAAAGAGGTGGTCGCTTACGAGAGGTGGTCGGTTATGAGAAGTGGTCCCTTATGAGAGGAGGTAATCCCTTACGAGAGGTGGTCGATTATGAGAAGCGGTCCCTTAACAGAGATGGTTGCTTACGATGTGTGGTCGTTTTAGAAAGTTGGTTGCTTACGAGAGGTGGAAAGATTGATAGCTAAGTAAAGATCGATGCACTGGCATATAAATGAGACATTTTTGTAAAATATATATAACATTTTCTACATTAGCTGGCGATAGTAACTACATAAGCTGGGAGGCAATTTTCGTTACTACATAAGCTGTTGACTGTTTCTACATTAGCTGGTGTTGATTTTTATTTACTACATAAGCTGTTGGTGTTTCTACATAAGCTGGAGGTTTTACTACATAAGCGGTGGATTGTTCTACATTAACGGTTGTTTCGACATTAGCTGGCGTTTTCTACATTAACGGTTGTAACACAGCCCTACTGTTATATAAAACGTACAATATACAAATAAACTGTACTACTGACAGTTGCTTCTCAACGTTTGTATTAATTAATAATTACAAAGAATATAAATGTTGTAGTGGTACGTGTATCGTTACATGTACTATGCTATTTCAATGGACTATGACAGTGACAGTTTTAACAAAGTATTAAGTCGCAAATGTGTTACTGTATCAAGTGGTATATTATTTATAGGCCTGTGAGTAGGCCCTACTGTTATATAAAACGTACAATATACAAATAAACTGTACTACTGACAGTTGCTTCTCAACGTTTGTATTAATTAATAATTACAAAGAATATAAACGTTGTAGTGGTACGTGTATCGTTACATGTACTATGCTATTTCAATGGACTATGACCGTGACAGTTTTAACAAAGTATTAAATCGCAAATGTGTTACTGTATCAAGTGGCATATTATTTATAGGCCTATCAAAGTGAAAAACATATTTCGTTACTGAGTAGATAAATAATATATTAAAACATTGTTCTTCTTTGTACCCATATCCTCTTCCCCATCCCTCAAAACTAATGTTACACACAAAACACAAATTGGGTTTGTTTAAATGAGTCCAAATAACAAATTTGGACTCATTTTGTGACAAGTTTCTCTTTCGGAAGTAATTCCCAGTGTGCTAATTTCAGTTTAAAAATACATAAATCATCGTGTCTATTTATTCGTTTCTGTGAACAATAATAACTATTATCGTCCTGCAGTACGTACATTAAAAAAAGCATTTTTTTACGCTGAAATTGCTGTGTATTCGAGAACCATCTGTGGGCACGACCTAGATGGTACGCGAGCGTTATATATAATGTATTAAGTTTACTGCACTGTATTATATTATATTTGATACTGCAAACCTCGTCCATTTAGCATTTGTTTATAACCAATATTTCCAAATAAATTTACATATAATTCATTATTTATTATCATTATTATTCTATATTCATTTATTATTCTATATTCATTATTATGTATATTATTTTACTATTCGTTCATATTTCGGTTGATCTATTTACAGCACTATTTTAAATAGTAAAGGTTAACCACAACGAATAACCAACAAGTTAGTAATAACCGACAAGTTAGTAATAACCAACAAGGTAGTAATAACCGACAAGTTAGTAAAATCGATAAGATAGTAATAACCAACAAGTTAGTAATAACCAACAAGTTAGTAATAACCAACAAGTTAGTAATAACCAACAAGTTAGTAATAACCACCAAGTTAGTAATAACCAACAAGTTAGTAATAACCACCAAGTTAGTAATAACCAACAAGTTAGTAATAACCAACAAGTTAGTAATAACCGACAAGTTAGTAATAACCGACAAGTTAGTAATAACCGACAAGTTAGTAATAACCGACAAGTTAGTAATAACCAACAAGTTAGTAATAACCAACAAGTTAGTAATAACCAACAAGTTAGTAATAACCGACAAGTTATCATTCCAACTTAATCATTTTCAAACGATCGTCGTTGAACTGAAAACACTAAGCCTGTTTTCCTGTCGACGCTATCGTCGTTGATCGTAACAGTTCAACGACGATCGTTTGAAAATGGAATGATAACGATAGCGAGTACCTTTTCCTGTAAATCGTTAACAGTTCAATGTTTACGTAGAAGATTGCCGATTATTGTTTACGATAGCGTCGACTAACGTCGACAGGAAAAAGCCTGTTTTCCTGTCGACGTTAGTCGACGCTATTATCGTTAATCGTTAAAAGTTCAACGACGATCGATCGTTTGAAAACGATCAAGTTGAAATGTTAACGATAGCGCGAACATTTGATTTCTAGCGTTGAACGTTAGAGTTGAAACTCCGGTCTTCTTTCTCGACGTCGTCGTAACGCGCAAAAATGAATAGAGGACTCCCCTGTCTCTAGCAGTAGGCTCACAGTGTAGGACACGTGGGCCTAGGCATACTAATATCTCTAGAGTTTTTTCTACCCTGTCTGTATCATCATGGATGCCTCCTAGCCTAGACCTGGATCTATAAAATAAATGTACTAATTTGATAGTTCCATGACGTCATAACTCCATGAAGATACGATGTTTAATATTATCTCGATGAGCTGTTTAGAAATAATACAAAAATTTGTATCGATTTTCATACGCCCATGTTCTTAACACAATTTCGACATGCAACTTGCTAGACGAGAGCGGTGCTCTAACTGATTTTCTATTATTCAAAAGTTCTACCAAAATACGCATGCATGTAGTAAGCTTGGTTTCTTGGACGCAATGCAGCGGCGTAGGCACAACGCAAGTTAGTTGACCAATCACAAGTGACCGTTTTTTAGATGAACTATCTTTTTATTTTAAAATTCTATTTTGACAAACCAAAATTAGTAACTGACCTGACTGATTGGTTAAGCTTGGTTCCTACTAGAACGTAACGCAAGGACGTAAACGCAACGCAAGCGTTTTAACCAATGACAAGCGAAGTTATAGACAGTTAGCAATCACAAGCGAATAAGCCATCGTCGCAACGTCGCTAGTGGGAACCACGCTTAAAGCGTGGTTCCCACTAGCGACGCAACGCAACGACGTATTCACAAGTGGGAACCTACGACGCAACAGTGCTGCAAACATCGCAGATTTGATTTCACGCAGGCGGGAGCAAACAAAGTTATTAGAATGGCATTTTCTTACGTTGCGTAGATTGCGTTACAGTGCGCTTACGTCATTGCGTTACGGTGCGCTTACGTCATTGTGTTACGGTGCGCTTACGTCATTGTGTGGAGTCCAGGTGGAACCAACTTTAGTACGCTGAAGCCGACGTCTCTGTTGTATTGTTTGAATTATAAAACAGACTTACAGCATAATATCTTAATATTTATTTTATTATATCTCAAATTTATATATTATCGTTAAGTTAACATAAATAATAGATCAAATATATTGAGCTCTCTCTTTGTATATTTCGTAACATCGTAAAGACTGCTTACTATGAAAATCACGCCGATTTTCATGTTTTTGTGTTTTTCCCCACAAAAAAAGTGACAATATTTTGTCTCAGTTGCCTAAAGGAAGAGCAACAATGAAAGCAGAAATATAGTTCTCTTTTTTCAAAACACGTCACAAAGATCTATTCAGTTCGGCATACAAATGCTGTGCTTTGTGAGGAGCCTCTACAACATACATCACACCATTTGTATAGAAAATCACCAATTTGAGTGAAATAACATCATGTCACCGCAATCGAAATACGTAAGAGTCGGTAATTGTGACATTACGTATCCACCGACGTGAAACAAAGGCATGGTGATGAGGATCGAAGAGTTTAAGAAATGCAATTTTTAGATTGGAAAGTAAACAGTCCGCAATCTCAAACTCTATACTTATTTGATTCAATTCTAGTTGTGTTGCTTTTATTAGATTGGATACATGAATCTGTGATAAAAACAACAAATCAGTTGGAATTTGTTAATTGAACTGGATCACTTAATATACGGAAAAATCTAGGTAAATATTGGAATCTGTAGATCACAAAATCCAGGTCAATACTGGAATCTCCAGGACAATGTTAGAACATCCAGTTCAATACAGGACACTATTAGAAAAGCTAGGTCAATACTAGAATCTTCAGGAGAGTCCTAGAAAAATCAGGTAAATACTGGAATCTCCAGGACCTAGAAGAATAACCAGGTCAATACTAGAATCTCCAGGACAGTCCTAGAAAATCCAGGTCAATAATGGAACATCCAGGACAGTCCTAGAAAATCCAGGTCAATACTGGAATCTTTAGAACAGTCCTAGCAAATCCATGTCAATACTGGAATCTCCAGGACAGTCATAGAAATTGCAGGTCAATGCTGGAATCTCAATGACAGTCCTAGAAAATCCAGGTCAATAATGGAATCTCCAGGACAGTCATAGAAATTCCAGGTCAATGCTGGAATCTCAATGACAGTCCTAGAAAATCCAGGTCAATACTGGAATCTCCAGGACAGTCATAGAAATTCCAGGTCAATACTGGAATCTCCAGGACAGTCCTAGCAAATCCATGTCAATACTGGAATCTCCAGGACAGTCCTAGAAAATCCAGGTCAATAATGGAACATCCAGGACAGTCCTAGAAAATCCAGGTCAATACTGAAATCTTTAGAACAGTCCTAGCAAATCCATGTCAATACTGGAATCTCCAGGACAGTCATAGAAATTCCAGGTCAATGCTGGAATCTCAATGACAGTCCTAGAAAATCCAGGTCAATACTGGAATCTCCAGGACAGTCCTAGAAAATCCAGGTCAATAATGGAATATCCAGGACAGTCCTAGAAAATCCAGGTCAATACTGGAATCTTTAGGACAATTCTAGAAACTTTCATTATATTGTTATTTTAAATTATAAAACATAAACCCCAAGGAACATTAAATAGTAAACATAAACATAAACATAAACATACCCTGAATTTTGCATTCAAAGTTGTGCCTCCATTTATTTTATGTGTCTTCCATATTATCACTTTATCTTCTGTCTTGTACTCTGTTGACTGCCCACTATTGTACTTAAGACTGGGGCTAACACTGAAAGATATTATAGTTAATAAGTGTGATGTGCAAATATATGGACATGATGATGTCATACCACTACCCTAGTTGGCCATATCACTACCATATTTGGGCACATAACATTTTGATAGTGTAGAAATACTGTAGCTTTACTCACTTTGTGGTGTTCTTTGGTACAGGTAACCGCACCGTGACATTAGAAGCATATACAGCAGGTTTCAAGTCGCATTTCAACGTTAACTCAATTGTTAGAACACTGAAATACATAATTAAATAAAGAAACTAATTTTGATTTCCTCTAGAACTCTGGTTTGCTATATTCAATGGGTGCGGAGAGGTGGGTGGGGGGGGGGAGGGTCTGTGTTTGATGCTTTAAAATTCGCCATAGTTTGCAGAATGCCAAGTGTCTAAACACTAAATATTCATCTTACCTTTTATCATAGTCCTCCTCTATACTGTGGTTCAGTAAGAATGGTAAGGAAGAGCTAAGCTCACCTGATTGCTGGTATTTCATTACAGTCATCTGAAATTATACAGAATTGTCAAGCAATGACCTCTAACGTCATAGCTGGCTCATTTAAAGCTCTGTCTACACTATCAAACTATTTTGACCAAAAAAAATGTTCCCAAATATGGTAGTGATAAGCCCAAATATGGTAGTGATATGACATCATCATGTCCATATGTGTAATGGGAACATCACATTTGTTTGTCACATAAAGTTTGATAGTGTAGACAGAGCTTTAGGCACTTCTTGAATCAATGTCTTGAGATTCCTACTTTTAAGCTTTTTAAAAGTTTATTTCATTTAATAATATATGAACTATGACATCATCATGAAATAAATATATGGAATTATAATTTATGTCTATGTCATTTGAAAAGTATTTCAGTTACCTCGCCTTCTGAAGGATGTAATATGAGAATTCTTTGAGACTCAAAGTCATCGAAGACAACACTGGGGTGGAACTGTACTGCATCAAGACGTACTCCATATCCGTACCCAACGCGACTTGTCTTACCGATCACTAAGTCACTCGACAGACCAAGCTTCATCTCTGGGAAAAATATAAGTCGCAAATTAAAAATAGTTTACACAAAAAGATGACAAATTCTTATTAGTAGTTTTGATATGTATGCAGGTTGTGTCTTTTGTACTGTGCATATACATGTACTGTATCATGTCTAGCAACAAAAAAACAGCATGCAGTATCATGTCTTCTGACAGCAACTTTCATATGGGAGTCTCTGAATACTATTATACAGTAGCTTCTTTTTGTGGTTCATGGGCCTGTTGCAATCTGCAGACACGATACTCTCGGGTGTATATTGCTGCTAGACATGATACTGTATATGAGTGTATTTATCTCACCTGGATTGCCTGTCAAGTAACTCTTAATTTGTAAGCAACCAATGATATCATTACACATTATAGTTCCCTAAAAACACAAAAAAATATCAAATAAAATAAATCAGCTTCCTTGGACAGAACATATAAAATTGCAATGATGTTCAGAAGCCAACCAATCAAGGGCAGTTGGTAACATGTTCAATTCAAACCGTGAGGGAGCTCAATATATTTCTTAGGTTGGTGAAATCAAGTTGAACCCCTTTAAATTTAGGCTTTAGGAATCTTCTTGGCAAGAGGTTTACTTTTTAGAAAAAGCATACGATGTAATAGCTATAGGAAGATCAAAGCTATGATTTTCTGACTTACATTTGCTGATATAAGGACTGAGAGACGTTCTATTAAGTCAACATAGACTTCGTTCCTTGCACCATGTGAATACTACAGCAAAAAAACCAAAACAGGTTGGTAGTTGGCATCATAACCTATGGTTGACAAGCTACAGTGGCAGATACAGGATTTTGAAATAGGAGGGAGGGGGGGGGAGTCTAAAAATGGTAAAATAAAGAGCTGAACATTTGCATTGTAAATTGTGCTGGAGCCTTTCTTTGGATCTGCCTGTGATTAAGTTTTTTTGTCATTTTTTCATGGCCAAAATAGCACTACTACTGCATTAATGGATTTTAGGCATTTGTACTGGTGTTGGATATTTAAAAAATATGTTTTAAAAGTCACAATATTCACTATCAAATTTTGAAAGGAATATCATACCATATCAGCTTTGGTCCCAACTATTGGTTTCTCAACAGAGTTCAACGATGCTGAAGACATCTCGGTGCCAAACTAAATGTTACAAAATAATGATGTATAAAACAGTTTCCAAGATTAACAGAGATATAATAGGAAAAAGATAGGACGACCGATAGATGCACTGATTATGTTTAAGTATCATAGTATAAAACTGACACAAAATTACCAGAGGCAAGCCATGATTCAACGTTTCGATCTTACTTGTTTCCCGTACACTTTCGTCTACGGGATCGAGGAGAAGCACTCAGTGCTTAAAAGCCCCTCTTAACGATAAAATCGTATTGAATATAAGGTGAAAACTTCAGCGGGTGGTTGGACCATGCGACGTTAAGGTTAAGCAAATGAAACTACATCCGTAGGCAGAGCATTCCATAAGAAAATAACTCTCCCGGAGAACGAGTCCCTCCTAATATTAAGACGAGAGCTTTTAAACTTGAGTTTATCTTTATTTGATCATCATCAGGAATGAACAATAATTCCAAAGCCAGACATTTATAAATACAATACTTACTATGCATAAATATGTAAATGAGATATAAACAATTAGAATGAAATAATAGGAAAACAAAAATAGCAATAATGCATACAGAAACTTAGGAAGATATTCATTCATTATTTTGATACTAACGAGTGAAGCACCGATTCCAAAGACAGCAGAGTTAGGCCTCTCATGCTTGATGGCCACTGCTTCTCCTTGAATGTATGGCTTCAGGGCCTGGGTTGACATCAGCTGAGGAACACCACCATCCTAAAGATAAACAGTCAACTGTATTCAACAAGTTATCTAGATGTAATTTACAGTAGGTGCTACGTTGAAATTAATATTATTAACTTATTTATCCTAAAGATAAATAGTCACTGTAGTCAACAAGTTATCTAGATGTAATTTGGTTTGATTCCTGATTCCTTGGTTCAAGTCCTGTCAGATGATGATCTCATGAGAATATAATGTACAACTTCATTCCCAATAACTTTATTTGTGTAAAACATCTTGTGTATGTTTGTACATGTGTTATGTGAACAGTGGGTTGGCACCTTTGCAAATACAATTAAACTCCTAAAGCTGTGTTTACACTATCAAATTTTATGTGACGAAAAATGTGATGCACCTATAATGGACATGATGTCATATCACTACCATATTTGTGCATATCCCAACCTTATTTGGGCACATCACACTTTTTTTGTCACACTATAGTTTGATACTGTAGAGTAGACAGAGTTTTAGAATAATTCTATTTGTCAAATCAAAATGAAAAAAACTTCTTTATACCAGAAGACATACTTACAATAACTTCATCAAGAAGCTCATGAATAAGAGAGAAATTCAAGCAGATTGCTTCTTCACAGACTACACCACAGAAATCTTTGCACAGCCCCTTAATTCTGAAAATGAAAGGCATTACTATATTTCTGTTGGAAAAACACAATTTTGAAAACACATGACCAGAATTTCATTAATTTAAAGTAACAGTTGTATTATTGGACTGAACGAAATATACAAACCTATTAAGTAGTTCTAGATAGAAGAACGGTGATGTTTCAGATATTGTGGTGAGGACAAAAAATAAACTACTACATTTAATGTGAATGTACTTAAAATTTTCAAGTTCCTGCAAAAACAAAATATAATCATAAATGAATACAAATAAATGGTATATTGAGATTTAAGAAGAAAACATAATAAATAATTGCTTTGACAAGTGATATTTTACATCATACAATGATAGAACAATAAAATACTTACCAAAACAGGAGCTATGTCTTTTGTTTTTTTAACATAATCCAAAAAAATTGATGCTGCATCATTTCTAGGTCCATCTTTACTATCTATGTTATAATTAAGACATGTTTAAAAGAAAATGGTTATTTAAAAAAAACCAAAATAACTAGTGAAGTGAATATACTAGCCTAGAGGCCTATAAAAATAAATATTGAATTATCCAGGATTCTACAGTATGCGTCTCAGCTTTCAGGCTGAGATATAGTAGTAGGACGTGTCAAGCAAGTAAAACATTTAGTTATACCCTTATAGTATTATTTCTTTGGTCTAGGCAGGAATAACACCTCCCTGGTCTAGGCCAAGCCCCTCATATGTCAAAATCATACACAGGGATAGACATGGTGGGAAGCACCTTCAGTGTGTGCCAAAAATGATAAATAGCCTAGGCCTAGGCCTAAAAACATTTTGAGTTTTAATGAGCTTTTTCAAAATAATTTCAGAACATTTTTTGTGTTCACAAATCAACATCTTATAAAGGATACAAATTTTATTTACAAGAATTTCTCCTCGCATAGAAACTATTGAAAATGTAGAAATTCTCGGATGGAAACACTCCATCCTTCACAAGAAACACAGATTTCGCCAATGTTTTTATGTCTACTGCCCTCTCTTGTTGTATCTGTTGAAAAAATAAAAAAGTGTGTGAGAATTGAAGCAGACGACGAAAATTCTCAATCAAATAACAAGTGCGAGAGAGATAATTTGGTTTTATTGGCTTGTGGAAAATCAGTCTTTATACTTATTATGTAACTAAAGCTCTTTTACTTGGATATTATTTATATAACGGATATTTTTATTAGGAGAACCCATTGTGATTTTATTGAACCAGACGCACCTTTTGGATTAAACTTGTTAGTCTTTCACATCTGTCAGACACACCGGCGGTAAGTCAACTTTCTCACTTGGCGCATAGAAAATGGCAAAACGTCGGCGGCGGAGAGGAGACAGGCGGTGGGTGGAATTGACTTTTTAGGAGCTCAGCATCCTGGCTAAGTGTCATCATTTAGTTTACCTTTTGTAGACCTCGTCATTCTCTTCTTGCTGTTTTTTTTTAAAGTGCATCCTGTCTTTATAAAAGCATTGTATTAATATTATTATATCATCATACTGTAGGACCGCTCTAGCTGCCTACCCTAGCTAGGATAGAGAGAGCTTAATTTAACACTAAATAAGAGTGCAAGACAATGCCACAGACAGACATAGGTTTAGGCCTAGGATTAATATTAATTAAAAATAATATTTTTTTTAACCATTGTTATGCTGCCTATTTTCATTTGCTAAAATGATAAATATTATTCTTTTTTGTCTTTTCTTTTCTCATTTTTATTGAGCCTATTTTATTAATATTTTTTAAAGCAAAACTATATTCTAAAAGTAAAAGTAGCTAGCCTACTAGGCCTAGGCCTATTTTGTATTTATATTTATATAAATAAAATTGTTTACAATAAACTTTAAATGTGAAATTGATAAATATTGCACCTCAAACATACACATAATGAATGCAGTTGTATTAAGTTGAATGGTGAGAATATGAGTTGAAAGATTGACTGCACTATTTCACTTATAAAGAGGCGGAGAGCTAAGAATTTTGGTATTTTATCTCAATTTCCGAAATGTCGATCTTCTTTTTTGTCTTTAAATTTTATTGTAAAGTTATATAGTAAGCGTCTATTAATTCGTTATCTCAATTTGTCTAAAAAATGGTTGTCGAAGGTATTATAATTGGGAATTTTGAACCACTATAAACAGCAAGCTAGATAAGTGTATCGAAGCATCATCAATTATATCATTTATTTTCTCTTTTTTAATATTAAAACATTGGGACAAATTTTTGGTTCGTAATGTGACTGATAGTGCCGCTAAAGTTGTTGATATTTATTAAATATATAATCAATCACCAAAAAGATATTTTATAAGTAAGTGTATACTGTAGACTTGAACTGCATTGATCTTTGACCTACAGTATGCATGTTTAATTTTTTATTTAAAAACCCTAACTGTTTATTTAAAGAATTAAGAATTATTAGAATTAAGAAGGTCAACTTGTATATAGATGTTTTCTATGGTGCTAACTAGCTAATCCTATACTGACCAGTCCCTTAGCCTTGTTATCGAAACATATCTACAGGGTTAAAGCCATTTTCAGACAACCCCTCCGGATAACTGGCCAACTTTTGGAATTCAGACCATAAAAGAAACCGTTACACTTCATAACACCACAATTTCCATGTGAAAACACATACTGTAAAGTGTGTGATTATACTCCACAGGTTCTGGTATGTGGGGTTTGTATGGTAAGGTATTGTAAAGCAGTACACTAGGTCTGTTAGTTTAATAGTGTATGCAGAAGACTAGACAAAGGCATTTTTTCTCATTCAGAACCTACCTGTATTAAAGCTTAAGAGCAATTTCAACACAACAAAACGTCCTGACTGATCTTCCTGGAATTTCAATAAACTGGTTACAATTAATTTTTATTAATAGGACTGGTAATTGTGTAATTACTCTAATAGATCTAGTTTCATTTTATTATCCTATTATTTTGTTTGAAAGAATTTAAATAATTTGATCAGCTCTAGTATTACATCATATTTTAAAGTAAACATTTTTTATTATTAATTAAATATGTATACCATTGAGTAATAATAATAGAATAGTATATAATATATGTTTGCACACACCATTTCCCACATTGCTCTGTACTAACTATAGTAGAATTTCAACAGGTTTTATCACATGTGTACAGTATAAGACAAGAAGAACAATTTTAACTTTAAATTACCCATTACTATATAAATGTATATCTAAATGCAGAGTGTTATTTACTCAACATGTGTACTTTAGATTACAAAAATACTTTATCACTAAAGTACTATTTATATGCACAAGCAGTGAATTACACAGCATAAATGCAGTAGTTAATTAAATAAATACAGTAGGGTACAGTAATAGTGACCCAATGCTTGCAAAATATTAGATTCTCAATAGTGTAAAGCCTTATTTTATGATCCTAGTAGTTTTACATTAGTATGTATAATTATTTTACGATGAAGCAATTAGTTTACTACTGTAAGTCTAATCCCTCAATTGTTTCAAACATACAAACATTTTCAATTGTCAACAATTCTCCCAACATTATTTTTATATTTAAGTGCCACTGCCACCCATTCCTGGCAAGCATTAAAATGTGTGTGCCTAGGTAGCACTTGTGATGTATTGTACAGTGTAGGCTAGCAGCAAGAACGATAGTGTCATCTTTGTATCTTAGTACACACTGCTGGTCATTCTTTGTCCCCCGTAAGCCATGTGTTATTACCACTCTTTTCTACAATGTTAATAAACCATAAGACAGATGACTATAGCACGTGATAGATATGATGGAGAAACAATAATCTTTGTAAAATGTTTAACGAGGCGAGGATAAAATGTCATCTGACCAACTCGCAAACAAAGGCAAGTTCATATTATATGAGCTAGCTGCAACAGTTACAGGCATTAATAAATTATGAAATGCTTTGTTTCTTCAATGGGTAATTTTCTATACTACTAATACTACTTGTACTACGTACTACTACCAGTACTAAACAGTACTCTGTACTAACTGTTTAGTGTCCAGGGGTGTGGGGGTGTGGTGTGTGTGTGTGTGTGCTGCGAGAGAGAAATAGCAGAGATACTGTATTTTGTTTAAGTCATTAAATGCACTGAACAAATATGCACTAAACATAGTACAAAATAAATATAAATATATTTTTTTGACCGAGTAGTTCCTCCTTAATTTAGTGAATATACAAAAATATAATACCACATTTAAACTGTCTTATTATTAAATAATATGTTATAAAATATGTCTATAAAATTTGAAAGTGATGAAACTATACAGTATAGATTCTTCAAATGTTTGAAATGTGAAGATTCTAAGATTACATAGAGTTGATATTCTTTGATATTATCACATACTTCAGTCTGTTTTCACAAGCACAGAATGTAAATTCTGTAGATCTGAATGCGATAGTGAAAATTAAGGTTGACAGGCTATTTTTACCTGCAAATAGCTATGAACTGGGTCATTTGTGGAACAGCTTTCCACTTGTTTCCAAAATGTTTTAATAAGCGGTCTAACATCATTATTAGCATTGTGTCGGTATGTTGCAGGCGTCAAATAGAAGAACTGTTAAAAATCTATTAAAAACTATTATAGTGTATTATCAATAAGAGTAGCTGACTCAATTGTGTCACAGCTATTTTTGCTTAATTAAGCTGTGTCCTGCCTGCTCAGCATTTTTCATTCTTTAGATGATTGTTATTATTTTAATGTATTAAAAAAGGATCCCAATGGAAAGCTAAACTTTTTGGGCAATCCTGGAAAATCTTTTATAAATGTATTTATTTTGTAATGTCAGTAATTTATGTTATGACTTTGTATATATTTTTTTATTCAAATCAGTATGCTGGTCAAATGGATATGAAAAATGAAAAAAAATACACAGTCTCTGGCAAACTGAACTTTTCTGTATTGCCAGTCAAATTGTATGTGTACATATTGTAGGATTAGAAGATTTTATTATTTTAAATAAACCAGGAGTAAGGGGAGGCTTAACATTGTACCATATTAAATCATACTTATTTTCTATTATATTTTGGATTATGATTTGTCATAGTAGGATTTGGTAGAGGCAGGGAGTACAACTCCCTGGTAGAGGTTTCTTTTGCATTATATTATGCATACTGTATAATACAGTATGCATACAGGTAAGCTAAGCTATGCAAGCTGTGTAAATGCTGAACTTGTTTTGTTTACTATTCCCTGTGTGAGGTATTTCAAGAATGCCTGCTATCATGTAGATAAAGTTGCCTATTCAACATGTACTTATGTCCTTTTGATAAGATAACAAAACAATAACTGTTTGTGAAAAACCATAGCACTATTGGTCTTTACGGCCATTAAGTCATCATTAAGTACCTTACCAATCGGCAAACAATGCTTTTTAAATTATCAAATTTGTTTAGCGGTATTCACAATGTGTAGTTACTACTACTACTAGTTAGCAATTATCTAAGTATCTAAAACTTGGATCTGTTTTTGTACTTGATTGAAAAGGTAATTTGAATATTATTATCCGTTAATAAAAACCCTGACCATTGATTCTTACAAATGATTTTACAGTTTTTGCTTTACTCCAATCCATAGTTTTGGAAATAATTTTTTCTGAGGTTGAGATGATTAGTGTTCGCAAACATATGAGATATAGTATTTAGAGAGTTTCATAATATTATTTTATAGTTAATTGAATAATTGATTTGATTTCTTTATTTTGTATTCTGAATAATAAATAAACAATGTTTTTAATAGAAGTTTAGCGACATTGGATCATCATTTATGCCTGTAGTCAGGACTTTTATAGGCAGGTTCTCCACAAAGTTAGGAAAATTCCTTATGAGTTTTCTAAATACGTTTTTATAGTGTGAAAAAGGGGCATTTTGTTTGTAACCTTCAAACCCTGCCTTGGTACTGTATGTACTTGATAGTTTGGATTTAATACAAGTATGAATATAGATTTGGTACAGTAATTTAGGGGTTAAAGCCTCTATTTTGCATACTAATGATACAGTACTTTAGTAGTAGGCTACTAGGGAATAGTGATTTCACTCTTTCCTGGTAGGCCTACTGTGCACTGTAATTTATTTACTTCCATTTGTGAATGTACCTTAACTGTTATCAGTGTTCATAAATAAACCATTAACACTTTGAATTAATTGATTGGAATGTAACAGTATTTAAAAACTGTCAAGCAATCACAAGACAAGATAATGATTGATTGACACTTCTGAGCTGTCTGTGAAGTAATGTGAAGGTCAGAATCTTGTTGAGATTGGATACAAATATCTTGTATGAAAATCTCTGTGTAAAATTGAGATTCAGTTAAAATGAATACCACTGCCAGTACAATTAAATACAATAAATTCAGAATTCTACATCATGGATGGTAGACTTATTATCGACTATTGCACTGTAAATATAGTATATTTGCACTGATGTTTGTCAATGTCAGGCCAGTATCTTGAAAAAAACCAACTATTAAGAGACCCAGAAAAGTGTTCCCTTTAATATGATAGGGGACCCAACAATGTTTTCCCTTCAATACTACTAATTGGGGTGTGTCATGTAGTTTTATAATATACCCTGAATATTGGTGTCCCGAAGGATAGTAGATTTTTCTTGATTAATACACATTATATAACACCTAAATAAATTCCTGTCATTTGATTGGACGAATGTGGGTCACATGGCGTGCAATAGTACGCACTATTCAACGATCGTTAAATAGTACTTTTTGAAACATTTTTGTTTGTTATTTAGATGTTATATAAAACAAATAATGAATGTTTTGTATTCGTGTAATGGTACAAATAATGGCACTTGGTGAATGATGAAAGGTTATATCAACTCGGCTTTGCCTCGTTGATATAACCTTTCATCATTCACCTCGTGCCATTATTTGTACCATTGCACTCATAAACATTCATTATTTGTATAATATTTTTTAACCTCTAAAATCAATGTAAACTACCAAAGTAGTAATATTATTCTACTCCTGCTGAGGGTGATTTTGTGAACTAAATTTTCCATCCCATAATAAATCCCATAATTCTTCAGCATCTGGAGATTATAGGTTAATCACATGACCTAAGGTTAGCTTACCTGATGTTGTCCTCTCTCAGGTGGTATGCATTGGAATGTCATCTTGGCCTTCATTCAACAAATTTACAAGTTTTGAATAAATATTCAGTAGTATTGATTGTGCTTTTGTACAGGATTTATACGGTATTTGGACACATTCTAAGTATGCAGATAGCTGTACTTAACTTTTTTTAAATGCAATTTTTTATTAATTTGTTTGTGGGGAAGAAAACTAATTACCCTGTAAATTGTAACTGTGTCAAACATGATGTACTTAGTTTTAGGATACAGTAGATAGAATAGACAAAACAAACAAATTAATTATTTTATCTTACTGAATAATTTTGCAAAATTACTGTACTGTATGTTTCAAGCAATATTGCTTTTCAATATAGAATGTTTAGATTAATTGACTAACTAACACTAACAGTATTTCAATTTTTTTTTCCAGGTAAATTTCTGTGATATTTCTTCTGCATCAATTTGTAGAGATGTGACTATATGAATAGGATTTTATTTCTGCGAGCTTGCCATGGATGGCAGTCATAAGCCGTTGCCATCAAATCAGAAATATGTCAATGTTATATTCCTGGATGGGGAAGAATCAAGAATTGCTATTGAGGTATGTGCTCAAATTTACTTTCAAAAGTGTATGAGAAAGGGAAAAGAACTAGTTACTTTTTCTATGCTAATTCATTGCAATGCAGATTCAGGATTTAGAAAAACTAATGGTGACTAGAAATAGTGAAATGAAAGGCTGAGCTTAACATTAACGCTAATCAAATGTTGGCATAATTTGGCAAAATATACTGTAGCATAGTTTTAATTTTAAAGCAATTTTTTTTCAAATCTCAACAGCATATTTAAAAATCAATACTGAAGAAACTAAATTTTAAACGAAAAAAATCTTCCTTTGTTAAAATCCCTTATAAACTCATATCAATTCATACTGTAATGCATCTTGAGATTTGAACTACGGTATAACACGGTGTTACGATTTAATGTAATAACGGCAAGGTTTTTTTGGAGGTTGAACTTGGCCCCTACAACACGCTAAAAATTAAAGACTCAAATTTAGGGTGTTGTATAAACATACATATAAACATACAATACAGTAGGCAGTGTCCGTCAAGATGATTCACTGACACAATATACAGAGGTTCCACATTGTTGCAAACCGAAAGTTTCCTAATGTTAATCTGATGGGACATTAATTTGTTGAATAAAACATGAAAGCGCAAGGGGTTCAAAATCTATGTATGTGGGCTGAAAAGTTCTTAATCAACAAACTCATCATTGTTTCTTTTTATTTGTACAGGTGAAATGCAAGGTTCAGGATTTGTTCGACCAAGTATGCACGCTTGTTGGCTTTAAAGATGACCAACTCTTTGGACTGGCGATAGCACGTCAACAGTCAAGTGAGTTTGATAATAATAATAATAGTTCATCCTTATATAGCGCATATAAGCAAGCTCTCAGTGCCCTGGACATTATTAATTTTTTGGGTCAAAAACTGGAAACATACTCCCATAATGCAGCTAGTAATCATAATCAAAAATTGTGTCTTGATGTAACCCGGTACCCATTTTATACATGATTATGAAAAGAGGCAAATGTAAGTAAAGTGTCTTGCCTATTGGATACTAAGCAATTCGGCGAAAGTTGGATTCGAACCATGACCACACGATCAGTTATCCAACGTCCAACACACTGCCCCACATGCCTTCCCTCCATCCCACTGCTCAGTTTTAATTTACATATTACAGAGATGTTACGTCTGGTCTTGTCTCTACTGCAGTTAAATACAATGTTTTGTTTTATTCTCTTCACTTCGAAGGGGTTCTCTAATCAATATAAAATATTTAAAGAATCAAACACACGCAATGCAGATAAACAAAATTGTTATCTTGTTCAATACTACAGTATAATATAAGATAAACACAAAATTCAGTATTTTGTTACACTCCAGCGGTTTAATATAAACAACTTTATTATATTTATATAGCGTGTATTGAGTATGAATTTCTTGAACCTAAGAACAAACTTTCTAAGTATGCTCCAAAGGGCTGGAAGGCTGAATCGGGCAATGTAAGTATATTTATATAATTAGCCAATTCGCTGGATACTCTACGGTATTTAGATCTACATTGTTCCAGTATGATAGGAAAATACTGTGATACAGCATCACATGTGTTTCACATGTCCCTTAACATAACGTTACATTACAGTCATACAGTAAACATAATATATTACAGAATTTTCCTTTCCTTAAAATTATGTGGAGATACGTAGCCAGATACTTGTGTGATGTAATCCTAGTATAAGTTCAATCATTTTGTTAGTGGACTCTGTAGTTAATCAGTGACAATTTTTTCTGTTGAAATTTATCAATTCAATTTAACTTTATTTACCTACAGAGCCCCAAATCAATAATCTTGTAATGGTTAAAAGTTCTATTCATACAGTATTATAACATTTCTGTTATATAAATAATTTTCTCTTTTTTTTTAACAAAAAAACATTATTTAGCATTCATTACTGTATGATGAGTGACTAGCTAGCTAGTGAATGTCATATTGATTTATTATATTCTTAAAGAAGATAGCCATATAGTTAATACACCTTGCGTGTCTATAAATGTCCCTTTCTTAAACAATTTAGACATTTATTATTATGTTTTATAACTTAAAGTAAGTAATAAATGCTTTAAACTTTATCTCCAAGTTTAATTTGAGCTGCATTACAAAAATACAATCATGGGATCTATCTCTATCGGATATGAGTGCTCACTGGCTAAATCCAGGAATCCCAGAGCTTATGAGGGCCCCTGAGTATTATCCAGAGAAATACAGGCATTAAATTATGTTGGAGGGCCACTTGGTGTTCCTAAACGAGGGGCCTCAAGCCTCTGCGATATGCCACTGATCTATCTAAACTCATAGAAGTAGGCCTGACGGACCAGCTTAATCACAAAAGACATCCACAAACTACTGTACACACACGCCACAGGTTGTGCCTCACTTGTAAGCAAAAAATTGTTACAGTGATGAAATTAAATTTAGATTTTTAAAGGCTAAACAAAAATCAGGGAAAGCAAATATGAAGAGGCAAAAAAGTTGCACACATGGGTTGCTCAAAGATCAAACTAAATAGTTTATGTAAATGTTTGAAGGTGGTTTTATAGAATTGAACACCGGTACAATTTATGAATTAAATGTGTAGTATACAAATTGGTATAGTAGCTTTTTACAGTAATTCAAATGAAATTTACTAATGGTAGCTTTACACAGTAGGTTAGCAAGGTACCTTCTCATCGCTGGACTCATTTTAGAATTTACATAGGTGAAATTCCAAAGGGAGCTTTATAGAGGCCCAGGTCAGGGGATACAATGTACCGCAAAAATGATATTGTAAAATTAACATTACTGAGTATTATGAGTGCTGAATTCTGTATTTTAAAAAAATAAAAAGGATTTTTTAGTACATAATTATTAGAAGAATATGCTTATTTTTAATCAACGTTTTGGGATTTTTTATAATTTTATACAGTTGAATTTTTAAAATGTTAATACTCATTTAATGCTCTGTCTACATTATCAAACTAGTTTGACAAAAAAAGAGTGATGTGCCCAAATATGGTAGTGATATGCCCAAATATGGTAGTGATATGACATCATCATGTATGGGCACATCACATTTTGTTGTCACATAAAGTTTGATAGTGTAGACAATACATTACATTAACAATTATAAGTGCCTGATTATCAGAATTTCAGGCTTTTTCATATCTCCCTTACCTTACCTTTTTTTCTCAACTCTTTCAGGGTTTGGACAAGTCTGGGAAGCCTGTAGTGCAAGTTTGGTTTCGAGTGCAATTATACGTGGAGCATGTCTCATTGTTAAAGTATGATATATTTTTTACTTTATTATATATTTTTTTATGTGCGTAAGGCCTAGTTTTTGACAATATTCACAGTGTGTATATATAACAAATAATTACTGTTTTTGTATTTGTAGAATAATTATTTACAATATTTTAACTTCTGAACGTATTTTATCCATATCACTCGAAAACATTGACTATAAAGAAATGCAATGAATGACAAACTATCCCATAATCCTTTGTGCTACAGTTTATCAAAACATAAAATTTTAAGGTATTTGAAATTTAATTGCGACATATTTTATTTACGATATTGCTGTAGTTCTCCTGACAGTAAAACTATAAAATGTTATTTTATCATCCCTGAAATCATACAATACTCCAACCTCCATTAATTTTTATTTCTCTTTCTCTGCTAAGATTTTAGAAACTTATCAAGAAGTTATATCTAATCAGTTAGTTGTCATGGTGATAAATTTCACAGATGTTAAAAATGTCAATAAAGTATGTGACTTAACATCAATCATAACGGCAAAAAAAAAAACACTTTCTTCAGAAAGTCATAAAATGTAACATTTTATGACTAGAAACTGCAAAAAATTTATATTTCAAAGAAAAATGTAAAGTCTTAATTTTGTTAATAAAAACATATAATTCACTATATTATACTGCTAGGCAGGTTAATTGAAGGTTGTGAACTCAGTAAGGTGTTTAATATCGGTTGTTCATTTTCTGTGAATTTTAGGCATCACCTGCGTCAATCCATTTTAAATTCAACTTTAGAACATTAACCAGAGACTTCTCTATTTTAAGCTTTGGACCACTTACCCTCTTCACTTTTGGCTTGTTCTATAATATTGGTATTTAATCTAATTTCCACTCACTATGTATGACATATAAAATGATGCTGAAATGTAGTAATAGTAGCAATATCTCTATGGTAGTACTGTAGGCATAGAGATATTACAATATCTCTATGGTAGTACTGTAGGCATAGAGATATTACAATATCTCTATGGTAGTACTGTAGGCATAGAGATATTACAATATCTCTATGGTAGTAGGCATAGAGATATTACAATATCTCTATGGTAGTACTGTAGGCATAGAGATATTACAATATCTCTATGGTAGTACTGTAGGCATAGAGATATTACAATATCTCTATGGTAGTAGGCATAGAGATATTGTAATATCTCTATGCCTACTACCATAGGGATATGGTAGTTGGGGACCCCTTTGGAAACAAGCCTCTGGGCTTAAAGGGCCATCCCCTGCTTTCCATGCTTATTTTCTTGTCTAGTCTTGTATTTTTATATTTAATTGTTTCTCTTTTTATTTCATTTACATTATACTGTTTTATTTATTTGTACTGTATTTGGAAAGCAATAAATATTACTTACTTACTTATTAATATCTCTATGCCTACTACCATAGAGATATTGTAATATCTCTATGGTAGTAGGTAGTAGAGAAGGCTAAGGTGTGTGGTTTTCAAAGAGTAAGGGATGCCTAGGTGGTGAAAAACAAAGCGGTTTACTTATAAAACATGTCCCTATATTTTAGCACTATATAAAGCATTCAAAAGACTGAAATGATCAATATTTTGCCATCCTTAAAGATGGGTGCTGTATTGAAATTAGGCTGGTGGAAGGCCTAAAAATAAACTTTAGGCTAGATGGAAGATTTTAAAAGCAGGACTGTTTAAATGTGGATATCCCACCACAATTATGTTCACCAATGCTGAAAAATCCATCATTATTTGTTACAATCACACACCATACATTTAATATAATATTGACTTTTTTTTGTTGTCAGCCCACACTTCCACATGGTTTTACCAAACATGTGGCCTTGGTATTAGCCTAGTTATAGTGTCCATTAACAACAGAACCTTGACACATAAAAATCTCTCAATTATCTGCTTAGAATAGCCTCGTAGGTCAGCCAGGTCATTGTAAGGCAGTCTGTTCCCTGTGGGTACAAGGTTTTGACAACATAAAATTCCATACATTGTTTTAGGTATTTAAAGAGGAAATAGTTTCTTTGGATTTTATTAGCTTATTTTATTTAAATGATGTACATATTTCAAAATGTTTATATTTTGGATTATTTTTTAACGTACATGATGAACAAAATTTATTTATTGACATTATTCCCTCTAAGGAAAAACCACTCCTCTCCATCCCCTCCCCCCTTCCCCCTTTGCCCTCAATCAAATGCTGTCTCAAAAGAAAGATATTTTGGTCAAAGTGAATAATAACTATATTATGTGACATTAAAATGGCATATTCAACAACAAACATTTTTTTTTCAGTGGGGAATATAAATCTTTAATAATGATAGCCACCATTATTTATACCTGGTCATCATGGAAACATGAACATGCTTTGCCAATGAGATAGTGAAGTTCACAAAACATTGATTGATTGATTGATATATTTGTCCTTTATGGCTGCCCATACTTTTGGGAATTATTTTCCATACAGCAACAGGCTCCTCATTTCATGGAAATTGATATGCTGGAATCTATGTCTTGTATAATGATTGATAAAACATGCTGACTGTACACAGTAAGCAACTGAACTTGAAAAACTTAATCAACCATTTAATCAACCAATTTGGTTTTACAAACATTCTTCTGTATAACAAGAATTTATTATAGTAACTAATTGAGAGAAAATTCCATCAGAAAATCACTTTTTATTTAAATAAAGTTTAGGTAATATTAAAGGGGGGTTCCGGGTTTAAAATGAATAGTAAAAAATGTAAAATATATTTGTTTGTCTCTTGAACGGTAAAAGTTTCAATTTATATAAGCGCCCAGTGAAACAGAACGAAGGCTGTGAAATCAGGCCAGATTACAAGTGCAGCTACGGCAAAATCACACTGTGGTTACAAAATAGGAAATTCGTGAAATGGTCCATCTTCCGACGACTCGTTATCATAAACCATATCAATTACTTTTGTAAAATTATACTTATCTGATGTAATTTTAGTCGGTCTTCCTATTTATAAAGTCAATTTTTTATGAAAATTCATCAAAACAGTGAAAAATTAGATATGTTTGCACTTTACGTTTGCCGATTTTCGCACCGACTTAGGGAAAAATCAAAATCAATGAAGCGTAACGTATACTGTACATTCCTGCTGAGGATCAAGCGAGACGACGATACACGTGCTCTCTCTGCTGCCCATGCCTGACATCGTCACGTGATAAGCAGATACAACAATACCAAACTGGTCGGGTCGAGTATACCCCGTCTATAATCACAACATGAACGATGTACAGTATTTGATTGAAGGTCGACTTGACCTACCGGAATGGTATAGATAATACAGCTCGAATGAGAGAGTTGGAATATTTGTGTAGTGCAGCCTATAGTAAAAGGCCTGGTAGTATCAATTCGCATAGGGTCTACTACACTAGCTAGCTCAATTTTTAACTGGGCCGGATCGGCTAGGTCTCCTTCCTACTACCTGGTCTACTTGCTTGATGCATGAGTATCTGCTTTTTTGGAGAGTAAACTAAGCCTATTTTATTTTAGGCCTACTTAGTAGACGATCGGGACACCATACGTGTGGACGGCGATCGGACCTTGTTTTGCTTCAATATTTACAGCCGATTTTGTAGAACGTTTTAGGTTTAGATTGTTTAGGAGTTTGGTTGATAGGATGGGTTTTGTTATTTATGGGCCAATCGTCTAGTAGTAGGCTAGCTAGGCCCATGGGCCCCATTGTATTAACATAGCCATTGTGGCATGGAATCCCTAGTCAGAATGGCTCTCGCCCATATTATTATTATTATTAGGCTAGGCCTAGAGTAGTATTGTACGTGAAGCCGATAATACGATCTGTACTATAGAGGTATAAAAATAGTATAATTTATGACTCCGTATCTGTACTAAATTTTGTATTTCATTAAATGTCAAATAAATATATGCTACTACTGTTATTATCTACAAAAAATGTATTTCACAATGATCGGGTGGTCGTCGTTTGACAGGGGAGAGAGATGTAAATTAGTTGACAAACACAACGTACATGACGTCGTCGCGAGTTTGGAATCCACTGGTGACGTGATTTTGTGAATATCTCATGAATATTAATGAGCTTCCCTAAGCTGCTGAAAAACAGACTTTCCATGAATTTACCCTAAAATGTATATGAAATTTAATTTTTTTAATTTCTCGTTATTACTTCTTCATTCTGACATGTCTATATTGTTATAATATTTTTTATTTAATAAATAAACGATATTTAAAACCAATTTTAAACCCAGAATCCCCCTTTAAGGGGATGTATCTGTCACCAAGGAATAATATAGTAATATTAAATAATTGTTTTTTTGAATAATCTCTGTAAAGTAAATGTTACAATTACTGTAGTACACTATACTGTACTGTATTATGCACATTTTTTTTCAGTACGATTCAAAGCCTAGCCCAAAGAACCCCCCTCCCCCCTAAAAAAATATAAAACAAAAAACCTCAAAATTCCAAATTTGCAATGCAAAAGATAGGATAGACTCTATTCACCTTTATTTTCATCCCCCCACCCTTTTTCTAATTTAAATCCTGGATCCGTAAATGCTTGCTACCTAATAATATCTACTATACACTAAGTAAATACTTATATGAATCATTATTAAATATTAATAAATACGGGTATTGCTAAACACCGCAAACCCCGCAAACCTCCAAAAAAACATAGCAAACCCCACCGAACCAACATAAAAGTGATTGAATCATGTAGTGTACAACCCACTGGGTATATAAATTATTCTACTGTTAACTACTTATTTTTGGGGATAAAACATCATTTTTTGGTTAAAAATTAGCAATCATTTTTGACCAAAAAATGATGTTTGACCCCAAAAATAATTAGTTAACAGTAAAAATGTATTTTTTTTTTTACATTGATATACCCAGTGGGTTGTACACTACATGATTCAATCACTTTTATGTTGGTTCGATGGGGTTTGCTATGTTTTTTTGGAGGTTTGCGGGGGTTTGCGGGGTTTGCGGTGTTTAGCAATACCCGTAAATACTGTAAATTTCATTTATTGTGAATGTTTTCGTTCTTTTTCCAGGGATGATGCTACACGCCACCAATACTACCTTCAACTAAAGCAGAACATTCTAGCAGCACCTGTGCTATTCCGTGAAGAAGCATGCTTTGTTCTTGCATCATACGCCTTACAGGCTGACCTCGGTAACCACTCCGACGAACTACACAAGTGTCATTATTTTGACCCCTACAAATACTTTCCAGAATGGGTGAGGTTTTTTACAAGCATGCTTTGATCAAATTTGTAGTACTATAGTATACTTTTTAATCTCTATCTACACAATTAATTGTGCGTGACAAAAAAATGTGATTTGCCCATACATGATGATGTCATAATCACTGCCATGTTTGGAGTAATCACTACCATATTTGGGCACATATTACACTTTTTTTTGTCAAATTAGTTTGATAGTGTAGACAGAGCTTTTTATTTTCTTGTTCATTATCATGTTGAAGTATTATAATTATATTAAAGATGTAATGTTGGAGTTACAGTTTCTACAATGCACATTAGAACATTATACGGATATATTTTTTTGACAGAGTAGAACCCAATCACGCTTTCATAAATTCTCCTAATATTTAATTTTTCTAAGTTCGTACTCATCTCCTACAGTATCACAATCATAATTCTTACTGTTTAAAACAGTTAAGAAAATGGTCCATTTATTTTATTGTCAAACTTGTTTATTTAATGCTGTATCCTGTTTGTGGTAATGTTGATGGATTGACAGGATATTGAGTGCCATGGGTTTATATTCTAGTTTTACCAGAATGACTTTAAAGCATTTGCTTATTTTGTCGCGCAGGTCACGCCTACAGACCTAGGCAGAGCATTTAAAAGATTACAATCAATCTGATTGATGATAAAACCATTCTAGATATTTGTTTATGGCACGAATTTCAGGACGGACCATAAATAGCTAATCTTGACTTTAAAAAAAAACATTTTGTATAATATAATAACATTGCAACTTGTTTTTGATTTACATTTAAACAAAATCATCAAAGTTATTACCAACACCTTCCAAAAAGGTGTTTTTTTTAAATTCTAATTTGTTTTAATATTTCATTTATAAGGTTTAAAAAAAAACAGGTGTTTGACACACATAATATGATTCTAATTTTCAAAGGATAAATTAGACCTGACTAATAAATTAGATTGTTATAAAATATTTTCTTCTACAGTTAATTTGTAATATACTGTTTGTCCAATTGAAATAGGTAATAAGAAGGCGAGGGCAGTCTTACATTCTTAAGCATGTTCCCATGATGCATCGTGATCAACGAGGAACAACCAAGGTGTATGCTCAGAAGGCGTTTATTCGTGAGGCTTCCACGACAATAGAACATACGATGCAATTTTATAGGTTAAAGAAGGTACAGTAGCTTGAATGTGTTTTACAATGGATTCTTTATCTCAAGCAATGTATTAATATTATATTATCCAATCAGAGGTAGAATAGACATAAATGCATTATTAAGACCTTCAAAGTTAAACAGTATACTGCTAAATGGGTCATTTACAGACTTTACTATAGTATTGTAGTTATGAGGAAATCCGTTTTCTGCTCAATCAATCTTTACTTTTACAAATTCAATTAAGTACATTCGAATTAAGATTAAATTGTGTTTGATATGGAATTCCAATAAGAACATTCCACATGAATTGCATACCCATCTTTTTTATAACAAATGAAACCTTCTCTCCTTGCAGGTAAAGACTGAAGAGACTCCGTCGATCTGGCTCGGTATTTGTACTCGGGGCGTTCAACTCTATGAGGTCAGTGACCCCCGCCTTAGGGCTTGTTAAAACCTGCTTGTATCTTGAATTTTTTCACTGGGTAGAAATGCTTGGTGTATATCAACACAATTGCATTCACATGATTCTAAAAGTCTGTCAGGTGCTAGGAATATCTGATAGTATTCACGCGAACAGCTGGACGAATTAAAACCAATTCATTATATAGTAACATTTCCATGCCTATCTGTTAATCTAAGTTTAGAGGTGATCGTGTAAACTAGTATTTTTCTTTCGCATTCCATTAGTAAAATTAAAACATAGTGCCCGTCGACAATAAAAGCGTCACGTTATTCTTTAATAATTGATTACCTGTACCTCACAGTTGTGGCGTTTGCTTTATTTACTTAAATAATATTGTTAAAAATAACTTGGTGGGTTGAGTATGTTGGTTTAAAAAAAATTTTGTTTAATTTATACTTTTATGTTGAAATAATATCCATAGTAAAAGAACACAAAAAAAGAAAAATATGTTTTTTAATTGATGTATTTATTAAGAAAAAATTAAATTATCAAAATAATTCTACTGCAGTTACTGCAGTAACTACTTTGTTTTACTGCAGTAACGTATCCATATTTTAGTTTATTTGTTGTTTGTTCTTATTTCAAATCCATACATCATAGATATATTAAATGTCAATGTTTGTATAGATGTTTGTATAAATAAACATTGTTTATGATTGCCAAAAGAAAAAGCTTGCTAAATAATTGCATAAGCATGTTTAAAGAATTTAGTTGCTGCAGTAATTGCAGTAGAATAACATGATCCCCAAATACATTTAAGTCAACCTCTCAACACCTTATTCAAACTATCTCAAAGAACTACAGAAAAAGAAAGAGAAAATATGTGTAATTCAGAATTTTACTAAGCGGTAAACTTAATTCTAGCGAATGTTAAATGCTTTAGGGCCTGGCTGCTATAAAAGCTATCTCTTGTTTCATTTATCTAATTTCTCTGGTATTTAGGCTAGTGGTATGGACATTTATTTATTATGAAATCATAGTTAGAGCATTCTTGCAAGCAGGGGGTATGAGAAATACACTCAAGTTTGCCAGCAGTGTTGAACATGTGATTCCATCATTAAGCCCTTAAGCTCTGTCTACACTATCAAACTAGTTTGACAAAAAAAGTGTTATGTGCCCAAATATGGTAGTGATATGACATCATCATGTCCATATATAGGTACATCACATTTTTTTGTCACATAATGTTTGATAGTGTAGACAGAGGTTTACATAATGTTCTTCTATGCAGAGCTCAATTTTTGTTTTCACTGGGTTAGATTAGCTTTAGATTTTACTAGTGCATTGAATAATCCATGCTTGCGATCGTCAAGTTTTCCCAAGGTGTGTCTGGACTGGACTTTTAAAGCTATCATTATGTTGTTAGGTAGGTACAATAGCTATGAGCATTACCAGTGATGTAGCCACAAGAAATGTGGTCCGGTTTTTGTAAGGAAAGGCAACAATCTCTGTTCAAGTTCCTGTTCCCTGTTAAAAAGTGATCAGGTTGAAACCTTACAGTACTGGTGGCTATGGCCCTGGTTACTAATAGTAAAGCACATCATCAAAAAATATCAATTCCCAGATGTGAAACTAACAATTTTCTGTATTTGGCCTAATATTTTACAATCACATTTTTTACCACTCTCTATGGTGCAGAAAATTTTGACCAGTTGAAATAAACTTTCAAATATTGTTAAAGTTAATTTGTAATCTAAACACGTGTCTAAAAATAGATAAGAAGTGTGCGTCACAGCTTGAACACTGAAAACAATAAGTATTGTCAGGTGTATTTATTTCAAGTTGGTGTCTAAGTACGTGCTTACAACCTACCAATAATATAATTCTTTCTTAAAGATGGCGACCAAGAACGTGCATATTTTGTTTTAGTACTTATTGAATTTGCTTGGTTTTTCTTTACAGTTCATGTCCACTCTATCTGCAGATATAGTATCTATAATTATTAGTTTATTTTTAAATACAAATTATATTTTTAAATACAAATTATTTTTTGTTTTACATAACAAACTACTGAAGAACACTGTCTACACTATCAAACTAGTTTGACAAAAGTGTGATATACAAATATGGGAGTGATATGCCCAAATATGGTAGTTATATGCCCAAATAAGGTAGTGATATGCCCAAATATGGTTGTGATGTGCCCAAATATAGTACTAATATGACATCTTCAAGTCCATATATGAGCACATCACATTTTGTTGTCATATAAAGTTTGATAGTGTAGACTGGGCTTTATAACTTATGCAGCGTGATTTTGAGTACAGTGCAATGCCAGTAGATAAATATCTAGTAAATGGTATGCGGATATATAACTCACATTCACAATCACAATAAAGTGTGTTTGTAATGTATGCAAAATATTACTGAAATGCCACTGGGACTCTAATTGCACCATTCGCTTGAAATACCATATCACCAAATACTTTAACTCAGTCAGTGGTCCTGTGGCTGTGTCATCCTCGTTAAATTCCTTACGTTCATCAGTGATGTCGTGTTTCAAGGTTTCCCGTGACTCAGTCGTAACGCGGTACCTGCGCTGATGTAATTAAATTTAGCGTCAACACTAACAACTAAGGAATTTAAATTTGTGTATCATGAATTGTTTATTATAGTGTCTATAAATTTTATAAAAATGAATTGATTATTATTATTAGAGTGTATACATTTCATAAAAATGAATTTTCATTATTTTAGTGTGTATATATTTTATGAAAATGATTATATATATTTTAAAAAGTATCTGATATCTATTTCTGTGGGTATATATTGATGTAGCGATACATAATCATTCCATCATCATCATCCATTACACTCTATCCCCTAGACTCCGGTAAAGAGCGCTTTATAAATTTCAATATTATTATTTTATTATAATCAACCAATTGATGAATTAGATAAAAACTGTATTTTTATTTATTTTTATTTCAGGACTCTGGGGAAGGAAAGTACCTACTCTGTGAATATGCTTGGAATATTATTAAGCGGCTTGTTTTCCAAGTATGTCTTTTTATCTTTTGTACTGAACTTATAAACCTCATTTAGTCTGATTTTAATACATTTTTCTAAGCATTTCTCATCTTTAAATTGTCAGAATGTGTGAGAATTGTTGAGATTCTCATTTTCGTAAAGAAAATTTTGTAATTTGGAATTTCTTTGTGACAAATGAATGGAGAAATTCATTTAACCATGGAAGAATTATTTAGATAAGTACTGTAGATTAGATTATCTAAATAATTTCTCTACGATTTAACTAATAAGGCCAGTTGAAGAAATAATTGAGGGCGCTATATACATTTTTTTTATCACTAGCTATTCTGTCAGCGTTGCTTTCTTTTGAATACGTTTTTTTTTTTTATTTATTATGATGTAACAGAAAAAACCTAATGTGTCTAATTTTTTATAGAATTCTATATAATAAATGTTATTATATATATTATATAGTGTAAAAATGAATACAGTAACTAACTTTTTATGGAAAATGTATTTTATTTCATTAAAATCTTAGAAATACATTTATTTTATTGATGTACCATCACTATTGGTATCACCAGTGGGCTGCTTATTCACAAAATATGTTTTTCACATTAAAGGTTCCTGGTCCAGCATGATATTTTCAGACATGTGTTTTACAAATGATGATTATAAAACCATTTGTTGTAAGATTGTTAAATGATAAACATTTTTTTTATTTTCAGAAAAAGAAATTTGAACTTCAAGTTGAAGGCGTATCAGACGGAAGAAAAATAAATTATTACACTGGAAATGAAGCCAAGTAAGTCCACATTTTTCCTAAAGCTCTGTCTACACTATAAACTACTTTGACAAAAAAAGTGTGATGTGCCCAAATATGGTAGTGATATACCCACATATGTTAGTGGTATAACATCATCATAACCATATATGGGCACATCACATTTTTTTGTCACATTAAGTTTGATAGTGTAGACAGAGCTTTAGTTTTGAAAAATACAATGCAATAATATAACATTAGGAAATGTTCTAAACTTTTTCAGATTGTTGGCATTGGGTATATAGATCTGCCACTTGACCACTTTGAACAGTAGGCCAATAATGCCAATTAGAAAGTAAAACAAGTTATACCAGGGTTATACAGAAAGCAGAACCTACACAGAACCTACACTGATAAATGACAAGAAATGTAAATACATATACACAGATAAAATGAAATATTATTGTTAAATTTTCAGATCGAAACACCTGTTAAGACTATGCAAATTAACACATGCTTTCCAAATGAAGACTCAACCAATGGTTGACCGAGCAAGAAAAAGGGAGAACATACAAGGTCAGGTGGCTTGACATTCTCAATGTAATTAAATAATGCCCTCGGTCAACCACACTTTCAGTAAAAAGAAATATTATAGTAGACAGATCTAATCTAATTACAACTCCCTGGTGGAACCTCTCCTTTGGGACAGGCGCATTCAAGGGACACCTCTATTAAGGGGACATTTTTTCATGAATCGAATGATGGGTAAATATGTTTTAACACTATTACCAAGGCAATCTATCAACAGGATGCTGAGCTCCATAGATCATAGGGTTTATCTGTGGCTGCAACAGAATCAGTTTCACGCCACTTATTGGACACTGTGCGCTGTAGAGAATATGTACAAGTACGTAGTACGGTTGGTATTTGTTGCAGCCAGACATCAAATCAAAGGACTGTTACGAGTTCTTATCTTGGCATGGCACGCTCAATGTCCTGTTCATAACACACCCATATTAAGGGTACACTTTGTTGGTCACAAGGAGGTATCCCTGGGGATTCCACTGTAATAAAATGAATTGTTATCTACAAAAAAAATAACAGTATTGTTTAATCACAAAAACATTTTTTATTATAGATAAGAAACGGTACCGTGAATCATACATCAGTACAGACGTCTCGTGGTCAGATCTAGATAGCTCCATGACGATATCATTCACTGACGTATCGAACAAGAAGGAATTACAACGTCGATCAGTTGTCAGTCATGGTAGTTCAGCCACCACGTCTGGTATCGTCTCTGATGAACGACCTCCAATGGAGAAAAGTCTAAGTGAAGGTATGGAGCGCTCTTGAACGAATGTTTATTTAAGTTTGTTTATTTTATTTGGTATCATTTTTATTTTGAAATACAGCGTAGTAATGTTATCATCTTTTCAATTATAATATTGTTATTGTTAAGATTAATAGTGTTATATTAAGTTATTCAATTTAATCGCCTATATCTAAAAATAAATACAATTTAATGAAACCAAAACAGGGAGCATTAACAGACTGAGAATTCGATAGTATCATATAAATATAAAGGTTAAAGTTCATCCTAGTTAAATTTGTATCCAAATGATCCATGTGGTGGGTAAAAATCAACCCTTTCCTTAGTCCTTGGGTGTATGTGAGTATTTTTTATTTGGTCAGATATTTACCCTATTCTGACATAATTGTAATTATCGAATGTGACTCGAACCCATGACTTCTAGATGACACTAGCCTGGCATTCATTCATACCTTTAGACCACCACCGCTGATGGCTAGGGGTTAGATTCAAACCATAGGAAGCAGCAGGTACGCCATCATCATTTTTGATATCTTATTTGTATTTTTTTTTCTAATGTTATTTTAAAATATCCCTACAGCAGAGAATGAGTATGATGACTTAGCTTATATACCAGAAGAGGTTTTGAGGAAAAAAACAAAATCTGCGATGCTGGCGTCTACACAACTCGATAGCACGCTCACTCGCAGAGAAAACATATTAGGTTTGTACGCTTTTATCGCTAACAAAATTAACCGATAATTCACCAATAAAAATTAACCAACTGCCTGTAGAAACAGGGTTTAACCCGAAAAATTAACGAATAATTATCTCATTTAAATCAGATAATAATCGGATACATGCAATAATTTTTAACCTTTGACCTGAAGGACAAATTGTTGCGATGTGATTGGTAATGACTAATCATACGCACTTTATTATTAAAAAGTTAACCGATAACTATGTTTTGGCCGCTGCGGAAACATGTGACTCTCTATGCCCTAATCTGAATCCACTAATAAACTTCAAATACAAAACACAAAGAAATGAAATATTTTATATTAAAAACTAATCATTGTAAAACTTGATATTTTATGAAAAAAATTACAAACAAATAAATAATCTATTTTTTTTCTTTCATTAGGTAACAACAACTTCCCGATATCAGTGCCAGAGCTTCCTCTGCAACATGGTCTAAGCAACTCATTAGGTACAACAGTTAATTCAGTTGGTGGTTTTAGAAGTTCTGCTAGTGATTCTGAATTATCTGATGATGAGGTAGGTGTTATAGTATTCAACTCTCTTGCACCTTTCATTTCATAAATTAATTTTCAGCATACGCAGAGTGCACAAAACGTGAAGTTCTAGGTATTATGTCTGCATAACTTTCTCATTAATTATTCATTTTAATTGCTCTCTGTCTGGATTTAGCGGGCCTTTAGAGGCTGGAATTGACTTACCAAATTTTCAGAGTACACACCGTTTAAAACGGTTGACTGGAATAAAAGAAACTGGTTACGGGTGCTTACAAATTTTGTAAATTCAGTACAGCCTTAGTCCAAGATTATTTAAAGATAAATTGAAGAATATAACTTATACTTATAATCTTTTTTCTTTTCTAGGATGATGAACCAGAGGACCTTCGTTGTACTCACAGAAAAGAAAACACAAAAGACCGAAGAAGAGCGTCTCCACTATTGAGACCATTAGCCAGCATCGATCGGCAAAAGATTCAAGCTGAAATCCAAGGAAAGGGCGCCACAGCACCGTTTCTTAACGCACTCTGCAACGACCGCACGTTATTATTGATGCAAATCCAACAACGTGGAGAATCATACGATAATTTAGCTAGTAATGAATTATACCGGACAGAATCGGATCCATATCGGACACCTAGCAGTCAAAGTTCAGGCAAAGATGTCACAATAAACGTTGATTCAAATGACATCAACACATCGCTGACAACGTTAGTGAATCACAGTTCAATTGATTCGGATGTCCATAAGATACATTCCATGCATAACAGCTCAAGTTTGTTAGCAAGTCAGCATTTATCAAAGCATCAGACAATGTCAGGGTTGAACTCTTTACCGATTGATGGTAGGTATGAACAGCAAGGAAATAATAGATTGAAGTGTCAGACCTTACCATCTAAGATGACAGCAAGCGAACAAATGCTACTTTTAGGAGGGTCAGGGGTCATTAAAGAAGAATGTGTGTCATACTCTGCTCCTAACCTTTCCCCAGGAGCTCAAGTAGCCATCTCAGGAATGTCTTGAGTGTTGCAGGCAGATTCATTTAGCTGGGAACTTAAGTAACCATTCTAGTGATGTCTTTAGTATTCCAAGCGGATTCATTTAGCAGTGAACTCAAGTAACCATCTTAGAGATGTCTTTAGTATTCCAAGCGGATTCATTTAGCAGGGAACTCAAGTAGCCATTCCAGTGATGTCTTAACTATCTCAAGCGGATTAAGCATTAAGATGTTTCTCTTTCCAGTAGGCAGTGAAGATATGCCGAGGTAGTTTTTTGACAGCCCCAGGTGCTCAATGAGGGTGTTTTTTTAACATTCCCTTGTGAATGCTCAGGTAGCCATTTTTGTATGTTTCATGGTATAAGGATCATGCGAGTATTTAGCCTTTTATTAGCTGTATTACATACTAAAATGTAAAATGTATAGAATCTGATTAGAGCTGGTTACCTAACTCTTCCCAGTGATGAGTTAATTCATAGTATTAAGCTCTGTCTACACTATCAAACTTTATGTGTCAAAAAATGTGATGTGCCCATATATGGACCAGGCGCGGATTTAGGCGGGCGCTAAACAGGCTTTAACTCCCCTCTAAAATTTAACTTTTTAAAACAAAATAATGACTATTTTTATTTTTCTGCAACCTGCCGGATCATTTTTATCATTTATGAAATATTTAGCCCCCCCCCCCCCTAATCTATAATGCTGGAAACGCCCCTGTGTACACGATGATATCACTACCATATCTGGGCAAATCACTACCGTATTTGGGCACAAACAACTTCAATATGTGTGACTTATTATAAGCACTTTACTCTATCTCTTTGTATTGTCCCTAAAACCTTGTGTGCTGGATTAATAGCAGATTTTCTTATGCAATACAAATCAATTCAGCTTGAATCATTTATGTATAAAAACTTTTTAAAGAAGTTTCAAGTATAGGAATTTAAATATAGAATAATATTAATAATACAGTAATAATAATATTAATAATGACAATGATAATAATGGCATCCTCTATTTAAAAGGCAATTTATTTTGCATTGTTCTCCAATCAAGAAAGAACCGCGCTATTGTGTTTCAGCTACATGGGAAGTGGTTTATAAATGGGAATAAATATTAAATTGGATTAAGTACTTGTATTGCATTGATAAATATCATACTTATGCCAAGCATGTAGCCAGAATTTGTACAGAGTAAAAATTTCCATGAGCTAGCTACTGAAGGTTACCATCACTTCCCCTGCTTATCTCTAGTTTGATAAAAAGCTTTTCTTTAAAAAATGGAGGTTGGGGGTTTCTTTGAACCCCACCTGGCTATGTACTTGCTTCTACTAATACTCAATGTGTAAGGGTTGGTTCGCACTATAGAGCATATGATGTCTTTGTTTACGTCAGTGCATTTTGTATATTTGAGTTTTGCATTAATAGTGGGAACCATATTTTAATTAATTTTAACCATTATTATCAACCGTAATGTATAGTCTATCATTATTTTAAATTGTTATGATAATTACATACCTTGAAAGTAGCTTTTAAAACAAAAACGATTTAAAAAATGTGTATGAATGTGTGTACAGATGCATGTATGCTATGAATGGATGATGTGCAGATAGTGTAAAATGGGACTACTCAGTTTAGAATAAAAGTGCGACTGCTCATTTGTTTTAAAGATGTATTGTCTCCCTGAAAAAAAAATTTTGTTTGAATATACCATTTTAATGTCACATAATAGTTATCCACTTTGAACAAAAATTGAATCGAAAAATGCATGTATTTACCTGAAAAAACTGTAATTTTATGCAAAATATAGCCAAATTGGCTGCCAGCCAATGGGTTTTTGGCTGAATTTGACCATTTATTTTGTCATTTTGTATGAGAAAACATAATTTTTTTTGTTTTTTTTTTTAAGAAGGGATTAACTTTATTAAAACTACAAAATAACCTATTTAAATTCTGATTTAATTAATCTTCATTTTTCATGTTTTTGGGGGACAATACATCTTTAATCTATTTGAGAACATTAGTATACAATATAGACATTAATTTTAATTGTTTTACTAATTTAGGGTTACATTTTAAAAATGTTTGGAACTCAAGGGTCCTATTTGAGTGGACAATCTGTGTAGAGAACATTGTAAATATTTAAGTTGACACTTATTTCCATATGTAAAGTGGTTTGAAAATACAGGGTGTAACTGTAAGTGAGAATTGTTAAGCACTGAGTTCTTAAAAGTGCATATTTCTTAAGTGTGATTGCTAACCTATGTGATGTTTGAGTGAAATTCATACTTTAAATCTATTCAAACCAATGCAATGCAATGAGACAGTGTCATAATCAAAACCCAAAATGTGTTACTCTATCTCTTAAACTCTATCTCTTAAACTGTATGACCAATAATAATTTTACTTTAGCCATTTGGCTGTGTTTAAATGTCATTTTTTTTCTTCAAATTTATACCAATTTGTGAAGACTGAATGCTGCGTTTGGTTATTCTCTGCCAAAATCTCTACGTCAAGGGTTCATTGGTGGATGGGGATGGAGTTTTTTACACTCATGCTGAATATCATTAGGATAAAAAAAGTTTTTAACTTCTGTTGTTTTACCGTGTCATGTTGCTATGGTGCGTTCTTGCATTGGTGTGAGTGAGTATCTGCTGTATAAAGTAATGACCCAAAATATAATCTAACCCATTCCAATATCAAAATGCTGCAGTTATACAAAGTAAATAGTTTTTATTGTGGTACATCAACAAAAACAAATATGTATTTTAGTACTGTGTCACAGGGCTGACCTGTATCACCTGAGTTTGACCTGACCTTGTTAGGTCATCGATCATTACAAATCGAAAGTAAAATCATGATTAATTAACTCATTATTCTCAGAATTAAAGGCTACAAAATTCAGTTATGTAAATAAAATGTGATAAACAAAGAAGATATAAACCAGATAGAAACCAAATATGTCTTTTATAAAACCTATGAATTAATTAGAACTATTATATGTTACGATAATTAAGAATTATTCCGACATACATAAACTTTAGTACCTTTAAGAGTAACAAAAAGCTTAGTTTTAAGTATTGCTTATTTTTGTAAATATGATAAGTATTGTGTATATATATCGCAGTACAGTTTATAAAGTGAGTGTCTACCTAATAATATAAAAAAATGGATGGAATATTTACTTTAGCAAGTTGGTCTTTTACGGCTTAAAATTAAGAGTCTGTAAATGGAAAATGTTTTATTTATTTTAAGGGCAGTTATAATATAGTTTAAAAGCAGAATTTATGCTCTTGTTTTGTTTTTTACAGTATAAATTGTATTCTAATGTTTAATCATAAAACAACTCCATAAAGATATGGAACACATCTCAATTTGAATGTTTTCTGTAGTTTTAGTTTTATATAAAGTTATTTACTATTTGACGACAATATCTAATAATTATTATTATATATATAACGGCCAGTAACAACAAAAACAGGTTTATTTATAGTAATCAAATACATACAAATTCAGTATGTAAATGAGTAACTCGCTTTTATTTTAATTACTCTATTTTCATGATGATGTTTGTGTGGTCATATTACTGGTCACATGATGGCTGGTCACATGATGACTGGTTACATGATGACTGGTCACATGATTAATTTATTAATCACCTGATGTTTAAGTAGTGATTTTAATAATAGTCTGGCATCTGCTTCATGTTGGCATCTGTAGCAAATTGTCATGTTAATGTCTTTAGTATGGAGGTCACACCCAATTTAGGTTGAATTAAATTGTTAATTAACTTGTCTTCTTTTCTCTACTGCTGCTAACTCAATAATGTATTCTAAAAGATACAGTATTCATTTAAGTAATCACTTATCATGGCTAACAAAGAAATATTTATATCCTAATGTACTGTATATTCATTATTTTACACACTTGCCTTTGAAAATATTTTATTTAATGTTAATATATTTATATATTATTTACAGTATTATTAACCTAAAACCAGGTGTTAATGCCCTAATAAGGAGTGTATATTTACATATTATTACAATATCTATTTGCATACAGTGTCTTATGTTGCAGAATATCATATGCGTATTGAAACATGCTTTGATGATAATGTACTTAAAATATAATTTGTCTAATTTTTTTTTTCTCTCTTATGGTATAACTTGTTTACACTATTGCGATGCTGCTTACACCCCAACTCAATTTATAGTTGTCCCTTTTCCATTTATATTTGTCACTTTCCTCTTTATATCAGTCCCTTTCCTCTTTACTATTTGTCACTTTCCTCTTTATATCAGTCGCTTTCCCCTTTACTATTTGTCAATTTCTTCTTTATTATCAGCCCCTTTCCCCTTTACTATTTGTCACTTTTCCCTATATATTTATTCCTTCCCCTATATATTTGTCCCTTCTCCTATATATTTGTCCCTTTCCCCTTTAATATTTGTCCCTTTCTCTTTTATGTTTGTCCCTGTTATATTTGTCCCTTTAATATTTGTCCCTTTCCTCGTTATATTTGTCCCTTTCCTCATGAGTTTGTTGTATATACTATATATAATAATTAGCCATTTTACTGCTGTTATACCAGCAAACAGGGTTTTTGTATTTAAAAAATGTGGAAATAATTATACTCATTTTGTTTTTAAGAAAGTCTTGTAGGTTTGTGATGCTTTGTTGCGTCATTTTTATTTCCATATGTACAAAATGAAAATAAATATATATTATATTATATCTAAGTGGGAAGATAATGTAGTTTTTATGTACAGTTTGCTGTGTAAACAATTATTATATCATAATAAATATACTAATTGTATTACATCATCACCATTTCAGCCATCAACATTCATGGTTGTATTTTGTACATTTTACGTCAAACAATTACTGTAATCCGTAAACCTTATCACTATCATGCCATTGCAATCGTTGATGACATTATCACATTGCTGACATTATCAAATTCTCATTCATATGATCACCACTGTCATTCATTTGATTTCATGTTTTTATTTATTTGACATGTGTGAAAAATACGAGCAGGACGGTGACAATGATGAAATCATGAAGATCTCAAGAAGGTATACATTTTGTTATAAAGCTCTGTCTATGAAACTTTTTGTGACATAAAAATTTGATGTGCCCATATATGGACATTGTAGGATTATTGCGATAATCTTATATACGATCGAGTAATATTTGCTGCCACCTACGGTTGTGTGGTACAGTTCAGCTATAGTCGAGTTACTGTAGACATGTGTAATTGAGCTGTCCGGAAATTCCGTCTATATTTCCGTGATCTGTTCCGTACGATTGCTTGTGTAAATTACAATGATAAATGTAAGTTTATTATATTTATGTGATACTATTTGTTTAGTCATAGTTACGATATTTTGCCTTTAATTATGAGATTTATCTTGAACATGTGCTGCATCGTGGTAGCCGCCATTTTGAGTGATACGGTAGACTATATAAGACAAGGTTGTTATGATGATAGACCGAAACATTTTGTAATATTCCTAAAATATATTTAGGCTAAATTTAGTATCCGATATATTGGTTCACATGATAATGTTGATTCTTTAGATGCTATGTATGTAACTTAGAATTTCTAGGTATAGACCGGTTGCATAAGAATGTTCACTCTGAATTTGATCCGTCACGCATGAGTGATTCGTATCTGACCTCGCGTCGACTTAACTTTGCTGTAGGTTAACATTATTTATAGATCAGAGTTGCTTTTTGTTCTGAATGGAGGTTTGTTTATACGTATGAGTTAAGCAGGGATATTGATACATAATGAATATAATTATATTGTTTTAGGCTATGGAGTTATTCATGTGCTTTTGCTAACCTGAGAACGTAACTGTAGAAACTGTACGCTGTATAATCTGGAAGTATTTATGCCCGGCAAAGTTGTGAGTCATGTTAAAATCTATGTAAAATGTGGTATTATGATGAAAGTTACCAAGAACATTAATGACAAGTGTATGAGAAACATTATTGTATCTGTATTTTAATACTTAGTATTGTTTATATTTGATTATGCTTTTAACAGTTTATTTATGATTGAATGTTGGTATGGAGATTTGTAAATGATTATTGAGGTTATATGCTATGGTATAAGGTTAAAGGTTGTTTATGATTCTTTTCTGTATTTATTTGTAGAATTGAATGAGACGTTTAATAAACAGATTCATCTCAAACTTATTCCCGTGGTATATCTACTCATTTGCTAACCTGTGTGTAGTCGTCCGACCTTTTCTGTACAATTCAATTAACTGCTGCTAACCAGAGAAGAGCAACGATGGCTACGATTGACCAACTGCGGATAAACAGGAGGAACCGGAAGGGGAACCTCACGAGGGTGATAAACGAGTTATCACATTTAATGGAAAGGAAAGCTTCTGAAGCGGAGATTTCCACTGCGAAGGCAAAAGCAAAGACGCGGTTTGAGCTTGTAGAAGAGTCCCATGACAGTTTGGTCGAAAAGATAAAAGATGAAGAGGAATACGAGACAGAACAAGAGTGGATGAATCACTGCCAGGATCAATTCATGACCGCAATGGCAAGATTTGAAGTAACAAGGGATGAGGTAATCCAAGAGAACGTATCTATAGATAATGAATCTGATGATGTACTTATAAGTAATGTAACAAATAATGTGTCTGATAGTGTACCGATAGAAAATATACCTAATGTTAGTGTATCCGATGATGTGTCTAATAATGTAGATAATACATCTGATTCTAGTGGTGGTGGTACTGGTGTATCTAACGTAGATAACACTTTAGTAAGTCTGTTTAAAGCATTAACTTTGCCACAGACTCCAATAAGGCAGTACGAAGGCGATCCACTGTATTACCATGCATTTATTACTTCCTTTAATAATACTGTCTCTGGTATTCCAGAAGACAAGGTAAAGTTAAACACTTTAATGTCTTTGTGCGCTGGCAAGGCGTTACAATCGATCCAGTATTGTGTATTGAAGCCCCCTAATGAAGGGTACCAATCAGCTTGCAAAACTCTTAAAGACAGATATGGTAACACAGCCGTTATTGTGCAAGCATGGATTGGGAAAGTATTGGACCGGCCCAAAATTGATGCATCTAAGCTAGGCGACTTTGCGGATGATCTGGAGAACTGCCATGAAGCACTGTTAGCTTTAGGTTTTCTTAATGAACTTAACAATCAGAGTAGTCTAAAGCAGATAATTGATAAGTTGCCGAGATTCCTGCAGAACCGATGGCAAGGAGCGAATTACAAGCTGAAGGAAAAGGGAGTTGTACCTGGCTTAAGTGATGTGGTGAAGTTTGTCAAAGCATCGGCAAAGGAGATCAATGATCCAGTGTTTGGGAACACTACCAACGCTACGGCTGAAGTTCAACAGTCGAGACAGAAGAAACGCCAGGTAAATAACGTTAATGCTTCAGTTCCTTCACAGAGTTCTGCAAAAGAGAAGTTTCCAAAGTGCTGGATATGCAAGTCTGATGCACATTGGCCAGATGAGTGTGAGAAGTTTAGCCAGATGAAAGTAGAAGATCGATTCGAGCTGGCAAAATCTAATCATGCATGCTTTTCCTGCCTCAAGATAGCAGGACGCAACCATCGGCTGAGTAATTGCTCAAGAAAAAAGGTATGTGGAGAAAAGATGGGCGAGAACAACTGTAACAGGTATCACCACAAACTTCTTCATTTAACAAAGAAAGCTGGTGTCGGCCATGTGAGTGTTATTGGTGATAAGGAGCCTTTGCTGTGTGTTCTAGACGTAGAAGTGATTGGGAAAAATGGGAGTCATGTGGCAAACGTTATGCTGGATCTTGGGTCACAGGGAACTTTTGTGAGAACGGATTTCGCCAACAAATTGGGGATTGGTGGAAAGAGTGTGGCTGCAGCAATAACCAAAGTAGGAGGCGTGGAAGAAATCTTCGAGTCACGGTTGTGTGAAATAAAGTTGCAGGGAATGGATTCGTCTGTTCACAACATCAAAGCCTTAGAAATGCTGACCATCAACGATGTGAACAGTGTCAACATAAAAAATTTAGAGAAATTTTTTAATATGAAGAATACTCTGAGAAGACGAGGTGGGCCGATAGACATCTTAATTGGAGTCGATCATGCCTATTTGATGACCGGAGAAACCAAGAAGACTAATGGCCTAGTGGCATTGAAGACGCCATTGGGATGGGCTGTATTTGGTGGTACCAGAAGGATGCAAGGTTTAACCAGGTTATGAATGTGAAAGTAAGCAAACCAGTCAATTTAGACAACTTTTGGTCCGTTGAAGCGATGGGTGTCGATGTTGGAAATTGTGAGTGTAAGGCAAGACTTAGCGCAGTAGAAGACATGGAAGGGAAACTAATTGAAGACTCTAGTTCGAAAGTTGGCAATCAGTGGTTGATTCCCTATCCATGGGCGAAAGATCCATCTCAACTTCCCAACAACAGAGGCCAAGCAATTAAAATGCTAAATGGTTTAGAGAAAAGGTTGAAGAAGAATAAGGAGCATGGTGCGGCTTACCAAAAACAAATGGAGGAAATGGTCAAAAAAGGATTTTCTCGCAAATTAAACAATACGGAAATGAAATTATATCAGGGACCTGTTCATTACTTACCACATCATGCGGTAGTCAGGGCTGAAAATAAGAGTACACCCGTGAGGATTGTATTCAACTCGGCAAACCGATGCCAGGGGGAAGCGATCAATGAGTACTGGATGAAAGGTCCAGATCTATTGAACAATCTGAGTGGGGTGCTGATGCGGTTTCGTGAAAGAGAAGTTGCTGTCTGTGGGGACATTTCAAAGATGTACCACCGAGTGCTGATACCAGAAATGGACCAGCACGTACACAGATACTTGTGGCGAGATCTTAATTCTGATCGAGATCCTGATACCTATGTTATGCAAGTGTTGACATTTGGGGATAAGCCAGCTGCGGCGATGGCGCAAACTGCTCTCAGGTTAACCGCCAAAGAGGGTGAGGAAATGTATCCAAGAGCTGCGCATGTGTTGAAGAACGAGACGTACATGGATGACATATGTGTTTCGGTGACAACGATCGAAGAGGCGAAAACCCTAACCAAACAGATGGATGCCGTGTTAGGCAACGGAGGATTTAATATCAAAGAATGGATATCAAACAAACCGCTAAACAATGAAGAAAGAAAAGATAAGGAACAAAAGGTTCTGGGTGTCTCATGGAACTACGCGGATGATACACTGAAGGTTAAGGTGAAGCTAGATGATGACATTACGAATGCAGTAGTAACAAAGAGAAAGGCGTTGGGTATGATTGCGCAAGTTTTCGATCCAATTGGATTTTTGGCGCCAGTGGTTGTGAAGCTGAAAATAAAGATGCAAGAACTATGGAAGTCAGGTGTTAACTGGGATGAAGACCTGCCTAATGAAACTCAACAAGAATGGAGAATATTACTAAAAGAACTCAACAATGCAAGTGAAATCAAGCTGCCAAGATGTCTGACTCCGGATAATTCTACTGACGCGCAATTGATAATTTTCTGTGATGCATCTGAAAAGGCGTATGGGGCCTGTGCTTACCTGAGATGGAGACTGCAGGATGGTTTATTCAAAACAAGATTCGTTACTGCAAAGTCTCGAGTGGCACCGCTAAAAAAGTTGACCATCCCAAGACTAGAGTTACAAGCCGCAGTTATGGCTGCTAGAATGGGTAAATCTATAACTGATGAATCATCGCTGCCATTAACAGATGTATTGTTCTTCACAGACAGCATGATAGTGTTGGGTTGGTTAAAAAAGCCATCATGCTGCTATAAGCAATTTGTAGGTACGAGAGTACTGGAAATACAGAACAAAACGAAACCTGAGAATTGGAGACACGTGTCCGGAGTGGAAAACCCGGCTGACGATGTTTCTAGGGGAATTCCAGTGACAAACTTAAATGGAAGATGGATAAGAGGGCCGCCATTCCTGCAGAGTCCAATGCATGAGTGGGAACAAGAGAATTTGAGAGTGGAAGACGATGACAGTGAAATAAAGCTTGTAAAATTTACTGGAAATGTAGAGATAAAGCAAGTGAGACCGGAGGTGGAGATTGATAACTGTGAAACGTGGGAAGAAATGTTGGAAGTCTATAGAAGGAGAATCTATGGTGATGATTCACCAGCACTGGATGTCTATAAAGTCAGGGACATTGAGTTACTACTTTTGCGAAGGGTACAAAGAGAATGTTTCGCAGAGGAATTACAATTGCTTCGAAATGGTAAAGGTGTCCAGAGTAATAGCCGTATATGTAACTTGGATCCTATGTTGGAAGCAGAGAATGAAGTGATCAGAGTAGGAGGACGGCTTAGAAATGTAGAGAAAATAGACTTGGATGTTCACCCAATACTATTGGATCCGAAACATCGCATCACCAAATTGCTAATTAGAAGGGCGGATGCTAATGTATTCAATCACAGCGCAGGACCTAATCAAGTTTTCGCGTACTTAAGAAGAAAGTACTGGATCCTAAAGGGAAGAAGCCAAATCAAGTCTGAATTAAGTAAATGCATTGAATGTCAGAAATGGAGGAAGGGACCAGAAACCCCTAAGATGGCAGAACTTCCAGAAGCTAGACTAAGAATTGGTAAACCACCATTTTTTTCTACTGGAATGGACTGTTGGGGTCCTATGATGGTGAAGGTTAGAAGATCCCAAGAAAAACGATGGGGATTAGTTTTTAAGTGTATGACGACTAAGGCAGTTCATTTGGAGATTCTTCATAACATGAATACAGATGCTTTTATCATGGCGTTTAGACGATTCGTGTCTCGCAAAGGAGTCCCGAAGGAATTGTACTCCGATTGTGGAACAAACTTCAGGGGAGCGGAAAGAGAATTGCATGAGTGCTTCAAGGCTATGAGCCCAGCTTTGCAAGAGAAACTAGCACAACAACAGGTAGAGTTTAAATTTAATCCTCCCAACGCACCACACTTCGGAGGCGTCTGGGAAAGAGAGGTTAAGTCGGTGAAGAATGCCATTAAGTGTTCCTTGAAAGATCGAGTAGTAACGGAAGTTGTGTTGCAGACAGTGATAGTTGAAGTGGAAGGCCTAATGAACTCAAAGCCGCTGGGTTATGCATCATCCAATGTTTCCGATGCTGATCCGGTTACTCCGAATGTTCTGTTAATGGGTAGGCGTGACCCATCTTTACCATTTTCATTAGTCAGTCCTCAAGAAATCAAAAGCAAGAAGCAATGGCGCCATAGTCAGCTTATCATTGACTTATTTTGGAAAAAGTTTGTATCGGAATATTTACCAAGTCAACAAATCAGACAGAAATGGGATAAAGAGACAGAAAACTTGAAGGAGGGTGACCAGGTGTTAGTTGTTGACAACCAAGCACAGAGAGGAGATTGGTTAACAGGAGAAGTACTGAAAGTTCATCCCAGTGCAGATGGACGAGTAAGGGTAGCGGATGTGAAAATGAAAGAAAAGGTATACAAACGTCCAGTCGTAAAATTGATCAAACTGGAGGAATGGAAGCATTAAGCTATACTGTATTGAAGTATCACAGCTGAGCTAAGATGGATTAGTTTCTTTGTATTAAATTATTAATCTGTTTAAGTTTAATACACGACTTGCTTAGTTTAGAGATATTGTATTTGTATCATGTAGTTGCCTTTATTTAGTTGATCTTTTGAAATGTTATAAATGTTTTGTTATAATGAGATTTCCTCATTATCGGGGGGAGTGTAGGATTATTGCGATAATCTTATATACGATCGAGTAATATTTGCTGCCACCTACGGTTGTGTGGTACAGTTCAGCTATAGTCGAGTTACTGTAGACATGTGTAATTGAGCTGTCCGGAAATTCCGTCTATATTTCCGTGATCTGTTCCGTACGATTGCTTGTGTAAATTACAATGATAAATGTAAGTTTATTATATTTATGTGATACTATTTGTTTAGTCATAGTTACGATATTTTGCCTTTAATTATGAGATTTATCTTGAACATGTGCTGCATCGTGGTAGCCGCCATTTTGAGTGATACGGTAGACTATATAAGACAAGGTTGTTATGATGATAGACCGAAACATTTTGTAATATTCCTAAAATATATTTAGGCTAAATTTAGTATCCGATATATTGGTTCACATGATAATGTTGATTCTTTAGATGCTATGTATGTAACTTAGAATTTCTAGGTATAGACCGGTTGCATAAGAATGTTCACTCTGAATTTGATCCGTCACGCATGAGTGATTCGTATCTGACCTCGCGTCGACTTAACTTTGCTGTAGGTTAACATTATTTATAGATCAGAGTTGCTTTTTGTTCTGAATGGAGGTTTGTTTATACGTATGAGTTAAGCAGGGATATTGATACATAATGAATATAATTATATTGTTTTAGGCTATGGAGTTATTCATGTGCTTTTGCTAACCTGAGAACGTAACTGTAGAAACTGTACGCTGTATAATCTGGAAGTATTTATGCCCGGCAAAGTTGTGAGTCATGTTAAAATCTATGTAAAATGTGGTATTATGATGAAAGTTACCAAGAACATTAATGACAAGTGTATGAGAAACATTATTGTATCTGTATTTTAATACTTAGTATTGTTTATATTTGATTATGCTTTTAACAGTTTATTTATGATTGAATGTTGGTATGGAGATTTGTAAATGATTATTGAGGTTATATGCTATGGTATAAGGTTAAAGGTTGTTTATGATTCTTTTCTGTATTTATTTGTAGAATTGAATGAGACGTTTAATAAACAGATTCATCTCAAACTTATTCCCGTGGTATATCTACTCATTTGCTAACCTGTGTGTAGTCGTCCGACCTTTTCTGTACAGACATGATGATGTCATATCACCATACCATATTACCATATTTGGGGTACTGTATTTCCATTTGGGTACATCACATTTTTTTTTTTCAAACTAGTTTGACAGTGTAGACAGAGCTTTACATTTAAAAAGTGGCACAATAATGCAAGACAAAAAAAACCATTTCTAGTTTGAATTCATGACATCTTGATGGTCAAGGTATTTTCTGGTTGGAATTCAAGACATCTTGATGGTGAAGGTGAACTCATTATCATCTTGATGGTCAAGGTCAGCGTATTACCTTCGTCTGATGGTCATCACCTTTTTAACTTTGGACCAACTGATCAATACAAAGATTATGAAGGACCTCCATAACTATCATACTAGTACTACTGTATTGATAAAGATTGGCTGTCTGTCATATCAAGATAAGGTATTTACTACTACTGTGACCCAAATATCCAGGGACTATATTATATCCATGGATGATGGCTGGTACATAACCTATTTACTGTGATCCCAATATCCAGGGACTTACATTATATCGAGGGATGATGTCTGGTCCAAGCTAGTATTACTGTGATCCAAATATCCAGGGACTACATTCTACCCAGGGATGGTGTCTGGTACAAGCTATTTACTGTGATCCTAATATCCAGGGAGTCGGACTAACATTCTACCCAGGTTTAATGGGATGATGTCTGGTACAAGTTATTTACTGTGATCCTAATATCCAAGGACTACATTTTACCCAGGTTTAATGTCTGGTACAAGTTATTTACTGTGATCCTAATATCCAGGGACTACATTCTACTCAGGGTAATGTCTGGTACAAGTTATTTACTGTGATATCCAGGGACTACATCATACCCAGGGATGATGTCTGAAGCTACTGTATTTAATGTAATAATCTTATCAGCATCAAGGGAGTGACTACATGATACCCTGGGCGTGTGGTACACAACATGTTGTTTGGTTAATACACTAGCTTATGCTGAATTATGCTTTTTGTGTTTTCAGTTTCTCGCTGTTAATGTAATAAAAGAGCATTTTACTACATCACAGTCGGCACCGTGAACTGTATATCGTAACATTGATTGAATTACATGTTTGTGTTTGTTGACATTTTAATGAAAAATGGAATTAACCATTAAATAGTTTCTCTTCAGAATTATGTTCATCATATGTGTTCAGGCTTATCATTTAGCCATGAATTTAGTAAAATGAAATTATTTGTTATACCAGGGAGATCCCTGGTTATACCAATGATTATTAATAGATTTAAACAAATGTTGACAAAATGTAATAGACCATCTTCACATGCCCTCCCACTCAAAGGGCGTTGCTAAATTGTATGAATCACTTTGTTTGGACATACAACAATGTATTATTTTTACACAATAACCCATTATGTTATGCCACCTGTAAACAAATGAAGGTGAGTGAGGGTACCCCCATTAGCACCTCCATATTAGTGTCGTCATTTAGGCTGCATAGCTTCCTATCATAGTGCCAGCCAAATGCAGAAAACTCTGTATTATATACTGTAGTTATTAAAATGTGATATAGATCATCTTGCTAAAATAAAAAACTTCGAACTGGTTTTATCTGGTTTTGCAATTTACATAATTATTTTTATTGGTGTATAATATCTAGTATAGAATATTTTTTCACAACTTTCACAAAAATAAAACACACGTCTTAGACGGAAAGGGAAATAGACAGTTTGTCATAATTTCCTTCAATGTCAATCATTTTTCATTAAAACATTATTCTTCTTCCGTTTGTATTTGAAGCCAGGACATTAATGACTTTACTGCCAAATTTGATATACAGACAAATTTATGTCATTTTTGCTATTTCCTTTGCTGATTGGCCTACAGTAATTAATGGTAAACCAAATTTGGAAATACCCAACATGCTTTTAAACATGAAATTAACATTGATTATGTTGAAAACGGTATGACACACTATTCCCTGGTTATTTTAAGATCAAATAATGTAATGTAATTTTAGCGATATTTAGGGTCTTTGACTATTTAAAAAAATATATATTGCTACTACTAGTATAAAACATGTATACTTTTTTTACTATTAAATTATATATACCCATTAACAATAGTAATTTAACAATTTAATTAAAAGGCAGTATAAGTCTAAAAGAAAAACACATTACTTTATCTCCTGAACAGAATAAACGATTTAAACTGGATATAATATAATTATAGATAGGGTTATTTTTGTAAAAAAAAAAGAAGTATTATCATGGTATTTATATAGCAATTCCTACAAGTCTCAATCAATAGCATTCACATTTTCTAGAATTTTCATGCAAAAACTGTATTACTGTAATTGTTGTTTAAAAATATCACCTATGTAATGACGTGTGTTTTGGTGGTTACATGACGTTGCGACATTGTGACGTAATTATTTGCAATAACTAAATCGATCCTTGATGTTGACAATAATATATGATGACGTCATGTTTAATACAAACGTTCCTTGATCCAACACGTTTCCACCAACGTCCGGCGGATAAAATTTGCATAATCACATAACATTCCGCCAAGGCGTAGCCAATTTATTTGCATTATTATTTTATTACCTAATATTTATTATAACAATTTAATAACAAAATAAGTCATATTTGTTTAGAGTCATAAAACTAACTGAAAATGTTTGTAAGTTTGGTAAAATTTTACCGTGTGGTGAACTATTTGATTAGTCGGATGGATACGGTAGTGATAGGGTAGACGCTACTATATAAAGGAGTGGGCGATTAGAAAGCGTCATGTTAACGTTGTTAGGATTCGTTGAATATGCTTGTGTTTAGTTGTGGTCTGGAAACGCATTCATTGTTGTCTGATTCTTTTCGTAGTCGTCTAAAAACTGTGAGCTCGTTGTGATATTAGATCATATTTTTCATTAATTCTTATAAAGTAATATGTAAATATTAATCTTATAGCAAGTAATTAGTTAAATAATTAGTTTTAGGCAGTAAATTTAATCGTTTTTGTGGGATGAAGATTCTGAAGTTCAAAATGGCGTCGAGTGGTATCTTTACCATCTGTAGACCAGTTTTGCTTTATTTTGTTGGCTCTTGAGATATGTAGGATTATGTGCTGTCGCATTTTAGCAACTTCATGGAGAAATTGTTGGAACTGAAAGAGAAAATAGTGGTTATTTTTTGAAGATGAAATTGTGTCTGCAATGTCCATGGGCATGATTTGTTCCATCCTATTTTTTGTTGCCGAATAATGAATTGATTTTATTGAAGTAACGTTTTCTTTTGATTGCAAATCGACGAAGAACATTCCCAATGTATTGACAGGTAAATTAACAACGAAGTCTGTTGTTTTTCAAATTGTATTTCGATTTAGCCTAAATTGTGTTTTTTTATCAGTGTATTTTGAATATTTAAAAGGCATGGTAGTAGCCTAACCTGTTTATATGCTTGGTTTTTTGTCGCCTAAGGCTAATCTAGGAGGCCTACATACAGTATAATAACTGTTTTTTTAGGCCCAGGCCCTAGTTTATTTTCATCTGTAACATTGAACATATTTTTTTATTTAATGTAATCCTACAATTGATAAGAACCGTGGATGTGACAAAAATAATTGAAATTGTTCTAGTTGGATAAAAATCGTACAGTGTTACTATTATAATCTTTCATTTTTTATTTAGGAATTTCCAATAACCAGTGGGCCAAGAACGCGAGAAGCAGATATTTTAATAATTTATAATTGGAGGATTCAACTATTTACCCTAAGGACAGTACAGTAGCCTTTACAGAAAACCTACTAGTCAATCGAAGTTTAAATCATAATGTATAGAGTAATGTAACATTTTTTATTACGGGTTCGGGGGGTTATAACCAATTTCTTTTACCTTAGTTGTAGGTAGTTGACAAGTGTCATGAACATGGAAGAAGATTCAATAGTTTAAAGATAAGTCTCGAAAATGAATTTTACATAGATTTAAAAATAAGTTTCCGTTATTATTGCGTGTAATTTTGTAAATGGGTGGGGTGGGCGAATAACATCTTTGTTTTCCCCTTGTAGATGATTTGTCACAGCTTTTTAACCCGGAAAGAAGGCGCTTTAAAAAATTCGTCGGAAACCGGTTTAGTTAGAACCTATACCATAGAGAGAGGGAGTGTCTAAATTGTATGACTCGTCTATTATACCCCTAAATGGAAAGTACTGATACTCAATTGGAACATTTAAAAACATCTGGTTAAGTTTTGGATATTGGGTAAGAGAAGTAGAGCTAATTGTAATATCGATATTGTTTGTCATAAAGTATATTGGGGAGGGTGGGGAAAAATCTGTTTTTTTATCTATTTAGGATATCCCACCAGTGGAAAATATTGCCAAGCTAGCTAGCTGCAACATTAGCCTTTTTAGTCGAGATTCCTGCAAGTCATGGTTGTCAGGGGTGATTCAGCAGGTACTAAGTGTGAACGGCCTTACAAATTCAGCAGGTTACCGAGCCTAGCAGCCCATGTTTTCGGACAAGTTCACCAATCTTTCAAAACAAGTGTACCAACCTTTTCAAAACAAGTGTACCAACCTTTTCAAAACAAGTGTACCAACCTTTTCAAAACAAGTGTACCAACCTTTTCAAAACAAGTGTACCAACCTTTTCGTGTACCAACCTTTTCAAAACAAGTGTACCAACCTTTTCGTGTACCAACCTTTTCAAAACAAGTGTACCAATCTTTAAACAAGTTACCGGTCTTTCTGGAAAAGCTTACCAATCCATGCGTACCGATATTTCAAACAAGTTGACCAATCTGGATTCTTCTCAAACATAAGTATCTTGGTTGTTTATTTTTTTTTCTACTTCAAATTCCTGACTATTAAATCGTAACTAAATTGGTTTTCACCGTGGCTAATTACCGGCATGACATCCCACGTGGTAAGAGTCTTAATTCAGATAACATAATTTATGTCGCAAAGAAGAAATTAAAATAATTGATAAGAACCAGAGAACTATAGTCATATGTTTTATTAATTGGAAGTTAATTTGTTTTATGTATTTTGGTGCATGCAAGAGGCATGTTTTTTGTGTTAAATTTTGTACAGTAGAGTAAATGTTAACAAAGAAAGGGTTGGTTGTTGGGGTAGTGGGTTGGTTCTTTTTTTTCTATCTTCCGATTTCTACTATTCAGGTCGTTGATAGTAGCGGTCATCGTGTTTCCTTGTATTGTTAAACAGCTTGTACCTTATTCTGACCAAGTAAACTTTACGTGAATGAAAAGTTTTCAAGATAAAAGCCGGGCGAGTCGAGTAAACGTTGTTGCGTAAGCCAAAAGATAATGTATGTATCTACAGTTTCAAACCGAATGGTGAAAATTGGGATGTGGGGAGCTAGTTTTCTTTTTTATCTCCATTTTGATATTAGGTTAAAAAAAAACCCTCTCATTGAAGTTTGTAAAAGAGACCTTGGGTGTGTTGGAAACAGTGTGAAGATATCAATCAAGTCTACAAACTAAATGCGCGAGTGTACAGTACATAGATTTCAAGTAAGCCTTGGATTGGAGTTTGTGCATGTTTTTGTTTTCGTAGTGAATCTTTGAGGGAGGGTGGGGAACAATGATTTTTGTCTGTTCTTTTTTAAATAGCTTCTAGTGAAGAATTTGTTCAAGTTACAAGAGCATTTGAATCTGCTACTCTATCAATCTGCCATAAAATGGTTTACCAAGCTTCTCGGGATGCAAATGGTTAACGGTCGCAGTTTGGTTTTTTTTCTCTTTGTATTTTCTACAGGTTCCAACTCCTGCCATTCAAGTTTGAAACTGTTCCTAAAACCAGTAGGTTATTTTTTAAAAAGGCATAAAATTTGGGTTGAACTTTACTCGAGAGGGTTGGCTGTTGGGAAAATGGGTTGGTTGTGTTTGTTTCTTGTCTAGGTTTGGATATTTCATCTTCGTAGGAAGAAAGTCTTGTGTTGCTTACAGAAATAGTAAAGTGTGAAGGGGAAAAAAGGCAAGTGTGCCCACCCAGTAGCATAAGATATGTACTGTATTAAGTAAAATGGATTTGTTTAATTTAAAGTTTCATAAAATGAGGGTTGGCTGTTGGGAAGTGGGTTGGTTCCTTTTTTCTCTTTTTCCAGTGTTATTTAGATTTGAATTTCAAGTTGAATACACTTAAACATGTCGTCCACACCGGCTTTGGAAAACTTGATGAGTTTGTGTGCGAGTGATTCCATTAAGCAAGATCTTTTAACAAGTTCATAGATTAGAAGTATCAAGTAAGCCTCAAGTTTGCAAATTAGATGGTTTTTCAAGTTTAATTGTTGTCGAAGCATCGGGGAGGGCGGGAGACAATTATATGTCTTTGTTTTCATAGAGATGTACCCATTGCAGCAGTGTAGTAGTACCTATTGCAAGATTAACTTTTCTGATGTTGGAATGGTGTATTAGGATGAGGTGTTGATTGTAGTGGGACCCAAGAAGACTTGTTTGTTTTGTTTGTTTGTTTGTTTTTTCTTTCCCATATTATCTACAGGTTTTCAATATCCATGCAAATTTGAAATTATCAACAGTAACAGTTATTCATTAATACTGTACATCAACACAAGGGAAATGGGTTTGGGGAATATTTTTTTTATATTTTTGTCGCTATACAGGTTGAACTTTATGTCGTCTGTAAAACCGCTATCTTGGTAATGATTAAGAAAGTTCTGAACATCCAAGTCTCCTCAAGTTCAGGTTTTTCAAGTAAGGTTCAAAGGAAGTCGATAGATGTGATTTGTCTAGTTGTTTTTCGTTGTTTGTGATGGGGTGGGGAGCGTAATAAAATGATTATCTTTTATCTCGGTAGCATTTTCATAACAAATTATTTTCTCAACGTACAAAAAGCTTCGACACCGCTTAATACTAAATTGCAAGAAAGTGAGCGAGTACTACGGTATGGAAAAGTAGGAATTATGATAGAAGATTCGCAAGTAGTGTTGCAAGTAGGAATAGGTCGTTTTAAATTACGTATTCGCCAGTAAATATTTTGTATTTAAACATAACCATGGGTAGGCTGTTGGGGATGTGGGTTTTTTTCTCAAAATTTTACAGATCTAAGTCGTTGAGCGATTACGTCCCTGGAGTATTAAACGAAACATGAGGTGTGGTGTTGTATAAGTTGGCTATCATTGGGAAATCATTGGAAATTGAGAAGACTCTGTTCTGAAGTCGTCGTTTGGTTCTAGGAGATATCGCCGTGTTTTTTTTTTTTCTTTCCCTTTCCTTTTTATCTTGTGTTTACACAGGTTTCAAAATGCAAGTGTTGCGGTAGTTTGTCAGTTTTACGCGTTATAGTCGTAGTTCAAGAAGAACAATCCATAATGAAAGGTATATGCATGAATTGTTTCAACTTGCATAAAGGTAACATTTTGTAATGTACTGTATTTAGCATAAAATGTTGTGCAATAACGGGGTTGGGAGTGTAAAAAACGGGTTGGTTTCTGTTAGTTTCTCCATATAGGTTTGTGGACAGTTGCATACAACGAATTGAAAAAGAACCAAGTTGATGTGGCACAGATATTTCACATTTTGTATGTAAGCAAACTTGTATGTTTTCATCCTAACCATTGAAAGTGTTGTAAATATTTTGGGAGAGGGAGTTTGTATTTTTTTATATCCTACAGGACAAAATCGTAATCAAACCGGCATTTCTATCGGTGTATGAATTCGTAAATAAACGCAGACGCAAAAAGGTATATGTAATGATAAATTGTTTAATTTACTATGTTAATGCTACCATATTGGTTTCGTTAGTAATTTGTAAGAACTCTAATGGGGTTGGCTGTAGGGTACGTGGGTGGAATTTTTTTATATTTGTGTTATGTAGGTTAACAAGATTTAATGGTGCGAGAAAGATATTCTTCAGAGATTATCAAGACCTATTATTTTTGGTGAATTTCTCCTCTCTTTGGAGCTTACTACAGCTTTGTTAAATAAAAGCGATGACCAATTTATTGTTGGTGTTTGTCAGAAATAAACGCGGATGAAAAAAGGTATACTGTATTTTACTTACTAGTTTGAACATATATATTGGTTTTGTCAGTAATTTGTAAGAATTTTAATGGGGTTGGCTGTAGGGAATGTGGGTGGAATCTTTTTGTATTTGTGTTATGTAGGTTGCCAAGGGTTTATGGTTTTGAGCAAGACATTTTCAGTGATTTTCAAGCGTTTGATTTCCATAACTGTGAGTTTTCCCCTTCAAACAAATACTTCGTGTTTTTTTTTTCGTGCGTGTATATAAAAACAGTAGTTTGTATTTACCAAAAGAACTTTTGTATTGTATATCATAATCTTGGATAGAACCTATAATTTGCACAATGTGTTTTAATTTCATGGTTTCTTGATTTTCAATTTAATTTAGTGTTTGTTTTACCATAAACTTGTTGCATGAGGGGTGGGCTTGTTTTAGTTCATTTTTGCTCTTCAGGTGACAAAACCTGCCTGTCTGTGCTGTTAGAAAATGACATTTCCACCACCTACTGCCAGATATATCTATCTACACATTGTATAACTCTATAGTCAAAAGAACCAAGCACATTTGAAGCTTTCTTCCATCACTACTACTACTACTACTATCGCAAACTAACATGAGTATCAACTGTGAGTTGCTTGTACTTTTAGTTCTTAATCATCTACCTTTTTAACGATTTATGGCTTTAGGTGTTACAACACTGAACATTTTGTTTAATTACATTGGCCGATTACTTTCTGAAAAGCGTTGCTAGTTTTGCAAAAAACATTGTATCATTTGCGTGTGTTTATTTTTTGTTTTCATCCTAAATTAACCCAACCTTTTGGTTACTGCTTTAGATAATAACTCGTTTTTCATTTTGTTAGCACTGTATTTGATATACATATCATTGGGTGTATGCGGAGGGATTTTGTTTCTTATTCTGTACTTCCAGATAATAACACTATATGTTTGAACAATCTACTATAATACAATTAGCTTTGCGATGTCTTCTCACAGCATTGCTGTAGAATCCGATAAGGATAGCACCACTGTATATATTTCAAATGGTTTCTTCTTAATAATAACAGGTATGATAATCGTTTGTAATAACCGCTAAACAATTGTATCCTTGTGTTCGCATGGATTAATAATTATTTATTATTGTCACAAGATCAGCATGAAATCAATCGTATAGGGGGGTTTGGGGCAAACTATACTTTTCTGCTCACTTTTCAGAAATCAAAAGCATTGTATCGCTGACTGCACTTCATGTATCATTTAGTAGTGGCAAGATGTGTTCATTTTTAGCAGCAGTAGAGCAAGCATTTGGTTTGGATTTGTGTGCATATTTGTTTTATTTATTTGGACTAAAGTGAGCATTGGTAAAATGCATGAAGAAGTTTGAACTTGTGGTAAACCTCAATGTAAGAAGTAAAAGCCTGAATTGGCGGAGGGAAAGTATTTTGGAAGCTACTACCCGTGCTACCTTGCTTAGAAATGGGGAGTGGGATTTGCAGCCTTTTTAGCAGTGTATGTTAAGGATCTGTGAAATGATTGGGACTTGTACACATTATGAACTTGGTTGAAAAAAAGAAGCAAGAAATCTTGCAGATTGGGGAAAAATTGCTAGGGACATTACTTGATTAAAGAAAGAAGCGAGAAATCTGGTAGATGTTGGCAAAATTTCTAGGGACATAACTTGATTGAAAAAAGAAGTGAGAAATCTTAACAGATGTGGGCAAAATTTCTAGGGACATAACTTGATTGGGAAAAAGAAGTTAGAAATCTGGCAGATCTGGGCAAAATTGATAGGGACATAAACACAGGCGTGTAAAGAATAATTTGAAGAAGTTGAAATTTAAGAAATGGTGTTATAAAAGTTATATTCTGAACATTTTTATTGGTTAGTATAAAAGATAAGTATATACAGTAATTTGATTGCCATACATTGTCATATGCAACATGCTTTCTTGTGTGTGTTTTTTGTTTGTTTCCCCTTCATTTTCAGACTTGTAACAAAACAGTGACTTAGCTGGGGTAACTAGGTATAGAATCGGTATCAAGATAGGAGTATGGTGAATTGTCGTTTTTCTCTTGACTACTTGTGTGCTTCCCTATGCTGTAAAGTTTCATGTACGCGCAAAGTAAATGGTTATCGAGTACCGTGAGTGATACTAGTGAAAAAGCAGTATTTTTTTGTTTACAAATATACCTTGTGTGTTTTGTTTTTCTCGTAACATAGTTCAGTTTCAGGTTTCTTGGCAAAAAAAAAATTGGATTGGTGTAATGGTTAATGGTACTAGAATGGTTTTGGAAAGTAGTGACATCCCAAACATGGCCTTGTAGTGTTGAGTGGTTGGAATGGGGAACTGTACTTGAGACGAGACCAATGATTCCAATGGGAGGAGGGCAAAGAACGTGTAGACAAAGATAACAGGGACCACCCAGTGTGTTGTGAAAAGACCAGGGACTACTTTACCATAAGGGACCAACTTCTTGGGCGTTGCAGTATTTTAGGACTCAGGGACCACTATCCGGCATTTAAGGGACCAGCTTCTTCCGGTGTTGCGGTAGTTAAGGAGGGACAAGCTTCTTCAGGTGTTGCGGTAGTTTAAGAGGGACCAGCTTCTTCAGGTGTTGCGGTAGTTTAGGAGGGACCAGTTTCTTCATGTGTTGCAGTAGTTTAAGAGGGACATGCATCTTGGGAATTGCAGTATTTTAGGAGAACCCATTTTCCAGATGAAATGATCGTATTAGGTGTCAATATTAGGACAATGGTATTCTTCAAGGAGTTGATCATTAAAACCAGACCAACATATCACAGGGACCAGACTATGCCATCATAATCAAACAAGAAACCGCCCATAATTCTTAATATAGGAAAATACCAAATATGGTTGGGGGAGCAGACATTCAAGTCACATCAACATGCAAGGGACCAAAATCATTGTTAATATTGTGAATAGCCACTTCTTTGTAAATACAGTAATTGTAAAATATTTATACAAAATTTTGTAGAAATTGCACCGATAATTGTTGTATACATATTGTGTAGGTTTGCCTCGTTGTCGGTCGGTAGATTACTGGTATATAAAACATGTTTAAAATGCATTAATTTACGGTAATTTAAAAACAAATACAGATATGCATGAAGGTTTACGCCGTAACTATACATGTTAAAAGAAAATGAATAGTTTCTATAGCCACATCTTTTTAAACGATTGTAAAATATTTAAATTTTGTAGAAATTGTACTGATTAATTGTTGTGTACGTATTTTGTATGGTTGTCGGTCGGTAGATTACGTTATAAACAAAATACGGGTATATAAAACAAGTTTTAAATGCATTAATTTACATTAATTTAAAAACAAGTACAGATGCACAAAGGTTTACGGTTTTGTAAATATACATATACATATATATATAGAAAAAATGGTTAACTTACTTGCTTAAAAATTACAATTATTTTTTTGAAACTTAACCAATAAATCAAATAAAGTAATAACAATTTTTAATTAATCTGAAATAGAAATTAAACACACTGTAACAGGTAATAAACGGACAAACGCAAAATAACATAACATAATTAGTAATTGACCAAAAATAAAAATTAAACATGCTGTACAGGTAATAAATGAAAATGTTCGAAAAAAGATTAATACAAGTTGTTCATAATAAAGTTGAAACTATAAAAAATAAATATTATAACAATAAAATATAATATAAAAAATGATCTGTTAAAATTGAATTATAAATACAAATCTATAGTAAAATGTTTAGCCTTAGAAATAGTATCGTGTGATGAAATTAAGGTGTTTCATCGTTGTAAAATCTAAAAAATAAATACAGTATGTTGAAACCTAAAAATTGAATATGTTGTGAATATTAGACACACAAAAAGTAAGAATTTGTTAAATCTAAAAATTGAATATGTTGTGAATATTAGACACACAAAAAGTAAGAATTTGTAAAATCTAAAAATTGAATATATACAAAAGTAAAAAGGTATATTATGGTTTAGCAATTACTATCACTGTCGCATGTATTTTTAAATAATATTTATCATGTAGAATCACTTGAGCTATAAATTGTATTATTTTATATAGTTACAAAATGTTTATTGATTTACAATTACAATTTAAAAATGTACACAAATCTAGTACAAATTATATAAATATATTCATACCAATTTTGTTAATTACATCTAAATGTTTACAAAAAAGTAAACATTTAATCTCGACAAAAAATAATTTTATAATTTTTAAATGTTATCAATTTAAACTTGTAATATTTGTTGTAAAACTTTATTCATTAGCTCTTTTATTTTTAATATATTGTACAAAGGTTTTTTTATTCTGTTAATGAACATCAATTTGATTTACAATAGTCTAGTAGGTATACACCTATTTTCATTTCAGTAACATAAACTTAAGGTTTATTTGTACACAAAATTCTATAACTAATAACATGCGTTTAAAATACAAATAATTTAAAGAAAGTATCCTAAATTTTTTTAAATAAATATATTTATGTGCACTTTACAAAACTAAAATTCTAAAGTTTGTTTAATTACTTCAGCTGCGAAATATGAATATCAAACTGAAAATATGTTGTAAAATTTCAGTATCTAAAAAAATCCTTTTTGTATTTTCTTTTAATTTATATAAAATAACAACAATAACATTTATTTCAAAATATGAATTTTAAATAATACAAGTTTTCAAAATACAAAAATATTTTGGTAAATATATTTATGTGCACTTACAAAAATAAATGTAGAAGTTCTAATAGTCATTGAATAACTTTAGCTGCGAAATATTAGTATATAACTGAAAATATGTTTTAAACTTTCTGTAAAAAGTACTCCATTTTATACAATATCTTTATTTCAAAATATGAATTTTAAATACAAATAAATTATACTGTATATAATTCTAAAGGTTAATAATAATATTTAAGGTTATGTAAAGTAGAAATTCTATAACTTTGACAACATAAGTTTTAATGTAAAATTCCTGATTATTAATAGTCTTGATACATGTATTGCGAATTGTTTAATATTTATCTTCACTAAATGAAAATGAAACATTCAGACCTTTTTAATGTTGTAAATTGTACACAACAAAATGTCAAATCATTATTTCATTTCAAAAATTAATTTTTTTTACAAATTGTAAATATTTGAACAAAAGATTATAGAATATCAATTGTGATTAATAACACTGGTTTGTAATGTGAAAAAAAGTATTGTTGAAAATTGTGCAAGTAACAATTTCGGTTTTTACCGGTATTTCAGAAACATTTAATTAATATTGTACGGACAAATAGTAGTTATGACTTAACACTGGCTGGAAGTGTAAAAAAAACCATTCTAGAAAAAAAAAGATATTTTATTCGTAATAATTGATAATTAATTTCATGTAGTTAGCAATTCAACAACTAATAACACAAGTTAGTAATGTAAAGAAATGGTATTAAATGGTTTTATTTTATTCACTAGTTTATATCTAATTTAAAAGGTTCACAAATTCTTTAGCCATTTCAAAATCTGAAATTATATTTTCAAAATGTAAAAAGAGCATAATCCAGGTATAAAATTTCATTTTATTCTAAATCAGTTAAAAGCAAGGTTTGATCGATAGTAAATTATATCATTAAACAGTAGTAATTGTTAAATGTAAATTTAAAACTGATTTTTATTCATCGAAAACTAAATTTCTAAAAAAATTATCCCTAATTTAACTAAAGATTTTATTGTGAAAATTACACATTCTTTTTCCAAAAAATGTTATGCATAATGTATTTCAGAAAAATAATTTGTAAAGTTATGGACATTGTCACATTGAATTGTCAATACTAAATATATATATTTTTTCATGGTTTAATATAATGTAAATTAGTAAAAAGCTTGAGATATTCTTGTAAGCATATTTCTAAATTTGTTCGGAACACATTCTGTAAAACTTGATAGGAAGAGCGGACCCCGCTTCCCGGTGGGGCCTTATAGGCGCCTGTCTAGATTTTTATTTAGATTTCTGTTAGGTTGTAATGGATGCTAGAAGGTGAGAAAACACCTTAGCTGGTCAGAGCATTTGGGAAATCGCACCTCCCCCTCCTTACAAAAAAAAATTTGGCGCCAAAGGAGTTAGGGTTGGGTGTCCGGCTCGCAGCATTGTCTAGCATCCTTTAAATTGTAATAATTTATTGAACAAAATATAAAACAAATATAATAGAAAACAAAAATATTACACAAGAAAAAAAAAACATGTATTTCGAATTTTTAAAAAAGAAATAAATGTCAAAACTTGGCGCTAAAAAGTATTAGGTTGTTGTTGTTTTATTAAAAGTCGACTGACTTGACGACGAATAGAACAGACCAAACATTGACGACGACATGGTGAAGAGATACAAATTTCCAGTTCCAGCAAGTTGCATGAAAATATTTGCAAGTTTGAAGATACATTTGATGCAGGGATGTCCACTGAGGCGGTACAACCAGAATTTGCATGTCATTCATTGGTTTTCTCGCATTTCAATGCCTAGTCATCTTCTGAAATTTAATTAATAAAAGTACTCTAGAATAGTGTTATAAAATTGTATTCCTGAATTTTCATTGGAAAGTTAATACTGTATTCCTGTTCAACTAAATCCAATCGACCATTGATTGGAGCATAGCTGCGTAGAGCGTCGTGAAAACGAAACATTGATGTTGGACCGGAACAGGTGTGAAAGACCCTTTAGCGATTGAATACACAAGTCCAGTATGGGGAACCGGACTACCCAAATTAACCAATTACAACGGACACAATGTTTTATTGTATTAGAAGCCATGCTTCCTCCCGAATCATTACATGTCGAATTTAAAACACTGCATGATTTAAATCTCTTTCACACCTGCTTCAGTCCGGCTCCAGCAAATAAAATTGAACCCCAATGTTTTGTTCTCTTGAAGCTTAATGTGGCTGTCAATTGCTATACAAGTTTATTCATTTCATAGGAGAAAGTAGAGTTAGTTGTTTAATGAACTTTTTCCCACCTCATGAACGTTTATGAATATACTTCTGATTGCACAAATAAATGACACTTAAGCTCTACCAAACTATATGCTGCTTTATGTGATGTGCTCATATGGGCATGATGATGTCATATTACTACTATATTTGGGCACATCATATTTGTTATCGCATAAAGTTTGATAGTGTAGAAACAAAAATGGACACATAACACAAAGTATAATCATTTTCTATCTTTATTCATCCTCAGCAGCTGTATATTGCACCTATAAAAAGCACTAGCACAAATTGAAAATACACTATTTAATAGTAATACCATGATTGTCCTCACGCCTTTGCATGCATCGCACCCGAAAAGTGGTCACGATTTTGTTTTGTAAAAGCGTTTTCAATTCTGAAAGTAAATGCATTCTTTAACGTGGTTATACTGTATATTTTCACATGATGGCAGATGATCATGTGACTGTACGTGCTAGCTCTTTAAATATATTATTTCTACTATGCCTAATATACTACACTAACAAGTTCACAGAGAGTTGTCATGGACAATACATGGCTTGCGTTGCATTCCGTAGGCTTTCCCTACTGTCTTCGTTGCTACCATCATCCGACCCATTCCCGTGAATCATCGTATCTAACCCTACAATGCCTTTCTGCGAGGGCAGCATACCATGTACGTCACTAGACAGCTTGTGTGTGCCAACCATATCTCCAGTAACGTGAATATTGTGCGATATATTTTGGTCCAGTTCCGACTGTAAAAGATCGTTCCCATACACCATGTCTTCTCGTGAAACAGACTGATGATCAAGATGACCAGAGTTGCTGATGGTCACACTAGTATGAGGTTCAGATAAAACCACAACGGCTCCATTCGAAGACGAGGACACTGTTTCAGCATGGCTCAAACCTATAAAAACAACCAAGAAATTGAATAGAAATCGCTCAAAATGTTGGTGTGGGCATATACACAGTAATTGTACAGTACATAGACTTACTTGTATAAGAAATATGACCCTGTAATTCTACTAGACTATCGCCCATGAGGGTCTTGCTGACCAATGATGAGCCAATGTCTGTCGCCGAGTTGGCATGCTTGCGTTTCATGTGAGTGTTCCTGCTTCCAATCTGTGTAAACAATTTATCACAAACTTCGCATTTGTATGGTTTTTCACCTGAAAAAATATAAAAATAACAAAAATATAACCTTTTATCATTCATCTCATGCCATTATTTGTACCATTACACTCGTAAACATTCACTATTTGTATACTATGAATCAAAATGTCTGATCTATTCAATCTTTTCAATTTCTACTTACCAGTGTGGGTCAACATGTGCTTTCTGAGACTTGACCTCTCAGTGAACTGAACTGAACATCCGGTCATATTGCATACAAATGGTTTTTCACCTATTTGAATAATATAGACGAAAACAAAATCTTTATGAATTGTTTGCCAGTCAATATGTGTTATTTAAAGATACAGTACCACTTTCCTTTCAGGACACACCTAAAGGGGACAACTTCCTGAAAAATATATGTTTTAACACCAAGACTAAACCTCTATCCAGAGGACACACCTCTTATAAGTTTACCTGTATGAGTCCTAATATGATTACGCAAGTTTCCGGCGGTTGTAAAACTTTTGTTACAGCCTTTTTCCGTACACGAGTATGGCCGCACACCGGTATGCGTACGTTTGTGCACTACCAGTCGCTGCTCTGTGAAGAATGCTTTCCCGCAATTTGGTACATCACATAAATACTGCCTATTGTTACTGGAACAGAGTAAAATATTAATTTATGTTAATTAAAGCAAAAAACAAAACTTTTTCTGTACAATATAGAACATGTTAAAACATTCATTTTAAATGATAAATCACCCAAGTAATAGTCCCAGGGGTCTAAGTACAAAATGTAACCAACTTTAGGGGTGGGATTATGTTTGAATTGCATTAATAAAAATGCCTTGTGTCTGTAGGGGAAAGGAAGGGGAGGACTGGGGGTTATACTTCGTAATATTTCTAAAAAATGTAAAATAAAATGACATACGTATGCGTTTTTAGATGATACTGAAGATGCGTAGGCCAAGAGAAGCGACGTTCACAGTTGGGATAAGAGCATTTTAGCACCTTATTTCCTTTGTGTAACTCCATATGATATTTACGATTTGTTGAAGACTTAAACCCTTTACCGCACTCTTTACAGAGGTAGATTTTTCGGACTAAAATAGAAATTATTTAAACTATTATTCCTTTGTTCTACAATTTTTATATTACTCCAATTTTATTTTTATAGATTTTAAATTTCTACAGACATTATAGGAAAATGGAAATAAAATGGTATTATTATAAAGGATATAGCTATAGTGTTCTTTTTGTTTTGTTTATTTGGTTCTTATATATTTAGGCAGATTGCCAAGGATAATTCATTAGAGGTGGCAATCCTGTTCACAAGACAAACATATCGGAAGATGCTCTACATAAACAAAGTCTTATTACAAGTATTTGAAAGTGGAGTTGTAAATTGTCATTAGAACAATTTCTAACATATGACAGGACTTGAACCCAGGACCCTTGGATTGGTAACCAAGCATCATAACCACCAAGCCACTCCTTAAAACATATATTACCCTTGTTCAATTTATAGGAAAATTCTCCTTATTTGGTGTTCCAAAAGATGGTTTTCGATCCTATACAAACCTTTCTTATCATCTAACAATTCCATGCCAAATGTTCTCGCTATACTCTCCTGTGTAGCGGTGATGAGATTCGCATGCGCCAGTTCTTGTAGGTGTACCATGTGATCAGCAGTCTTCTTCTGATGCTCTTCTAAAGCGTTTGCATCTAAATTGTCTTTCGCAAGGTGATTACTTAAAACATACACAGGAGGCATGTCAAGGAGGGGCGTTTGCGACGGGTTCGGAATGCTGAATAACAAGTAGCTCGGTTGCGAAACAACCATATCATCGGTTGTTTGGTCATTGTTTGATTCGTCCATAATACGCGATTCATGAATAGATGTTTCGCAGATGTCTGTTGTGATTGTTCTGTCTATCTGATCATGTCTAATGTTCAGTAAGCCTTCGTGTATGTTTGTTGTGGCGTTACCATCAGAAAAATCAATTTGAATGTTATCATCGTTCAAGTTGATAACCTTTGGGGCCGTTGACGTAGAAACAGTTTCGTGATGAAGAGAAGAATCTAAGAAATCGACAGACAGACTTGCCGTGTAGGTAGTTTTGGATGTTGCGTCACTGGTCATATTGATGGTCAATTTAAGACATCATCTGCCTATCAAACAATGCAACGAACATATCGATGAATAAATGATATTATTAAGAGAAATTATTAGTAATTATATTATACATACTAAAATCATTAAAAGAAGAAAAAATATCAATTAAACAAATCACTATAAAATTTGTGAGGGGATTTTCATTGACAGCTGACAGAATTATTTATTTTAATAAAATATTGAATCAATTTTAAATTATAATTATTTTACATACTTGACGTAACATACAGTAAACTATTAAATTCACTAACAGTAAAAGGCACAAACCTTATTTTATAGATAACTATATACTTTTAACAACGTGTAAAAATGTCTAGGCCTAAAAACTAATCTGGGAATATACTTACGCCCAACAAAGAGCATCGCTTTCCCACAAAAGACACAAACAAATTAGAAGACAGAGCGTACACAAAGGCCTAGCTAGAAGCCTGGCTAGGATAGGTCTAAGTTCTACTAGGCCTACAAAAAGTACTAGTACGATGTTCTGCAATTTAGATTATTTAGACAATTACACCGGCTAATTTTCTAAAAGAAACAAGAAACTATAGTTTGACAGTAATCCCATTATGATTTCCAACCAGGTTGACAGAAAGACACAAAAAAAACGTTTGGATATTGAAAAATACAAATAGAGATATAGGAGCGACTATGTATGAGCATGCGTAAAAGAAGAAAAGTGTGCTGAAATTGTACTACGTAAGTACCAACAACAAGTATAACCCGGAATTTATATTGATTGAACCATGGAGGTATAAAAATAGTTTGAACCATAGACCAAACTGTCCGTGTTTAAAACTTCGACTGCCAAAAATTGTTGTGTAGAAGTATAGCATATAAAATATCGTTATTTGTACAATAGTAAACACTTCAGTTTGAAAAAAAAAGAAGAAATTTGTTTTGCATATGAAATATTATACTCTACATAAGAATTAAAACTCTACTTCTTATGCATACAGAGCGCACACAGTAGTAGGCCTATAGCAAAACAAATACATGGTCACTTGCCATGTGCGCACGCGGGAAAATCCCTCATCACAAGCAAATGGATAAGCAAATGCGCATGTGATAAAGGGGGAAAAAAGCTAGCTCAGTAATTCTCATAGCTATACTAACTTCCTTATTTTAAAAAAGCGGACCAAAATAATCACTTAGAAAGACCATGGAGTAAAATTCTTTACTCCATGGAAAGACAAAATAAATGGTCAAATGAAACCAAAAGCCCATTGTGTCTGTGTACCGTGACAATTTTTCCCCATTGGCATTAATTTACAGTTCTTTTTTAGGTAAATAGGTTGACGAGTTCAAATCTAGCCTAGTTTTTGATACAATTTAAAACAGGGGACAAAATCAATCGGAATATATCGGATACGGGATCGGATAGTACTGTCTGTAGTCAGTTATGCTAAGTATTGGAATTTAATATACTCTAGTAGTAGTACAGTATTATTAGAATTGTTGTAGGCCTGCCATATTTTTTTCAGAGCGGCTGGGTAACACCGCCGATTATGGAGCATAAAATCTCGTATATGTGTTTTGTACATAAATTAATAAACTGTATATTATATTATTTATATATTGTGTATTTGGAAAAACAACAAACATGATGAATGTGTTTGTGTTTTGTGCGAATGGTTGAAGAAAGAAAGTCAAGCATAAACTGGTTCCAACCGGTTCAGGAAACTCAAAATTTTCCATCACTCCAATTCAGACAATAATCAGAGATACAGTGTGGATAGTAGTACTCCGGCATAAATGATTGTATATGAAGTATCTTTATTGAATTCAGGTAATTTTTCTTAAGCTATACGGTACGTTTAGAGGTAAGGTAGTACCAGGTTAGATATTTTTTGGGCATTGAATCTTATTTTCATTGATAATTGTGGATCAGGTTGATCAGCCAATGAGAATGCTCGCACGGGATTCGTTTATCGCGCCTCGCGGACGTTTTCATGATGATTCCGGTGTAGAAAAAAAATATAATATTGGAAATTCCATCCAGGTATAGGAATTAATCAATATAATTCTGTAATATTTGGCATAGTAATTTAGGTATATTTTTCACGTTCATTGTTATGGTTGATTGTACAGTAATTAATTTAATGTTATAAGAATAAAAGTGTATGTCATTTTATGGGTTTGGTGCACACGATTGGTTGTAGCCTTACCTTCGTCTGTACATGGTCGAGGCCAGACCAAACCAGTTGGGCTTGTTTACGATCGACGACGGTGAAAAAAATCCGTCACACTTGGCCTGTTGGCTATCCAAAAAAAAGGATAGACCTATTTACTTATGCCTCCCTACACATGTACATTAATCAATTGCTAAATTAAATATTTATTTAAACTGTATAATACTATATTGTTAAGCCTTATTTTATGTAAGTAAATAAAAATTATCAATTAAATTGTATTTTGTCATCACATTTTAATTGTGTGTTGTGTTTGTGGGATCCGTGTTTGTGGTTGGTGGGTGATGTAATTTTTGATATGAAAGAAACTTTGCTGGAAACTTCTAAAAAATACATACAAATTATTTTAATTAGACTAACGCCAAGTTCTAGACACACAAAATTGATTTTCAATATGAATGATTTTAAATAAAAATTACGATATTTAATTTTTTTTGTAAATTTTGATTATGCATCGTAAAAAAAGAAGAAAAACATGTAATTAAATTGTTTGTTTTTTTATGTTTTTCTTTTTGACATGGTTAAATGATTTGAATTGCAGATTTCAAGAAGAGTGGTATATTTTATTTGATTGAAATTCAATGCCTTCACAAAGCATGGCAACTTTAACAGAGCAGGCATCGCGGCTGCTAGATTTTAACCAGAAGCTTGATATTGCTTTGCTGGATGATGTCGTTGGTAGAATGTACGGAGGGGAAGGACCAGAGGTAAGACCATGCTTCTTCACCTTTGGTACTATCCAGGATTATTCAGAGAAATTGGAGGCTAATTTATTCCTTGACATTAATTCCTAGACAAGATTAAGAAGCATATTTTTTCATGTTTTTACGGGAGCTCTCCACTTGTGTTGTATACAAGTTTTTTCTCCTAATACTGTACCTGTTATACTGGAAAGCAACCTACAACTACATGGTATTATATATGATCAATTAAAAACCACTTCCTTGTTATATCCAACTTTAGCTTAGTAAACTACAAACTAAAACATTTAATTGTTAATTGATCATTCTGACCATGTCCTGTATCGCAATGACAAAGCAAAACCTGAAATCTTTGAGTTTTGAAACTTTGTGTCAAAATTAATACCTTTGAAATAAAAATAAAACAAATAACAGATTTAAAGCTCTGTCTACACTATCCAACTAAAATTTAAAAAAAATAGTGATGTGCCCAAATATGGTTACCGTTATGAAATTCCTAAATATGGTAGTAATATGGCATCATCGTGTCCATGGGCACATACATTTTGTTGTGACATCAAGTTTGATAGCGTAGACAGAGCTTTAGACTCATGGATGTAAAGTTATTTAAATCAGCATTAATTGAATACATTTTTTTGTAATTTAGTTTATATGGATGTATATTGAATTAATTGACTTAATTAATATTATATAGCAACGAATGGCACAAGAGATCCTGACCAGCCTGAAAGAACATCCAGACGCCTGGACCAGAGTTGACACCATTTTAGAATTTGCCAGCAACCAGGAAACAAAAGTAAGTACAATATATTAAACAATATTTAATAATTTATTACTTCAATTTAAAGTTGATGTTTTAATATCGACCATATTTTCATAAAATAATGTTTAAGTGTTTTGTAGTAGAATACAGATGTGGAATGAATTAATAATTATAATTGAAAAAAATTGTTAAATTTAAATATCAGATCAGTCTGTATTTATAATGAATGTTTAATGGCTACATGGAACTACACACCTTGTGAAAGTCATTAATCATCTGCTGCCTCCCATTATCAAATTAAAACAGGTTTGTACATATTATTTACATTAATAAACACTTGATTATTTTAATTTGTCTTGTTTTTTTTTAGTATTACGGACTTCAAATTCTTGAAACTGTCATAAAAACCAGATGGAAGGTATTGGATAGAGCTCAGTGTGAGGGTATCAAGAAATACACAGTTGGTCTGATAATAAAGCTGTCATCGGATGCCACCAACTTGGAGGTGTGTCTCTTATATCCGGGAAAATTGTGTAAAATAGTTTTAAAATGCTTACATACAGAGCTGTACAGTAGCTATATGAAAATAATGTTAGTGTTTGCTTATGAAGATAAATGGCATTGCATTGTTTACAGCCACCAACAAATTCGGCTGCACAATTTTAAAAGTAAAATGTACTGTATATCTACCTAACCCCTAGATTATCAAGCTAACTCAAGATTAAAACTCTGTCTACACTATCAAACTTTATGTGACAACAAAATGTGATGTGCCCATATATGGACATGATGATGTCATATCACTACCATATTTGGGCACATCACACTTGTTTTGTCAAAATAGTTTGATAGTGTAGACAAAGCTTTAATAATCAACCTGACTCCTAGATCAAGTTAACCCAACCCTCTAAAAGCTCTTTTCCACCCAACAAAAATTGTGTGTCCTATTTAAAAATCTGTAAAACAAGGAAATGATTCTATATTTAATAATAAAAAAACTATAAGTATTTGTTTTTTCTGCTGTGACTTTGACATTCCTTTTTTTTTTATTACAGAAAGAGAAGGTGTACCTTGGTAAGCTGAACATGATCTTAGTGCAGATTGTGAAACAAGAGTGGCCTAAGAACTGGCCAACGTTTATCAGTGACATCGTTGGCGCTAGCAAGACAAATGAATCTCTTTGTCAGAATAATATGATTATCTTGAAACTTCTCAGGTTTGTCATAATTTATTTGCTACACATTTTTTCCCCCTTTGTTTTTTGGGTATTTTGTTTTTTTTTGTGTGTAAAGTGCTTAGAAACATTGTATTGTGCGCTAAATAAAGACTACTACCACCATTATTTATTATTTTAATGTATACAGCTTGGTTTTATTGTATTTTGTATTTTAAATGATGTGTTTTATCTGTATTTTACTAAATTTTTACTTTTTTTAAACTCATTTTTATATTTTTTTATGTCAATTTTTTAACGTTGAACAAACGAAAATAATTTCAAACCTGTGTTTGACCATGAATACTAAATACTTATTTACTCCAAGATACAGATGTGATAATTTATTTCTATTTGACTGACTTAAATCAAGGTTTTGTGATGGGACTACAACATGTCATTAAAAACGATGTTCATAATCAATTACATTATTCATTAAGAATTAGACAACATGTTATTCTTTACATGTTTGTTGTTTGTTTTTACAGTGTACGTCGCCCACAATTAGCATCTTAATTAAGTGCTCTTAAAGTGCTATTTTTTATTTTAAATTTTAAATCAATTACGATTGTTGCAGACAGTTGATGGTACTACTAATTAACGTGTGTGTATAATATTATAGGTAGCATAATCTTTTCCTTTTGTATTTTTAGCACGCTGTTTAAATTACTATACATGTTCTTGGAAAAAAATAAAAAAATCATACATAGAATGATGCTATAAACAATACATAATAATATAAATTATTTGGAAGCTACACTTTTGAAACAGTGGTACACTTCTTGAATGAAGGTGCGACCAGAGCAAGTGAAATAAAAGTATTTTTTTAAGTATTATTTGCGGCACTTGTTGTTTGTTTAGAGTATAACCTATGTACTTTTAATGCCTTACTTTTTTTTATATGCGACAATAAATCATCATTGTAATTTTTGTTATTGTTTTTTAGTGAGGAAGTGTTTGACTTCTCAAGTGGTCAGATGACACAGGCAAAAGCCAAACATCTTAAAGACAGTATGTGTAATGAATTCTCACAAGTGTTTCAGTTGTGTCAGCTAGTTCTGGTAAGTTTTCTAATTATATCTATGGACTATTTGTATTTCCTTGTTGTTTTCTACTTTTATTTGATGAGAAAAATAAACATTTGTGAATTGAATTATAAGCAGCCTCCCACTAAGAAAAAATAGGATTAATTGTTATTAGTTTTGTTTCTTCTGTTATTGAATTCTATAGTTGAATTTTTTTCTTTTCAAAGGATTATAAATAAAGACCCAACTTTTTATATACATGCCTGGTTAAATGGATTGTTCATTCTAATGTGCAGTACTAGAATAAACACATAAATAAACTTTAATTTCTTTGTTTACATTTTATTATGTTTAAAGATGTATTGTCTCTTTGTCAAATTTCCCCCCCCCCCCCCAAAAAAAAGATTTTTAAAAAAAGTGGGTCATTTTGAAGTATCATAATAGTTATTAATTTTCACCAAAAATGAGTAAAAAATTAATTTGTTTTTGTGTTTTTTTGGTTCAAAAAATAACTTTGACTTCCGGTCAAAGTTTTCTATCAAAACATATCTCATACTTTGATATGGCCAATTTAAATTAAAAAAATTTTGACCTTCATTTTTTTTGTGTTTCTTTAAATACACACTTGTTATAATATACCATTATTGCCATTTTCTTATTCATTTTACATTCTTTTCTCTTCCTGCTTCAAACTTTACTATTATTTCCCCAAAAGGTGATATATTTTATAACCAAAACAGTAAGGTTTCTCAGACCCCTATGTAATCTAATACATTTGTTAAGTATGCATCTTCACAATGAAAATATTTAAAACAAGAAATATTTTTTACAAAAATCGCCGCTCCACTTTTTGACCTAACACTAACAGGTTTAATTAATGTTCTTCAGAAATAATTATTTATTATCAATTATTTTTGTTTAACAATCGGTAGTAATATTTATGATATCTAAATATCAACTGTGAGTATAATGTTTAGTCAATGTAAATGTTATGCTGTTTTATTGTACTGTTCTTGGAAAGCAATAACTATTTATACTTTCTTACTTATTGTTTTAGGACAACTCCCAGAATGCACCACTTGTTGGTTCAACACTTGAAACGTTGTTAAAGTTCTTAAACTGGATTCCACTTGGATATATTTTTGAAACTAAACAAATTAGTACTCTGATCTACAAGGTAACCATTTGTTTCACATTTCTAACTAATATAATTATCTATTTAAATAATCATATTCTTTACAAATATGTGCAATGAATACTCCAAAATCTCAATAAAAATAAAAGAATAATTAATTTAACTTCTGATTTATCAACCAACAACCCAATTAGGACACCGCGAGTACTCATAAAAATGTTGGTGTTCCTGAATTAGAGTGTTCCAAAGGAGAGGTTATAGTATTCTATAAATGTTGTTAACATTATGAACTAAAATGTATAAGGATAACAAGTTTCAACATGTATTGCACATTTGTAAAGGCGTTGATTACTAACTACTGAAGGAAATTATATTATATAACTGAAGTGATTGTAACATACACCAAGCTAAATGCAATATAATTCAATTTAACTATGAATTAGTTGCGGTTTATTAGTCACAACAATGCTTTTAATTGCCTAATTGTGATAAATTGCATATTTATTGAAGTGATTGATTCAGTTGCAATATATTAATTCTGTTGGTTTATGTTGTTGTTTGTTTATGTTATTTTCTCATGACTCATCATCTTTATCATTGCCATACTGACAAGGTAAATCTATTCTCAATTTTTGATAATATTCATACTGTGATCCAACCATCTATAGTATGAATATAACCTCATTTTATAATCATGTCATTTATAAACATAATTTACTTAAATTATTATTGAATGAAGCAGTTTTGTGTGCAAGAACCTTCATAAGTTTATGAAAGGTTATATTTTCACAAAACAAATTTCATGGACAAAGTCAATTATTATTTTCACTATTATAATAAAAGTATCGAGTGCAATCAACTGTGACTGTTCCTTAGCAACAGAAAACAGTACAAAGTAAAATTGAATTCTGATAAAACTATGTTTGTAATGAGATTTGTTATAATGATAGTTTTCAAAATTGGGAAATTCAATACTTTATTTTGGTTTATGTAGCCCTAGGTAAAGTGATCTTGTTTTTTTCCATGCTATAGCAGAATGATCTCTTTCAGGTCCTTTGAGTGTTTGCTAACCTGTCCTAGTACTCCTCCCATACAGAGGGCCTACAGTCAGGTATTAGTGGTAACAAAATGCTTGACCTCACCCTGTGGTGTAGGCCGACTGCTTATTATAAAAACACATGCATAATGATACATAGGAACATGAAGTGACTGATACCAAAATCTTAAATCAAACGAACCACAATGACAATGTAGACTCACTGAATGGATTTTTATAATAATAAAATATTATTAGCAAATACCGGTATGTGTATGAAATAAGTAAAACAAGTACATTTTATACACTTTTTCAAATTTTAATTTTTCTTAGTTTTTTCTTTCTTTTTCTTTTTTTTTAATTTTTAAATCAACTCAGTAGAAAGAAAAACAAACTTTTTTTACCAACGTTGTAATGTAATCTGTGTGTTCACGTTTTTACCATTTCCAACACTTAGTTCGTCATTGTGTTTTTTGTTTTTTTGTGAGGTTGTTGTTCACTTCATGGCCCTGTCTTAAATAGTTAATTAGACAAGATTTTTACAACCTAGTTTTGTTATGAACTAGTGGCATCTTTAAGAAGAAACCTATAAATAGCTTTGTTTATTGATTCAATTAAATTGTACTACTTTTATTATACGGTAGTTGTTTTAAAGCATTTTTCAGTTCCATAGATATTTAATGTCAATATTTCTATGGCAATAATAAAGCATTCTAATAATTCATTTAAAGAGAATGATAGATTTTAATCTAAATCTCTGTCTACACTACTAAACTTTATGTGACAAAAAGAAATGTGATGTGCCCATATATGGACATGGCATATCACTACCATATATTTGTTTTGTTTCATAGTGTAGACAAAGCTTTAGTTTCATTCAGCAACACATACTGCTCATTATAACAATAAATTAACTGTAGCAAATATTTAAGGGAATTCGTTTCAGTCCTTCAGTTCTAAAAATGAATCTATTCATTTCTTTAATTTTTATAGTTTTTGAACGTTCCAATGTTTCGAAACACAACGCTGAAATGTTTGACTGAAATTGCTGGAATAAACGTCAGCCAGTACGATGAACAATTCGTGGTACTCTTTACACTCACAATGACGCAGTTAAAACAGGTAAGGAATTTAGTGGTGTAATGTAGGAAGCATTGCAAAGTCCACTGGCTTAGCACGTCTGAAGCTTGGTTCCCACTAGCGACACAACGTAACACAACCTATGCAACGTAAGAAAATGCCCTTCCAATAATTGTGTTTGCCCCTGCCTGTTTGAAATGAAACCTACGATGTATGCAGCACTGTTGCGTCGTCGGTTCCCACTTGTGATTACGTAATACAGTACAGGAAGGACAAAATTAAATTTTCAGAGGAAAAAATATATGAAATCGAAAATTCTTCAAAGGGTTTATTCTAGCATAGTACCAAATCAATACATTTTACATTGAAACAGTGGTTTAGATGAGGATTGGTTATACATTAAATTAATTTTTTCGTAGATGCTACCGCTTGATACAAACATCAAAGAAGCTTATGCTAATGGACGAGATGATGAGCAGAACTTTATTCAGAATCTAGCGTTATTCCTCTGTACGTTTTTTAAAGAGCATATTCAATTGATAGAAAAGAAACAAGAATTATCTGAAATTCTTCTTGAGGTAAGTTTTACATATTGGCTTGTTAATTAGCAACAATGGATAAAAATGACATATATTTTTGTTAATTTATAAAGCACAAGTACAAATTTATCCTGATACCATTAACCTTGTACGATTACTTACAGTAGTATAGAATTAATTGAATGAATTCAATATTAAAATATAAATAAATATAAAAATATAATATGATGGACTGAGCCGTCGAATCTGACAGATCTCGTTTCCATCTGACTTTCTTTGACTATATTATTATATTCATTTGACAGTATTATGATTTCGAACTTATAATTTTTTTTTAGCAACACTAATTATATTATGATTATGATTTTTTTCAGGCACATCATTATTTGACATTAATATCAGAAGTGGAAGAAACAGAAATATTTAAGATTTGTTTGGAGAACTGGAACACACTTGCTTCAGATTTGTATCGAGAGAGTCCGTTCTCATCGACACCGTCATCTCCAATAGTTTTAGCAAATACGTCATCAACTGATATCCCACCGAGAAGAAAAATGTACCTTAATGTTTTATCAAAGGTATTTTTTTATTTATTTATTTTATTATTTATCTAAAAATAAGTTATAAGCATTTATGAAACATAATATATCAAGGGCTAAAGAACTAATCAAGTTTAGCCCCTAAACATTGAAGAATAATTAGTTAATAAATAAATAAGGGCAACCTTTCTAAACTTAATATCATTTGTTTTTTAACCGTGTTAATATATTTGTTTTCTTATGCAAGTTCTTTAATTGAAAGCATGTAGAAAAATAAAGAAAATATTGCCGCTAGCGGTTTGGCATGTTGGTTGCTTTCTGGAAAATACTGTATTGTTTTGTTTAGATTCAATGGCACTCTTCCAAAAAATATTGGTTCAATCACCTACTTAGAACTCCTAAATGACTCACTTTTGTCCTTACGAGTTGAAAAAGAGCAAATTAACCAAAGAGTTCGGATTATGCATTTAATAATTCAGTTAATAACTAATCAACTTAACTTTTTTTTTTTTTTACAGGTCAGAAAAATTATGATATCAAGAATGGCGAAGCCAGAAGAGGTTTTAGTCGTTGAGAACGACCAAGGAGAAGTTGTGAGAGAGTTCATGAAGGATACAGACTCAATTAATATGTACAAAAATATGAGAGAAACATTAGGTATGTGAAAGTAGCATGTAACTTGTGGTTCTACCACTCCCTCAGTCTCATAAGAAACTTTAAGTAAGGCAATCTAACAATAGAATGCTAAGGGTTTATCTGTGGCTGCGACACGATCAGTTCCACACCCCTAAACAGACACCACATGCTGCCGAGAATGCGTACATAGTACAGTACTGTTGGTATTTGTTGCAGCCAGACATAAGATCAAAGGACTGTTACTAGTTCCTATCTTGGCAATGTGAGCTCAGTGTCCTGTTGTTAGATTGCCTTGCTTTAAGGCATGATATAGTTTATCTATCCTGTAATTGGCGATTGCTATTTGATGTGGATGAACTCATTTTGAATGTGATTGATGTTATTTAATATTTTCAGTATACTTGACTCATTTGGATTATGCCGACACAGAACAAATAATGACAGAAAAACTGCATCTGCAGGTTAATGGACAGGAATGGTCTTGGAAAAATCTCAATACAGTAAGATAAAGATTCTTAGTGAAAACATAAAACTCCTAGAAAGTAGGAAGCCTTTGCCATTTTCCCCCAGACTGTAAAACTTAAGAGTTCATATTATTTATGCAAATTATAACATGATATATACAGCATTGTATTTACCTCCTTAAAGCTCTGCCTACACTATCACATGTGTGACAAAAAAAGTGTGATGTGCCCAAATATGGTAGTAAAATGCTTAAATATGGTAGTGATATGATGTCATCATGTCCATATATGGGCACATTACATTTTTTTTTGTGTCCTAAAGTTTGATAGTGTAGACAGAGCTTTAGAATCATGAAAGATTACCCGCTGAATATTTTCTATCATTCCTCCACAGTTATGCTGGGCAATAGGCTCAATTAGTGGCGCTATGCACGAAGAGGATGAAAAACGATTTTTAGTAACAGTAATCAAAGATTTATTGGGTTTGTGTGAACAAAAGAGAGGAAAAGACAACAAAGCCATCATAGCTTCAAACATCATGTACGTCGTTGGCCAATACCCACGATTCCTCAGAGCTCATTGGAAATTTCTGAAAACTGTTGTAAATAAGCTGTTTGAGTTTATGCATGGTGAGTTTAAAGTTAGAATTTAGCACAATAACAAACCATCCTGCCCAAAACAGAAAAATATGGAAACAAATTGGGGAAAGCGTAATGACGGAAAACGTTTCTAGAGAAGTTTAAAGTTATGTTTGTTGTTCATTTGTACAATTATGATTAATTAATTTGGTTGAAGAGTATGGAAAAATTATTTCAATATCTCATATAAGACAAATTTCTTTTTTAAACATAGAAACGCATGATGGGGTACAGGACATGGCATGTGACACATTTATAAAAATTGCACAGAAGTGTAGGCGTCATTTTGTGCAGGTACAAGTTGGCGAAGTGATGCCATTTATTGAGGAAATACTCAATGGTATTCAATCTATCATATGTGATCTTCAACCCCAACAGGTAATTTCCATCAAAATCTATCTTTAATAATCAATTAAGTCATCAGTAATTCAATAATCATAATAAATATTAACATTAAAATATAACATTTATAATATTTTACTGTTTACCATTCATTAACTTTAATAACCATCCTTTACTAACTTTTGTAGGTGCATACGTTTTATGAAGCAGTTGGTTATATGATAAGTGCGCAAACAGACTCTATGGTACAAGAACATCTGATAGAAAAATATATGTTGTTACCAAACCAAGTCTGGGATAATATCATTCAAGAAGCAACTAAAGTAAGTGACATTCTCTTTATGTCATGGAGGTACAGGAACAATTTTGGAAGCTCTGGGTGACATAGTAATGCGACTAATACTGTGAATTTGCTAAAAGGCTGTAGGCCTACCTTATAACAATGTTTTAGAATGTTTTGACAATACTACATGTTGTGACAATTACTACTATTTTGTGTTTTTTACAGAAAATGGATGTATTGCAAGAACCGGAGACCGTAAAACAATTAGGAAGTATTTTGAAGACAAATGTGCGGGCATGTAAGGCTGTAGGACATCCTTTTGTTGTACAGGTAAGGATATTTTTAGCTCTTCATACTATTTTAAGTTCATACTTGTATGGCTGTTATTGTCATTAGCTCTACTGTTATAAGTTAATACTTGTATGTCTGTTATTCCCATTAACTAAGTGTTTGTATAGGAAGTTCCGTAAACATGTGATTCTGGATTGGTTAGTAATCCCAGGTCAGGTCTTTATGAGACAAAAACAGATGTGATTTTCCCATATATGGACATGATGATGTCATATCGCTACCATATTTAGGCATAGCACTATTATATTTCGGTAGTTTTTTCAAACTTGTTTGATAGTGTAGACAGAGCTTTACAGTGTGGAAGAACTGGTTCTGTAAAGAAATGGTTCTGTAAATAAATGGTTCTGTAAAGTATATAAAAAATATGTAAAATCAAAATTATGTTATATATATTAAAAGTATACAACATATAAACACTATTGTATAATATTATTAGATATAATGATTGATTTTGTTAATTTCTTTACAGCTTGGGAGAATATACCTTGATATGTTGAATGTTTATAAGTGTATGAGTGAGAATATCTCGGCAGCCATAACACAAAATGGAGAATCAGTGACAAAGGTGCCTCTTATCAGAGCTATGAGAACTGTAAAGAAAGAGACGTTGAAACTGATCTCTGGTTGGGTTAGCAGATCAAATGACCCCAAAATGGTAAATATACTTCTTTCAGATCCTGATCCTAGAGTACTGGGTGCAAATCGTGTCAGGTGCCATGTTTCTTGGGTGTTTTTTTTTCAGGACTGCGTTGCTAGTAACTGTGAAGAATAGTTAATTAATTAACTCACTGTTGGCTGCTTGGCAATTTGCCTAAAATAAGAATTAGTACTAACGCATACATTCATTAATATTAATAATGTAAATTAAAGTTCCTTTTTTTATTAATTTTGGTTGCTTTTTTCAGGTAATTGAGAATTTTATCCCACCGCTTCTGGAAGCTGTTCTTTCCGATTACAAACGAAACGTTCCCGCTGGCAGAGAACCTGAGGTACTTAGTACTATGGCAACAATTGTAAATAAACTAGAGGTAAGTGTTGTAATTGATAATTTCTTAATTATTCATTGGCAGAAGTGGAATTAAAATATACCATTATATAGATTTTACAAAAGTGACATGCACCAATACTTTTTTTTGCAATTTCTATATGAAATATAGGGAAATGTCTACACTATCAAAGTTTATGTGACAAAAAAGTTATGTGACCATTTAAGGACATGATGATGTCATACCACTACCATATTTGGGCATATCACTACCATATTTGGGCATATCACTTTTTTGTCAAAATTTGATAGTGTAGACAGAGCTTTACAATATTCATGGTTTTGTTTACTAAATAATACAAATGATAAATATAAATATAAATTAAATAATACTTTAAATAGATAATTTTTATTGTGTACATTTTCTATGTTTTCTTCTTTTTATTTCAGAATCACATAACAAACCAAATCCCCAAAATCTTTGATCACGTTTTTGAATGTACTGTTGAAATGATAAACAAGGACTTTGAAGAATACCCAGAACACAGGACAAACTTCTTCCTGCTGTTACAAGCTGTTAGTAATCATTGCTTTGCGGCTCTTATTCAGATACCAGCGGCACAGTTCAAGCTTATTCTCGACTCCATCGTGTGGGCGATGAAGCATACCATGAGAAATGTCGCAGATACTGGTAAGAATTTGTTATGCCGTTTTAAAAACACTTACACTAGGAATTCATACTTGGCGATTTAGCTATATAGAGTACTTTTAAGTACTCAAAGATTTCTTGGGTGATATGTTGAAATTAGAAAGCTCTGAGGGTCCTCCCAACCAACACAATTTAATTTCACACAGAATCCATTAGGAATATATCTATACAATACTTTTAAGCTCTGCATTCACACTTCATAAAAAAACTTGGATGGATTTGAATGCTCATATTTCCACACTATCCACTGAGCTAAAGCTCTGTCTACACTATCAATCTAGTAGTGATATACCCAAATATGGTAGTATTATGACCTCGTCCATATATGGGCAAATCACATTTTTTTGTCACATAAAGTTTGATAATGTAGACAGATTTTTAGTGTTTGTATAGCAAGTTCCGTAAACATGATTCTGGATTAGGTAGTTTGATAGTGTAGATAGAGCTTTAGTCTGAACATACTTTTAATATGTGAATGCGTTTTTCTTTGACAGGGCTTGCAATACTTTATGGCTTACTGCAGAACATATGGCAGGACACAAACGCTGCCCAGAACTTTTACCAGACATACTACACCGATATCTTACAACATGTTCTCTCAGTTGTCACGGATACATCTCATACAGCAGGTAACGAAACTCATCTATGATTTATGAGGCACTTTTTGCATCATTTAATAGCTGATCCAGAGACTAAGGCATTGTCTTTTTTGATCACTCAACACACTCCTAAAATGCCTTTGGGGTGCGTCATTTACAGCACATTTAAATTTGATAAACTTCTACCCACCACGATATACAAACAGCATACCTACAGCACCCCTGAATGTTTTGAGGAATGCAATTTGTTGGGACATTTTTCAAATTTCAAAATACAAGAATGACTTACTGTTATTATTTACGCCTTGAGCAATTTTCTGGTTATGTGCGTTAATATATAAATTGATTATTATTTGCAGGTTTGACAATGCATGCGACTATCCTAGCGTACATGTTTAACTTGGTAGAAAGGAAGAGAATAGTGGTGGCGTTGGATGCCGCACGTGGCGAGGCGGCCAACGAAGATTACATTAAGGAGTTTACGGGCAAGTTGCTCAAGAATGCATTCCCTCATCTTCAAGAGTAAGTCTAACTTTTTTATCGTCTATTTATAAAAATTTATCTGTCCATAACAATAAATAAAGTAAAGAAAATAATGAGCTTCTAAAAACTGTGCTTTAGTGTCCTTATCAGATATACTTTTCGTTGTTTCTTTACTAGGTTACAAATCAAGTTGTTTGTTACGGGACTCTTCAGTTTAAACCAAGATATTGCAGCCTTCAAAGAACATCTGCGGGACTTCTTGGTTCAAATAAAGGTATATTAAAATATAATATAAATACAGTATTTTCAGAAATATTTAGATGAAAGTATCTCTGACAAAAAATGTTTAAAAGCAGAAAATACAATTTTGGATTGTTTTTTTCCGTTTGTAGGAAATTGCTGGCGCCGATCAATCAGATTTATTTGTCGAAGAACGAGAATCGATGTTAAGACAAGCAGAAGAAGAAAAGAGGAAGGTGCAAATGTCTGTCCCTGGTATCATCAACCCGCACGACATCTCGGATGACATGCAGGACTAAAAAACTATAACCTTTAGTAAACACAGAACTTGAAGAAATTCTGCGCCGCTAGATGCGTGTCGTGGTAGAGAAGGAAAGGCACAAGGTTCTAGCATACTTAACCGTGTGGCGTAGTTTGACGTTGATGTTTACAACCCAAGATGCAAATAGCCATTTTGTTAGTTACCTAAGCCCTGATGAACGTGTTTGTTAAATACACCGTATCTTCTACCACAGCTTAAAGCTTTGTCTACAAAAGTGTAATGTGCCCAAATATGGTAGTGATACTCCCAAATATGGTAGTGCTATGACATCATCATCATATTCATATATGGGCAAATTACATTTTTTTGTCACATAAAGTTCGATAGTGTGGACAGAGCTTTAGCCATGAATAGATTCTGAAGAAAGATCATGAAATTGTTGATTTAACAATCATAAAATGAATATTGATCATTGAAAGACAGATGATTATAATTAAATCCAATTTCTTTCCAACAGTTTAAGAAATAATGTGTTTGTGACGTTGTAACCCTTTATTTTGATGTTGTTTTTTCAATATATAAAGGACTGTAAATTATAATGTAAATAACTTGTAAATACAGACTAGGCAAGGCCATGATTTTGTATGATCAGAAAAGAAAAAATAGACTTTGTGTTTGTAAGTTAAATCGTTTGTATTGTATTAGTATTTGAGGAATGTTTTGTGAAATGAACAGATATAAAATTTAAATAGTTAAAAGTTTAGAGCATCCTTACTGCAGGCATTGTTTATTTGATATATGCCCAAATATGGTCATGCAATATCCATATTAGTATAATATATATTATAAGTCACATCCATATTCAAGTTATTATATTTTGCGTATATAATATAATGGTTTACTAATGTTATCGTTATATAATGTTATTGCCCATATATGGTCACAAAGCACCCATTGTATGAGGTTTTAATGCCCTTATATAGTCATGCTTAAAAATAGTCATAATGTACCCAAGTTGCCATACTAGGTGTACATAATAATCAGGGTATTAAAATTACTTCAATGTGACTCATTTGGGTACTACCATATATAGTCGCGATATACCCATATTAGGGAGCTTTCAATTGAAAGTAATATACTGGGAGAAAAAAACAAAGCATCTGCTTAAAAACCTTACTAAATGTTTATTTTCTCCTGGACTATGCTTTATGATATTCCAGTCTGTCCCATAAGGTTTGTAAGCTCTCTCGATTTAATCGAAGGATGTCCGCATAAATGAAAATGCCTGAAAGAAATATGTTGAAAGATGTTTTCTAGTTTTTATATTTATTATAATATGCATAAAGTTGATATAGTATGTTTTTAAGTATTTGTATGTATGATGCGAGCAGAGGTCGTTGGTAGTGTGTGGATGTTAATTTTAAATGAAGATGCTGTAAATTCTGTTGACAAATTGTGTTGTGGTGGTGATGATCGTTACCGTTATTTATTTTTTGATGTTTTAAAAAAAACCTGGTTTTCCTTGCATTTTCAGTATTTTGATTACAATATCATGCCCATTGAGATCTCAGTGTTTTGACCCATACAGTACACAACAAAAAGCATAAAATACCTGATATGGTTATGTGGTAGCAAGGATAGATTGTTTTCCACAGTGGTGAGAAGAGGAGAGCTCTTCTTTGAGGAACTTGCATACACAGAATAAACATAAAATCACCATATATATGAGTATTTATGCATATTTCCACAAACTTTGCTGTAATTTCACTGCAAACGCATCCACAAGGTGTAGTCACCCACAGGGTTTACATCCATGAGGTGTTTGCAATCGAATTGAAGGCAAGTTTAAGTCATTGCATATGAAAACCAGGTTTTTAAAAGACACTGAAAACAGTATTGTGTGCATTATTGAAGTACATAGACCAAAGTTAAGTAACAAATTGGTATGAAAAGATGCATATTTATGAATTTCACACTAAAATATGACCTGACTTGCCAGAATTGTAACGCCCTTCACATCTTTTATACAGTAATTAATATTAATTTATATTATTTTTCACTATTATACAACTTGTATTCCAGATAGTTTGATCGTCAATAGTGTTTCATAATATCTTGTAAAAATATGTAAGGGTTTTTGTGTTGCAACATGAAAAAATGCAAGATTTAGTTTATGATGACTTTCAGTCTAAATGGGAAATTGTGTAATGTACTGTAAGTCCATATAATAAGTAAGTTAACACAAAATCATTTTCTTTTGTATAACACAAATTAATAGCCAACATAATTGATATATTTTCTGTGATTTCTCCATTTCTAAGGAAACATAATTAAGACATATCAAAATTTCATTAATAAGACAAAAAGCACTTTATGTTATTGATAAAAACTTAAATAATATAAACATGTTAAACTTAACATGTTATTAATTTATGTATTATATATACAGTTAAAGATTCACACATGTGAATTGCACTCATTGGAACTTTCCACCTAAACCTTAGCAACTTTTTATTTTCATGAGATGCCACTAGACTATGCGGCTATTGAGTCAAGCATCTGCACTCTGAGCATCTAAATGGCGTTGACTTGATAGCTGTGTTCTCACATGGTTAGTCATGATAACAAAATTCACCATTAAGAGTTCGAAAGCAACAGACATTTGCACGGGCTCTTTAAAAATGTGCTTCAGTAACAGAAATTTTTAGCCGCATTTATCATGTGTAGACGTTATGCTTGGTTGGTTTCATAATCTGGAAACTGCGTAGTGCAACCACATGAAAATTGTAATGATATACATCAGCTTTGTGCACATAATTCACACATATTTCTTCATGTTTACACCATGTCAATGATAGAACAACATTCATTATGCAAATATATTCCAAGGGCAGTTGTTAGTACAATCTGCACCAATGCAAATGCAACTAATGTAATTCCATAAATGTGTGATTTTATCCAAATCACTCTGCATATAATTATCAGTGTCCTTTCCACATTATTTAATCCGTATAAAAAACAAAACATACATACAGTACTCTTGTTATATAGCAAGACCATTTGATGTGTTAACAATTATTGCAATTGGCTTCAAATTTTCATTCAGATTTTTAGCTTTAAAATGTTTAAATTATTTGATTCCGGACGATTTAGAATTTGTTCAATGTTGCATCGAGTAAACATTGTATTGAACAAACATTAGTAGCTAATTCCACCTTAGTAAAATTTAAAAATGTATTTTTATCTTTGCTTTTCATTTTTATTTCATTCTTTGTTAGTTTATACTTTCCTATTATTTGTTTTTTTCTATATTAACTGTTTGTAAGATGCGAAATGTTTCATTGTATTAATAAAAGTTCAATTGTTACACAGTGTTAATTTTAGATGTACAGTAACTTTATGATTATTTTGTCGTTGGATAATTGTAGAACCACTGCAATAAGTAGCTTTGCGTCAGGGATCTGACCAATTATTCTGTCATTGTTGAGAGAAAGTAGAAGTTGTTGAGGGTCTGTTGCTGAAGTTTCCAGTTATATTATTCTTCCTTTGTGGCACAACATTTCCAGCTTAAGTATAGTTACAGTATTACACTTACGGCAAAACATTTCTATTTCTACAAAGTATCGCTGTCTAGAACCTAGTCTAAAGCTCTGTCTAAACTATCAAACTAGTTTGACAAAAAAGTATGATGTGCCCAAATATGGTACAGTATTGATGACATCATCGTGTCCATTCCAAATATGAGCACATCACATTTTTTTGTTATAAAGTTTTTTAGCAGGCAACAAGATAGTCTTCCAGCACTCAGTATCAGTGTACCTGTAAAAACATGAAGGAGCTAGGAAATGTGAAAGGTGTATAGGTCTAAAGCCCTGTCTACACTATCAAACTTTATGTGACAAAAAAATGTGATGTGCCTATATCTGAACATGATGATTTAATATCATCAGCATATTTGGACATATCACTACCATATTTGAGCACATCACTTTTTTTGTCAAACTAGTTTGATACAGAGCTTAAGATAGCCATAGTACAAACAACAGAATGTTCAATATTAATGCTAGCTGTATAGTATTTAATATAAACATAAAGAACATTCACCACACCACAAGATAACATTACATACACAGTCTACTTTCACTTTGTAATTGCATTTAATAACATGGTCAAAATTGTATTTTGTGAGATAACAAAGAACAAACTGCATAATGTTTTTATTAGTATTTACGCTTGTATCAGCAGTTGGAAAACAAAAAAATAATTTAAAATTACATTGACACACACTAAAGCTCTGTCCACACTATCAAACTTCTACCAGGGAGTTGTACAACTCCCTGCTTCTACCGTATTTGGGTATATCACCACCATATTTGGCCACATTACACTTTTTTTGTCAAATTTGTTTGATGGTGTAGACAGATCATAACACTTTACATGGTGTGCATTTTTATTCTTTAATTATTTCATGCAAAAAATAAATAAATTACATTAAATTCAGTTGCCAAAATTTGTCTATTCTCCCAGTTTTTGGTTTGTCCTTCTACAATCCATTTGTTTAATATGCTAGTACGTAACCTACTGTATATACACATTTAAGAATAAAGTCATGGAGCAGATATTAGAATTTCTATGATGTAGAGTCCAATATTACATTCACAATAATTGACATTAGTACTTTGAAATTCATTAAAACAATAATAAAGCCTACCCATGGACGTTGTCAAATAATTTATATACAATATTATAAAGCATCAGGGTCCAACACCGATCCTAAACAATACATATGTCCCTCCGCATTGAAATATAAATATAGCCTCATTATCTTAACACAAGCACATGTCTCCCACCAACAATATATCCAATAAAAATCCATCACACCAAGCATATTCACATTAAGTACTGTACTACATTAAATAATTCATATCTTCCATCATATATTGCCATTTGTTTCTCCGTCTTCTTCATACTCAGAATGGATTGAACTTTCTGTTCGGTCTCCATCAGATAACCCGTCATTAGACCCGTGCGAACGCGTTTTTTGATAGCTATCGTACCTAGATTCATCCCGCGATTCTACATCTTGTTCAAACGAATAATTGTAATCATCATTGGCATCGTTGTCGTAATCATCATTGGAATCGATGCCATTCACGTGTACTGGTGAAACCTTTCCACGACTTTTACGTAAAAGAAAGTCCTCCTCTATGCCGGCATCTAGAAGAGCTTGCTGGTATTTTCGTTCAGCTTTTTTCTTAGCATTCACCTGTTATGAAATTAAAATCAATATAAAGTATTTACTTGATAATACTGTACACATTGTAGTAGTCAACTCTCCCAATACCGGACACCTTTGGGCTGGCCTAATATGTCTGGTTTTCTGGAAAGTGTTTTTAATGATAACAAAGAATTTGGGACCTTTCGAACCTAAAAAAAAAGTCTAGTTTTAGGAGAATTTCTGGTTTTGAGAGTCCAGTGTTTGGAGAGTTGACTGTACAGTATAATAGTGTTCACATGATCACAGTTGTATATACTGTCAGTACAACAGACAGAATGTAAAGCCATTCGTTTGCAAGTAACAAATTCATAATAAACTCATTAATTAAGCCATGCAATGTCTCTTCTCATTAACCTCATCTCAGTGTGATATAGTAAACTTACTTCACCTTAGGCTACTTAATTTAAATGACCTTACGATCATCTAATATGCATGTACAGTACACACGCTTAATTAATACTCTTTTGTATACAATTGCGATAGTGGTAATTTACAACGCTGTATGTCTACAAAATGGATAGTTTTATGGTGTGAAAAATGTGAACACTCAGATACATCTCCAAAGTTGGAGTGCCTTTGGAAATGAAAAAAAAATAATTTTGGAAATAAAATAATATGGAAAAAATTAATTTCCTTATTAAACGACGTGTGAAAATATTTTCCATTTTTATCAAAGGAAGCATAAATGGTTATCTTGTACTCTAGAAAGAAAACCTAGATTTTTTTTGTTTTATGTATGAAAATGCATATTTATATATTTATTGTCCTAGTGTTAAATGGGCCTTTAGTATAAACTTAGGTTGCTTGTACGAATCTAAAATATGATATAGTGTGAGCCCGGTAGAAGACCAGGATGTTGTTAACCTTTCTCATATCTACTACCCAGCAAAATCACATCTCTGGGGAGTACATCTTTAATCTGTAGATCTTCGCGGAATAACTTAACGAGACATAATGCGATGCATTATAGATTTGGTGTAGTGTTATATTCATGGGATCAATACATAGCTTTAATTACAGGTATACATAAAATAATGATAGAAGAGGAGCAAGATTATAAATTCATATAATTTAATTTTGCTAAAGTTCTGTCTACACTATTAAACTAGTTTGACAAAAAAGTGTGATGTGCCCAAATATGGTAGTGATATTCCCAAATATGGGCACATCACATTTTTTTGTCACATAAAGTTTTATAGTGTAGACAATGCTTTATACAATTATATGTATAGTCTTGTATTCATTTTATGACTGGAAGTGTAATAGGAAACAACAAAAACATAAATTTTATTTACCTAATTTAGATGAGAATTCTTTTATAATATATATTAAACAGATACTGCAATATATTTTAATTTAACATCTGTCCACAGCTTTTTATCTTTAAACATTCACACAAATTTAAGATGATTTTGTAATGTAATGTTGAGATACAAACCTGAGATTCACGTTCAAAGAGCAATGGACGATTCTCCACTCTACTCATCATCTCTCGGACTTCCTGCTCATACTCTTCTCGTCTTGCTCTATCAGCCTCCCTGAAAAAATAATTTCATCACTCGATCAATAAAATATTAATACCATGTAACCAGACAAAATATTAAGTAATTTTCTGACCATATATGGACATGATGATGTCATATCACAACCATATTTGGGCACATTTTTTTTGGTAAAACTAGTTTGATAGTGTAGACCGGCGTAGATAGAGCTTTAAACTTGAGTTTAGTTATTGTTCATCCATTCATTATTTTTTTCAAATTATTAATGGCAGCCCTATCCAGCTCAAGTACACATATGGCACGCACCATCCCTTTAGAACCTAGACAAGATATTAGTAGGCCTAAAAGTTGATATATTGTAAACAAACCTATGCCTGCGTAGTTTGTCTTTCTGAGTAGATTCCAATGTAGTTGAGTTGTCATTAGCAAGAGCTTTTTCTGCTATAAACTTTTTAAGTTTCCGTTCCCGCATTTGCTTCTCTTTCTCCTTTTCCAAAATCTCCTGCCTCTTCTTCGTATCTTCTTCTTTTCTTCTCTGTTTTAAGGAATCTCGCAATGATGCTGTATGGGTAGTCTTAGTTGGAATAGCATCATCTGGAATGTTTATGCTGCCATGGCAGAACTTCATACTGGATCTTGAGCTCATATATGGCCATCTCTGCTCCGTCAGAGTCTCCTCATCTTTTGAAATGTCCTCTAATATTTTCTCTTTTTTTGATGGTATTCTCGCTGTTCTTAGGTTAAATGGTTCAACAACTGTTGGCTCTTTAACTTGCTTTTCTCTGTCTAATTTCAGTTTAAATTTCCAATGCAATTCCTCGTAGTCAGGCACATCTCCACCATTGATGTTTGGATGGAATTTATGCTCATCAGTTAAGAAGGCATTCTTTGCACGCTTCTTGTACATCTTTTGCCGCATCTTTCCATCTGTGTATTCTTTACCTTTTATCTGCATATTTGGAGGTAGTGATGATTGTCTAAGAAGTTCCTCTGCACGCATCTTGATACGGATTTTGCGATATTCCTCCTCTTCGGCGATCTTCTCATCAATAGAAGAGTCTAACATTTCTTTTGGTGTTGGTTTTGCCTTAAATTGTTGCTTTTTAGGTTTTGGGGCAATAGCTTTGAATGGTTTTTGTTGATTTTGTTTTTTCTGTGTTTCTCTTTTAATGAATGCAAATGGTTTTTCTGTTGATTTTAAGATTTCTTGGCTTAATTCTTGGTTCTTCCGCCTTCTTTCTTCTTGTCTTTCCATAATTTCATCAAATAGAGGTAGATAAGTATGTCCAGGTACGGGTGCTGCTGTAAACCTCTGGCTGCATTCTGCCTCAAGCTGCTTCTCTCTTTCTAGTTCTTCTTGCTCATGTTCCAACAACGTTCTTGATTTAGCTCTTTTTTTGCAGGTTTCACGCATCGTCATCTTAAAGGGTTGAGGTATTGTTATCTTTGGTGACCAATCTTTTTTCTTTGTTGATGACGATGACCTGGATGAAGAATTAACACTGCGTGGCCGTGGCATGTAATTATCCAATGAAAAATCTTCCCACATGTCCTCAACTACGGCCACTGGTGTACTTGATCTTGAGTGACGCCTAGAATTTGTGGCTGATGAAGTCAGACTTTCGTAACTTCTGCTAAGATTTCGACTAGAACTCAGAGAAGGCGTCCTGGTGCCATCATCGCCAGATACACTACCAGTTCGATGTAGTTTTTGTTTCTGGGAACTTCTCCCTGACCATGCTGACCGTGAGCGGCCAGTTGGAGGTTTCCCTGACGACATATCTCTCACATTGTCTTTTAGTGCTGACCATGATGGTTGGCTTTTATTAAATGCTTCAATTTCATCATCAATATGATGAAGCTCATGATCACCAACATACACTGGATGACCACGGCTGAAAGAAGGTGCTGGCGATTTTTGGAAATCATCAAATTCGTGATTATAATCATTGTTATAATCGTATTGTTCATGCAATTGTTCGTTGTACAAAGATTCAAATATACCAAGTGTACGCCTATGCTCCTGTCTTAACTCAGTTAACTTAGTATAAAACTCGGAATCACTTAAATTTCCCAAGTCATTTGTTAGACTGTTTATCATACCATCTGCAGTCGAGAAATCAACATCCGGAGATCGAGGTGAGTATTTGTCTGGGCTCCGTTCGATGATACCTCTTGTTCCATTGTGTGTACCCCAACTTTGATACAAACTGTCTTCTCTTTCATTTAATGTTGCTGAAAGTTTAGTTTTTGGGTTTAGTGGTGTTTTAATACATGAATTTGTTACGACAGATAGGCTGTGCCCAGTTGCCATGATAATGTTTACAATATGGCAGAGCAAAATTTCAAAATGTTAGGCTTTGTCACTATTTTTTAAAATAGGATAAAATTATTTATTTTTTATACAAAATCTACATATACCGTTAGAAAAAAATAAATATTTGAAATAATATTTATATTTTGTTAGGTTTTACGGCTAACCTCTTAACATTCATTTTCATTAATATATTGCATATATAAAAAAATGATTTTGTCTTCTGGCATGTTCGCTCATTTGGTTTGCATGATTTCGGTGGATTATTAGCATTGAAATCGGCATCTATCTAAAACATCCTTTTTTATATATTGGTAAAAATATATTAGTTTAAATTATTAAAGATGCCTGGACAAGCGAAAGCAAGTAAGGGTCGTAATTTTCACGATAAAGAAAAACCGACCCAAATTCGAAATAGTAACATCGGCGCAGCCAAAGGTAAGTGTGATGAAGCCGGGTATCGGTGCAGGGTTGGGCCTGGTGGCTGGGTAGGATAGCTTGCGGTATTATAGGCCTACGCTTACTAAATCGTGCAATATGTAACTAGTAAAAAAGAGTTTTCTTTGAATTTGTGGCCTAGCCAACAACGTGTTTTTTTTTGTTGCTAAAATGGGCTAGGCCTAGGCTAGCTCATTTGTGTTTTTAATTTTTATAATTGAATTTTGTGCGAATGAAGAGAAGTGTAAGTAATGTCTTCTCCATCTGTTATACATGTGTATGGCAGTATATGTTGATTTCTTTGTATTCCTTTTTTTATAGCTGTTGCAGATGCAGTCAGGACAAGTTTAGGACCTAAAGGAATGGATAAAATGGTAAAAACAAACAAGATCATTTAATTTAAAAAATAATTGATCGCTAGTCTAGAGAGCAGCATAACGTACTACATCCAACAAAATTAACCTATAATTCCCATCACAATAATAAACTGCCCAAATTCCTGTTATTGTTTGTATAAAATATTGTTTCTAAAAATAAAAGTAAAACAAACACAATTGTTAAATTGCACTAGCACTCCTGTTCTCTTAAATCGATTAAAATCAAAACCGAGCCAAAAATGTTGCGTTTCAATTTTTCAGATCCAGAATGCCAAAGGCGATGTTACAATCACAAATGATGGTGCCACCATCCTGAAGCAAATGCAGGTTTTGCATCCAGCAGCTAAAATGGTGAGTTAGTAGTACGGTCAAGGCAGCAATATTAAGTTTTGTTTGTTTGCGCAGTCCCAACATGTTGCTTTTAAAATGTTACCAATGCTTTTTAAACGCACTTTAAATATTCTCACTTCATTTGTTTTTTTATATATATTACAGTACTGTACTATGTCATGTATGTGTGTCTAATTTTTCAGTTGGTTGAGCTGTCCAAAGCACAAGACATAGAAGCTGGGGATGGCACTACCTCTGTTGTAATCATCGCAGGCAGCTTACTGGATGCTGCTTCTAAACTGTTACAGAAAGGTATTTTTCCTTTCTATCACTTTAGCTCTACGAAAATATTAAACTGATTTGATGTGCAAAATGATGAATAAAACAAGATCCAACGCCTAGTTCCCACTAGTGGAATGTGCAGATTAATAAAATATTCTGATGCACAATAAATACAATAATTTTGTTTAAAAACATCATCTGCCGGAATTGAACCAGCTACACATTTTCAATTCAATTTAAGACATTTATGTAAGTCCAAAACTGGTACTGGTTCAGGTAACCGTCTACCTAGAGGCATCTGTTAGCCATTGACACCAAGTTGGCATTTAGATTAATGCTACTTTTAAGTGTACACAATATTTTGGAGTGACATTAGTGATGCTACTGTAAATGTTGATAATAAGAAAATAATATCTATCCATTTATTTTTTGTTTACAGGTATCCATCCCACCACAATATCTGAATCTTTCCAACACGCATCGACCAAGGCTGTAGAAATCCTCAACAATATGTCAATTCCACTTGATCTTGATAACAGAGAAGCACTTCTTCAAAGCGCAACGACATCACTTAGTTCAAAGGTATAACTTGTAGTTGTCTTTTTCGTGCCTAGCTTACCTGGATAAACTGACAGTAGCCCATGCTCTACACTGGGAGGGCTTAGATAGGAAATATTAAAAGTTCATGGAACACCCCACTCTATTGCACAAATTTGTGTACATAACATTGGGTTGACTTTGCTGCCTTTATTGTTAAACTAAGAGTAGTACGTACTGGGAGTAAGTAAGAAAAAATTTGATTTAATTTAATTTTGGTGAATGAAATGTGCAAAATGATGATTAAAACAAGATCCAACGCCTAGTTCCCCCAGTGGAATGTGCAGATTGTTTTTGTTCTGATGCACAACATGTAAATGATGGTTTAATTTTGAGTAACTTGTTAAGCTTGGTTCCCACTAGGACGCAATGCAAATGTAAGCGTGTTGACCAATGACGAGCAACAGTTCGAATAATCTATCGCTTGTGATTGGTCAACTCACTTGCATTGCGTTTCGTCCTTGTGTTGCGTCTTTAGTGGGAACCAAGCATTAGGGACTACCCAAGGGTACAGGTAGTATGCAGTCTCCTATCATTCACATAATTAAAGCTGGTATAAAAGCTGAATGTGATTATTCCGTAAAAACCCCTGTTCTCTTGTTTTTACATCTCTAGGTTGTTTCACAATATTCCAACTTGTTGGCTCCCATATCAGTGGACGCTGTTCTACGTGTTATAGACCCTGCAACGGCAACTAATGTTGATCTAAATGATGTGAAATTAATACAAAAATTAGGGTAAGGTTTTTTGGGATTTTATTATATTGTATTTCGGATACTGTAAAGTCATGTCAAATTTCCAATTATAGTTATATTAATAATAGTTCATTCTTATATAGCGCATATAAGCAAGCTCTCAATTCGCTGCACATTACTACGCGGTCATTTTTTTGTTGATCAAACACGTAAGGAAACATCTAAGCAATGTGATAAAAGTTGGATTCAAACCACAATCTCACTATAGTTATATATATATCATTTTTTTAGTGGAACAATTGAAGATACAGAACTTGTTGATGGACTTGTGTTCACCCAGAGACCAGCTGGAACTGGAGGACCATCAAAAGTAGAGAAAGCCAAGATTGGTCTTATTCAATTTTGTCTATCTCCACCAAAAACAGATGTGAGTTATCATGAACCTGCTCTTAACATTAAATACTGATTTTGCTATTTTTTTATTTCACTCCAAACCAAACAGCGATAAAAAAATATAATTCATTATACAGACAGAAAAACAAGATGACATGTTGGTTGTTCGTTGTATCTTCTATGCAAGTTAAATGTATTTCTTGTCGTCTATAAAGCAAATAATTATCACTTTTTTTTTATAATGTATAGATGGACAACCAAGTTGTTGTGAGCGACTACACTCAAATGGACAGAATTCTGCGCGAAGAGCGTGCATACATCTTGGACCTCGTCAAGAAAATCAAGAAAGCGGGATGTAATGTTCTGCTCATTCAGAAATCTATACTCAGGTTAGTGTTTTTATAGCAGCTTGATTTCTAAACTGTCTACATGACTGCAGTCTTCCTATATAACTTTTACAGTGGACTGGTGTGAAAACTCAAAAACCAGACACTTGTCTTGAGATCAAAAAGGTCCCAAATTGATTTTACCATTAGAAACGCATTTCAAATACCAGACTTTCCGAAAAACCAGACATATTGGGCCAGCCCAAAGGTGTCCAATATTGGGAGAGTTGACAGTATAATGATCTTTGACATTTGTTTTAACAGGGATGCAGTCAACGACCTAGCACTCCATTTCCTTGCCAAGATGAAGATCATGGTAATCAAGGATATTGAACGCTCTGAAATTGAATTCATTTGCAAGGTATGCGTGTGTTACCATTTTGGGTCTTTTTGACGTTCTTAATAGCTTGTGCAAATGATGCATACTCTATCCAACTCCAAGTACTTTGTAATACGGAGGCAATGACGATCCCCCAAGGAACCACTGATGCACAATAAGTCTATTATTAAACATGTGTATAATTACTATTGCTTTGAATGGTCAGAGCCAGATTTGAACCTATGCCCTCGGGATTATAAGGCATGCATGTTAACCACCTTTCACTTTACTTTTTTCAGAGTATTGGTTGCAAGCCGATTGCTAGCATTGATCACTTCCAACCTGATATGCTCGCTCAAGCTGAGTTAGTAGAGGAGGTTGTTGCAGGCACAAGCAAAGCTGTTAAGGTAAAATTAATGAATGGCTGTACAGATAAATGATACAATATATTGTGCAAATGATGCATATTCAATCGAAATCTCAGTTCTTCTTTTTGGGGAGACAATGTGGATTACCCAAGGAACCACTGATGCACAATTCCGAGGCTTAAGCTTCGTCTACACTATCAAACTAGTTTGATGTGCCCAAATATGGTAGTGGTATGCTTAAATATGGTGTTGATATGATGTTGGTATTGTAGACGGAAGGATACAAAATATTATATGTGCATGAGGCCAGTATAAACCGTTCCATTTGTAATCTATTTATCAACCTTTTTCTATTATCCTGAAGCAAAAACTTGCTATTGCTAGAATGTACACCTATATCCTCTTAATCCTGGTATTAAATCATAGATTTAGAAGATGTTGGATTTGTTTTCTTACAGGTCACAGGTGCTGCTAATCCAGGCAAGACTGTCACAGTGTTAGTAAGAGGTTCCAATAAACTGGTTATGGAAGAGGCCGAGAGATCCATCCATGATGCTCTCTGTGTCATCCGATGTCTTGTCAAGAACAGGGCATTGATCGCAGGAGGTGGAGCACCGGAGATTGAAGTTGCCTACCGTTTGATGGAGTACTCAAGAAGCCTGTCGGGATTAGAAGCATATTGTATTAGAGCTTTTGCAGAAGCTATGGAAGTGATTCCGTCGACCCTGGCAGAGAATGCTGGATTGAATCCCATATCGGTCGTCACAGATCTTAGGAATAGGCATGCCCATGGAGAAACGGCCGCTGGTATCAATGTTAGAAAGGTCAGTAATAATCAAATTATTAATCAAATGGGATGTATAGATGAATATGTTGTGCAAATGATGCATACTCAATCCAACCCCAAGTCATCTTTGACAATGAAGATCCCCAAGGAACCACTGATGCACCACATTCATGTTAAAGATATATTTTCCCTCCGAAAAAAAATAGATTTTTGTCTGAATTTAACCATTTATTTTGTCATTTTATAAGTGAAAACATTTTTTGAGGTTTTTTCCCTACGAAAGTGTTAACTTTTTTCAAACTAAAAATTACCTATTCAAAGTCTCCCTTTGGTTAGTGTTAAATAAATACCAAGATTTGTTTGTGTTTCAGGGGGCTATTACGAACATTCTTGATGAAAACGTTGTCCAGCCTGTCCTAGTGTCCATCAGTGCAATTCAACTCGCTTCAGAAACAGTCAGAAGTATCATGAAAATTGACGATATCGTAAGTATACTCGGTTGCTCTGCGCTTAGACAAACTGCTCATAACTTTTATATGCATGAAACTTTGATAAAATTGGGTTGTTTTTTGTTTTTTTTGCAGGTTAATACCTCAAGATAATAGTTACATTCAGAAGTAGATTTAACACAATCAAATTGAAGGTGGAAGTCGCTACGCTTTGGGCCAGAGTAAAGCGGAACCAAGGCTAGGTGCTTTGCCAGGGAAACTGTTGCTACAATCAATATTATAACTGATACTTCTGTTCTTCTATGTCAATATTATTTAAATGCCAAATAAAAATATAAATGTTGTAATAAGTTGTGTGAAATATATAAGTCTAAAAAACTTGTTGACTGAAATAATATATTTTCCAAGCTAAGCATATGCTGTTTAAATTCTGGAAGGTGGCCAAGTATATCCAAAATGTTTTGTGTGGTTTCACACCAATACAGGTTTCAGTGGTTTACAATTAAAAACTTTACATAAAAAGTACATATTTGTACTAATATGTATTAAGTTGGCATGTAGTATTTGTCATTGGTAGAGCAATAACATGTAGATGCATTTTTATGTTAACTAGTGTTTTGATGCAGTGTATTGAAGATTCCTGCCTTCTCTAAATATGTAAATAAGGCTATTTGCATACTGATAGCCTTTCTTGCAATTTTGTTTTGATAAGCATTATGTAAAGCTTATTTTTTTGTACTGTTATTATTATTATACCCAATAAATAATGCTAATGGTAGATGCCATAATAGTGATTTAAGCATTCATGGTTGTTGATTTTAAAGGTAGTTTAAGTATGTTTACTGTTCAAAAAGTGTGCAGTTTGGACTTCTGTACTTTTTAATAATGCCCACAGAATACTGTTCAGTTTAAATTATCTTTATTAAATACCTTCATATAAATGGTATACAAAGGAAATTGTCATACAAGTATAAAACAAAGATTATTGTAGTTTTCTCTCAAAACACGTTTTATGCTTTAGGACATAATAGCTTCCATCAATTATCCTGGATATTGCTTCTTGTTTCCTATATTCAATTCTATTTAATCTAGATAGATAGATAAAGAGATGGATAGGAAAAGAGATGGATAGGAAAAGAGATAGATACTGAATCAATCACATGATTCAAGTGTTCAGACAAACTAGCATTAGTTCATCTCCATATTTCTTATAATAACCTTCACAACATAAATGGCACTTTATTGCATGCTCTGTTGATTATGTCTCCTAAGTCGGAGACCTTAGTTATTGGCATCATGAAAACAATTTCTTTGTAACATGATGCAAAAAGACTCTAAATCCTGGTAAGATAGTTGCCACGTTCCTGCGGTACCAGTCTTTGTTATACTTCGTCATTCGTTCTTTTTGTTCCTCGAGAAACAGTCGATAAAACTGAGCCATTTCATCAGTTGATAAAACCATCTTTGTTCCTGCAAATAAAGACGAGAAGAGAAATTTACAACTTAACATTTAGGCTGTTGAATCATGGGGGAAATCTATATATTTCCTCAATGGTTGAATTAAGGTTGAGAGCAAAGCACATGATAAAAAGTGTCCTTCCATGTTGCTCTATCATTTCTTGCTGAGCTGTAATGTCAATAAAATAGCAATTTCACTAACCATCCTCATTCATGCCAACACTGCTTCCTTTTAGCTTGAACATCTGTGCTGTGAATTGGTCTTTGGCCTAAAAGTGTAAAACAAATCAACAAGCAACAATGGGTGTATAATAATATATTTGGTTGAAAATGGTGGGGAATGGGTCTCCTCTCTTTTCATGTCTAATATAAATATATAAATGGTGATGTTTTTATTGTATCAAAACGCAACATTATTTACTTTTATAAAACATTTGTTTTGTTCCTCCCAAAACTCATGGTTCCACTTTAAATTGTCTTCCTTCATATTCCGATATGCTCTTTCAACATTGCTTTCATTTTCTGTCCTCTTGTATTCGATAAATCGAATATTAGAAAGTTTGTTTATGGGGCCAATCCAGTCATTATTTCTGAAATAAGGGGGAGTGGTGTTGTCGTTTTCAGAAAATGCATTGGTTCCCTGAAAAACCAAACACAAAAGTTAAAGACTGTACAGTGTAGGCCTAGTATGAATACTGTAGAAAACTATCTCGCGTCACGCCACAATGCCCCAAAAATTAATTATCACAGAGGGTGGGTGGTCTTCAGTTTCGGAATAAACCTACTATCTAATCAGTATTTTGACAGTTTTTTACAATAAAAATGTATAAAACGTACAATTAAATATTATCACAATAACATTAAATATAATTTTATTTTTAGCATATATTAACATTTTATATCAAAATATCCGACCGGGCCCAACCTATAGAAGTCTAATAATAGATTAGTATCCTACTACATACAGGCCTGTGTGAATTGAATACAGAATAGTCTAGTATAGTAGTAGAGAGGATTCGTCTAGGCCTGCCTACTAGCTAGCTAAGTAAGTAGCCTGGCCCTAGCTAGTAGTAGTAGGCCTAGGCTAGACTTTCAATTTTATTCAACAATAGTACATAAATTACCACCATGAATAAAATCATACCTTTCCTGCATGACTAGCGACAGTTTGTACTATTCTTTTTCGTAAAATTAACGAAGTTCCATGGTAACAAAGCATTTTAAAATTCTAAACAAAATCATATTGTAGAGAAAATAGTTTAGCAAACTAAAGAGATCCATTCCAATATGAAAACTCTTATTGCCAGAAAGTCGAAATTTGTTGCCACGTAGGATGTTTTAATATTAATAATCATTCTGTTTTATATACAGTATTACCATAAATATTTGATTAATATATGTATAATTTGTACTAACTAATTATTAAATAAATGTGAAATACAAAACATACAAATAATTCACACTTCATTTTCTCTGGCAATATTTGTAAAACTTGTGGTTCGCATCCGTTGAAAAGTGAGTGACGTGTGACGTACCAGTTTTGATCCGAGTCGTCAGAGTTTATTTATAGAGAAACTGAGGCCTACTAATATCTAAGAAAGATCAATTTCTATGCATATAAAATAAAGGTATTTATATATTCACCTAACCAAGTTTTAGCTAGCGGAATAGTTGAGTATCATTATCTAATCTAGCTAGCTAGGCCTATTATAGCCTAGAAGTGTTTCAATGCTACTTACTTGGACTAGCTGGCCGTTGTCTGACTGTTGTAGTTATAGAGTCGATTCGCCCCATAGTTTTTTATTTTGAAACGAGAATTGAAGATAAATAATGTGTGATTTTATTCATTCAAATCAATAAACATAAACAATTTTGTTTTCTTTTTTTTCCCTTCTACTGTAGTGAAAGTTGGTACCAGTAGTCAGTACTTTAAACATGTATAAAAGTGAACTAAAACATAAAGGTAGTAATTCTATTGACAAAAAAGATGATCATCGGATATCACGGAAGGACACACAACGAGAAAAGAAACCCAAAAAGAGAAAACATCGGTCCAATTCAACTTCATCAGACTCCAGCAGTTCATCGTCTCAAAGTAGATCAAGAAAACGGAACAAAGAAAGTAAGAAGAAAAAGAAACGAAGACATTCCTCTAGCAGCAGTAGCAGTAGTAGCAGCAGTTCTACAGATTCAAGTGATTCCAAGACTGAGCACCGACATAAATCAAGACGGAAAAAGGGGCGGAGTGGTTCCAGTGACTCAAGTTCAGATTCTTCCGACTCCTCCTGTATGTTCATTTTAAATTTATATTTTATGGCAATCCCTCATTCTACAGTAAATCCTTCTATTTGATTGTTGTTTAAATTGTTTGGTAACATTTATTTGACCAATAATAAACATTTAAGAATTATTGAGAAAAAAAGATTATTTCATTAGTATAATAATTTTATTTATGATTATTTTGTAGTAGACAGAAGGAAAAAGAAAGCCAGAGAAAAGAAGAAAAAACTCAAGGTTTGTATACCATTACATAGAGGGCGCACTTTCATCACTACAAAAACACATGGTTTGATTTTTGTATTTTATTCTATAAATTACATTTACATCCTATTTTTTCATTTCAGAAGAACAAGAAAAAGAAATCCAAAAAGAGTAAATCAGACAAAAATGCTGGACCAGTTCAGTTATCAAAAGTAAGCGTTATATTTGCCTCTGTGTAGAAATGGGAAATATTGGAACCAAATGGTGTGATTCTGATAAAAGTTATGTAACCATAGATATATTGTCCCCAAAAACATGAAAAATGAAGAATAATAAAATCCGACTTTGAATAGGCTATTTTGTAGTTTTAAAAATGTTATTCACCTCTGTAGAAAAAAAATGTTGTTAATAATTATTTCACGTATAAAAAGTTATTGTAACCAAAAACTATTGTCTGACAGACAATTTAGTATGGTATTTGTTTGCATTAATTTAATTGATTTTTTTTTTTGATTTTTTCAGGGAAATAAGGTTTCTTTCAATTTAATTTATGGTCAAAGTGAATAACTGTTATGTAACATTAAAATTGCATATTAAACAAAAAATGTAAAAAAAAAAATGTCATGGGACAATATTTTGTCCTTTTTTTTCCCTTTTTTTTCTTCTCTAGTTTATGAAAGAACAAAAAGACAAGGAAACTTCAAGAAGTATTATTTCAGGGAAGAAGATAAAAATGAAAATGAAGAAAAGCAGTAAGGATAAAGAAGTAAGATTTTCCTTCTATTTTATAATAATAATTTAATTAATTTATCTAAAAAACTTAATTTACTAGTTCTAAAAATCAATTTAAAAACGTTTTTATTCAACGTACATTAGAAGTAATAAAGAAACACATTAACCATAGTTTATTTTTTATTTTTTCTCTTATGGTAATTGTTGATTGTGACTTTGTAACACATGGTGCTGCATTTGTAGCGTGACAGAAACCGAGCCGAGTTGCTACACTTCCTAAATGCCACTATGTGATGGTGGTTTTAGAGTAGGTACTTAACTAATATAAGAACACAACATTTATAATTACTTAACTGATATTAAACACAACAATAAGAAAGAAAAAAGTATGCCTAAAATTATTTTTTTAGATATATTTATGTTTAAAATTATTAAATTATGAGATAAGTATGGTACAAAATAAAACTACAGCTTGTTTAAATCAAATCTATTTAAAAAAAATCTTGACCAACTATAGGGGGCGCTGTACCATTTTCGTGACTTAAAAATAATTTCAAAGACAAAGAAACTCTAGAAATATTCTTGTATTTAAAAATGTTGAAAAATCTTGACAAAAGAAAATATATTCTAAGTTTGGTGTACTCTTTCAAAAACTGTGACCCCATAGGCCTTGATGGGTTAAAAATAAAATTTTGAGTTATAATAAGATATATCATGATGATGACATTTTAATAACTATTTCATTATTTTAACCATCACATTAAATTTATTCCCATATAAATTACATGATGATAATCTATGTCGCAAATACTGGTATCTTGTAGTAAGTTAATACTAAATTAAATTTGAAAAAAAAATTAATAAAGTGTATTTATTTAATCTAACAGAATCATTGTATCTTATCACATTTCAACTACTGCCTTCAACTAAATGCTTACTACCAACATAAATTAAATTCCACACAGGAGTTTGATAATAAAAATATTGATATTTATTTGGTCACCAATGAATAATGATCCAAAAAATGAGAATAGACTAAAGCCAAAAACAGATTCTGTACTTACTCTAAATATAATAGAAATTATAGCAATAAATATCGAGAAATAAAATATGAATGAGATTTTTTATGAACTTTATACATCACTTTTGGTTCCATAATCAAAGAGGGAAACAAAAATATAATCTTTAAATTCCAATGCATACTCATGTTTGTTGACTTAACAATGTACATGTGTAAATACATTAAAAAATATATTTATTATTTATTATATTTATTTATTATAAAACCTAATATTATTTACAATATTAATATAAAGTAGAAAATCGGTCTCTTGTTTTTTTTAAACTCAATTTCAAGACGAGAATTTTGATTTTCTTGAGCTTTTAAAAAGATTAAAAAGGTTACATATCAAGATAATTCACTTTAATAACGTAAAACAATATCTATACACTAAGTCAAAGGGGATTATTGAGTTTACAAATAATATGGTTTAAACTGTATTATATTCCATAACATCAAGTAATTACCTTGCCGTAGCTAAGTAAGGATAAAGGTTTATGACTCTTGGACAAACGTGCAGGCAGAGGTTTGCTGGTGGTATAACAAACATTTTGAAATCTTTTGTAAGTGAGGTAAGTTTTAGTCTTTTTCTTTGTAAGCATGAATTATTAATATAAATCAAAGTTGTCTTGCATAAACTCTGTTTATATATTTATTGTACAGTCGAACACCTCATTCGGGGGACGCCTAAAGGGGACACTTTCCCGCAAAACGAATGGAGGTAATGTCGCATATTATATATGTTAAAACACTACTGTGCAACAAACTCCAGTAAATGCACACTTTGTACTGTAGGTGTTCCCTTAACAAGTGTTCTACTGTTGTTGTTTTTCAGTCTTTTTTACCGTTGTCAGTTAATTTCTGCACTATCATAAAATAGATTATTTTTATTGTCTTTCAATAAAAGGTCAGTCAAGATCAAATAGGGCTACTTAAATATTAGTATTATATGCTATGGTTGTGCACATAAATACAGTACAAGTATTAGTTTCTATTACTTTGTACTTGGAAAATCAAATCAAAGTGCTTCACTTGAGTTATATAATACGCCTACAATTATCGTACAATTATGTCGTTATTCAAAAGTGTTTAATATTTTTTAACTTTAGTTAGTTTTAAAATAATAATAATTTGAAATTAAAACCTTTTCGAAAGCTAAAAAGGGATTAGAAACTACTGCAAGAACAATTGAAATTGTGAAAAGTTAAAAAAAGGGGATTAGAAACTATGAAAAGTAAAAAAAAAGGGATTAGAAACTACTGCAAAAACAATTGAAATTGTAAAAATTTATTTTTTATTTTAAAAAATAGAAGAACAATTGAAATTGTGAAAAGTAATTTTAAAAAGAGATTAGAAACTACTGCAAGAACAATTGAAATTGTGAAAAGTAAAAAAATGGATTAGAAACTACTGCAAGAACTATTGAAATTGTGAAAAGTAAAAAAAAGGATTAGAAACTACTGCAAAAACAATTAAAATTGTGAAAAGTAAAAAGAAAATGGGATTAGAAACTACTGCTGCAAGAACAATTGAAATTGTGAAAAGTAATTTAAAAAAAGGGATTAGAAACTACTGCAAGAACAATTGAAATTGTGAAAAGTAAAAAAAAAGGCATTAGAAACTACTGCAAGAACTATTGAAATTGTAAAAAGTAAAAAAAAAGGGATTTAGGCTACGAGACAGTGTCCATGTTTCGCGTACACTGCTTAAATCCTGTTTCTTGAGGAAGCCTACTTGACTACATAGACATCCTTCAGTTTACTTGGGAAATAACAACGAGTATGGCGCGCCAAGCTGTCATTGATTCAATCAATACAGATATCTTAGTTTTTAATAGAGATAGGCCTATCTTAGTTTTTAATAGAGATATATTAGTTTTGAATAGATATATCTTAGTTTTTGATAGAGATTTATTAGTTTTAGATAGAGATATCTCTATTAATAGAGAAATCTTAGTTTTAAACTGAGATATCTTTATTTCCGATTAAATGACAGCTCGTGGCGCGCCATACACGTATAATCTCTTTGGCGATTTACAAAACGATGTATTATTCATATTGTTTATATCCCTACTTTGCCTTGACAATAGGAAACAACAAAGTACCACCGGAAACTGTTCAATCGACAATATAAGAACCATATATCTAGGCATGAAATATTGTTAATTAGTAATAGTTTAGATAAAGATGGACTCGAATGTGACGTACCACCAGCAGGAGTCAACACGCTTCAATCCAAGAAACTGTACCCTTCCTGATTTGAAAACCACTACGCTGTACCGAAATAAACATCTACTGTATATATTATACCTGCTTGCTCTCGTGATAACTATTTTAATTCTGTTTGGAAATGGCGTGGTTCTTTGGGCATTTACCAAAAGCAGAAAACTTCGATCAACAAAGTACATATTGGTATTTAGCTTATGTCTCACTGACATGATCACTGGTGTTATGGTAGCAATACAGTTGTTTTCACCTCCGAGTGTAGCAGATGCGATAATTGTCGCTTTGCTGGAGATCTCGATTTTAACCAATCTTGCTATTGCAGTGGATAGATTGAACATTTTAGTCGTTCGAGCAAAGAAACCGACTGGAGGAGCAACGAAAAAGCAACTAATTATATTTTGTGTAGTGTTATGGGTTTGCACACTCGGGTTTATCCTACCATGGACTATATATCCGTACTATTATATATTACTTATCTACACTTTCGGCCCTTGGAGTGTAGTTGTTACGATGACTGCCGTCAGTGCCGTATACGTGGCTATATTTTACACTATACGCAAAATAGACAAGCAGAAGAAAAAGAGGTTAGGCAAGTGTGATTTCAAACGAACAAAACTCGTAGTACGTGCTTATTATAAGATCGTAATCGCGCTTGGAATCTGTTGGTTACCATGGAGTTTTGAAGCAATCCGCATAAGCTTTGAGATGTATTTGATTCCAGATAGTGAACACTGCTACGAAGCGTCTACAGCTCTGCTTTTTTTGCTAAATCTTGGGTTATTGAATTCAGCAGTAAATGTTATCATATACTGGAGACGGTTCCCGGAATTCCGTGAAGCTATAAATAACTTACCGATCTTTAAATGTTTAAAATGTAAAAGTTGCCAAAACAAACCACCAGAGATGGATACTCATAATCAACAGCATCGGCCCAGTTGTACCTCAGTTTATGATGGACACGCACTGCACATGGAATTGCATTGATGGTAAATTAAAGAATTTTACAGATAGGCCTACCAATAAAGTAGAATAAAATGTGATGCAGAGCTCTGAATTATCTCAGTAACATCAAACCTTAAGCTCGGGTTTAGTAAAGCTTGGTTCCACTAGCGACGCAACCTACGCAACGTAAGAAAATACCCTTCCAATAATTGTGTTTGCCCCCGCCTGCGTGAAATCAACCTGATGTTTGCAGCGTTGTTGCGTCGTCGGGTCCCACTTGTGATTACGCAATACAGCACATTTGCGTCAATACGCCGCTGCGTTGCGTTCTAGTGGGAACCACGCTTTAGTAGAGTAAACTGTGAAGTAGGTGTTTCATAGACGCAACGTATCAACACAAGGTGTCGTAAAACATGTCACAAGTATAGGCATATAGGACCAACGACACGTAACACGGTGCCGTAGGATTAAATTCACCGATTTCTGCCATTTTTAGGGAAACCAAGCTTCATGACACTAGAGCTAACTTTTTGGTGCCTTCCATCCAGAAAGTGTTCAAATAAAAAGATTTCTCGCAGCCAAGAACAATTGTGTGCTTCTCTAATCATTGATTAGTAGCAATTGATATATAAGATTAAATAGTTCCATATAGGATGAATGCTTTCTTGTGTTAGTGCTGCTTGTATAAATAAGTACAACTTTCTAGAAAAAACAAAAACAAAATCGTATTTGTGATAGCATAACGTTAACATCAGTCAAAAAAATATATAATCCATGTTCAAGGCGATGATTATTATAGGCCTACATGTACATCAAATCTGACGTCATCACATCAGATTTAATTTTCGGGAAAAGGTGCGGCCGGTTAAGCAATATTGCCGGTCCACTTACACTTCTGCCGGAGAAAACTAAATTTAGTTTGTACAGCTGTAATAAGATTATTGGTTTAAGACGATTAAAATAGTCGATCATCCTCTGTGTAACGCAAATATTGCTAGGTGGCCCCTTGACGATAACATTTCAATAATTTTCAGTCGTTGGCTAAATATTTGTTGTCATTGCTTGTTTTCATTTCTTACAGTTAGCGTGAATACTTAGAAACTAACATGGACGACATGGCAGACTTTGATCCGAGCAATTGTACGCTGCCTGACATTAGAAAGACAGCAATTTACCAGGATAAAGATCTTCTCCTACTCTACTTGATATCCTTTGTCATAATAAGCGTTATGATTCTCTTTGGAAATGGCATTGTTCTCTGGGCGTTTGCAACAAACAAAAAACTACGAACTCGTAAGTATATTTTGATATTCAGCCTGTGCATTACGGACGTCACGACAGGTTGCCTGATGCCAATACAGATATTCGGACGACCTAGCGTCGTGGATGGCATGTCGGTCGCTCTTCTACAGATTTCGATCTTCACGAACCTTGCCATCGCCGTGGAGAGATTCTACATTCTTGTCGTTAGAGCGAAGACGCCTGGTGGAGGTGCTACATCCAAACAATTGATAATATTCTGCGTACTTATGTGGATTTGTACGATATCGTTTATTCTACCTTTCACTGCCTATCCTTACTATTACATTTTGCTTCTTTATACATTCGCTCCGTTCAGTGTTATAGTGGCAATGATCAGTTTGATTTGTCTGTATATTGCTATATTTTATAGTATGCGGAAAATGGACAAAAAGAGACAGAAGAAATTAGGTGGAAAAGGTGACTTTAAACGTACGCATCTCGTAGTACGCGCGTACGCTGTAATTGTAGTTGTTTTTGGAGTTTGTTGGTTGCCGTGGTGTTTCGAAGCTATTCGCATCTGCGTTGAGTATTACTTTGCATCTAGACACTGTTTTTTCGCCAGTAAATTAGCATGTTTTTTTCTCAATTTTGGCCTAATGAACTCGGCCCTGAACCCATTCATTTACTGGAGGAAACTTCCAGATTTCCACCACGCTATAAGTAACTTGCCACTTATCAGCTTCCTGAGGCGCAAGTGCTCTATGACTAAAACTGAAAGTAATACCATGAGGTCGAATACAGACGGTGTAGCGGCCTACGATGGTCCGACGGTTGAACTAGAATAACATAAAACTCTTCAAATTAATAGGCTTCGCAATCATGACAAGGTGGATATGAGTCAAGATGATACATACCTGTGTAGATTATTTGTCCAATGAAGCATTCTAACTCTTAGGCTTAAACGTTATTAAAATTAAACCATATTTGTGCCGATTCGCCGCATTGTAATTAAACAATTCTTATGTTTCGAAAAAGCCTCCATACTCTTAAAGCTCTATCTACACTATCAAAAAAAGTTTGATGTGCCCAAATATGGTAGTGGTATTCCCAAATACGATAGTGATATGACATCATCATCATGTCCATATATGGACACATATTTTTTGTCACATAAAGTTTGATATTAATGTAGACAGAGCTTAAACGCAAACGATGTTATAAAGAATTGGGAACGGATTTTTCGTCAAAAAGACAACACTGTAACCCAACAAACATATTTTAATTGGGGATATTTCAACCTTTCTGTTTATAAAAATATTAATTTAAAAAAATCAGAATAACAAGGGAATATTATATTTAGATGAAGTGTAACATCATTGTATTGATCATTTGCGAATGAAATAAATAAAATAGTGGTTAACGCCACAAAAGAGAAAAAAAAATTAATTAAATAATAAGATCCAATTGATACACCTTTTTGTGACAGGATAATTTTACTCTTTGTGACCTAGGCCTATTCGTTATTTTTCTCTGATTGTTCTGTTGGTTTCCCAGTATTCGTTTACAGAAAAATTATAGTAACGATTTCTGTGTGTAAAATGAATTACGAGATGGCAATAAGTAATAACTTTTGTATGATTTAAAATATGAATAATAATTAGTAATATATGTGTGTATACTTTTATTTCTTATTTCGTATAGTTTCAAGTAAATGATAGACCAAAGTATTTTAGGATTAGTTATTTTTATTAGAAATACATTTTTACGTTTATATTACTATGAACTAATTTCATTTTTTGAAAAATACTCTTCAGATTGTTGCCCTGGTTTTTGTTTAAAAATGAAACTGAGTTTACTATAAGCTGCTTAACATTTGGCTTTGATTTGATCCCAAGATAGGAGGATGTGGGTCACATTCAACCGTAGGCTACATGTTAGGGCACCTTTACTGTTTTCGGAGTAGGTCATACTTAACCTTGTTTCGCACTGGGTGTAACGCAATTTAGGATGTACACGCAACATAAGTAATTTGTCAACGCGATGATGAATCAATCAACTTGTTGTTTCTGATTGGTCAAATTATCAGTTTTGCGCCTAAAGACATGACACCGTCCTTGCATCGCGTTAAAGTGAGAACCAAGCTTAAGGAAGGAATTGGTGAATCAAATAAAAATGGATACACCTGGATCCGGCCACTGTTGAATAAAAGTAAAAATATCAATTAACTTAATTAAACTAATTACGAGTTATAATCTGGTTAATATAGACGTTACCAGGCTATAAATGCAAACTTCCTTCTTGTCAATGACAAAGGATGCGTGTGACGTTGTATATAAATGACACTCATTTTGTTTCGTTCAATATTTAAAGTGAACCCGTTTGTGTCAGTGTACCACACTGTACTGGTTACTTGTGATCTTTAATCGCTCCATTATGGCGGGTTTTCGATACATAGCATTAGTCTGTGTTGTACTAACATTGTCTGTGATATCGGCCCAGATTCCGGGCCAAGGAAGGCATAATCAGGGGCAAGGAAGGCATAATCAGGGGCAAGGAAGGCATAATCAGGGGCAAGGAAGGCCTAATCAGGGGCAAGGCAATCATGGACAAGGTATTCCGGGACAAGGTTTTCCGGGACTAGGTATTCCAGGACAAGGTTTTCCGGGACAAGGTATTCCGGGGCAAGGAAGGCCTAATCAGGGGCAAGGCAATCATGGACAAGGTATTCCGGGGCAAGGAAGGCCTAATCAGGGGCAAGGTATTCCGGGGCAAGGAAGGCCTAATCAGGGGCAAGGCAATCAGGGACAAGGTAACCAGGGGCAAGGCAATCAAGGCCCGACACAGGGAAACAGCATTAACCGTAAGTACGCCTTTTAAAATCAATATTTAATCATATCGTAATCAATGATAATGGTAGGTTTTTACAATAGCTTAGGCCTATACAACCAAAGCATGTTTTTCATTGTATCAGATCAATGTTAACGGTGGTGATATACTTTTATTGGAAAACTCCTGAGACTAGTTTCTGTGGGCCTAATGTAAAAAAAATGATCGGGAATCAAAACGGGAATGGATATGGTCTAGCGTTTCTGCTCGCAAAAGTCATCCATTCAGAAGCACTGATGAAGAAAGTCTATCTGTGGTGACCAATAGAGTGTGGTCCCGGGACATGACATACTTCGGCTTTAGTTGATAGAAGTTTGAAATTGTGTTTTTAGAAATAGAGTATACTATGATAAACTAAGTGTAAATAGTTTGAATTGATGTTTTTGTATAATGTAGGCCTATATTAAATTTAGTTTGATATATGTTGAATTAGTAATTAATTCATTATTAATTTTATATACACATCGTTTAGTTATAAATATTAATACAATAACAATAGAAAAACGGCCACTGAGAGGTCTTACTGCATTTGGATCTTATTCAATACAAAAAAAAACTGATTTATTTATATATTGTTAGTTTTATACCGTTTTATTAAAAATGTAATAGGCCTCATGTTGTTTATTAATAATAATAATAATAATAATAATTTATTGGCACTGCACTTCAACTTGTTAAGGTGCGTCCAAAGAAACAAAATTTAACAATAAAAAAAATAGAAATACAAAAATGGGAATGTACGTTCCTACTAAAAATCGAAAGACTACCAACATTACACAAGTTACAACTAACAGACTATAGTATAGTATAGAGACTGATTAGCTTAATTATTCACACATGTTCTCTGGCTTTTAATCAGAAGGAAATCCTAATATAGGCCTAACCTGCGCAAGGTAATAACTAGATGTTTTCTAATTTCCATTTTGTTCAAACTACAGTAATAGTCTAGTTTTATCATTGTTCCTTTTTTTTATCTACTTTGACTCACGCATCATCATCTCCTGTCGGTGGTGACTCAACCGTCACTTTTGTTCACGTCTTTCATTTTCTTCATTAAAAAAAAGGATATAATTACGGCTGTTGTACATTGATAGTAATTGATCTAAATGTTTGATAGCTATTTTTAATCCGTTGTTGATGAATAATGGTTTGAAATTATTGGTGTTTTTTTTTCAGCTAAGTATGAACGTTTTCTTAATTTTATCAAGTTACCATCGTTCCCAAGTTTGAATCCCACGTCATATATACCTGATTTACTGGGCGCTGATTGCCTTACAAAACCAGCATGGCCAGTAAGTATAATGATACTGGTTGTTGCGAATTTATACTCAGGTTTTCATTCATGGTAGACTAGGTTCTAGCCCGTAGTTAGTAAGCATAAATATTTTGGCACATATACGTATAATATAATACTCACAAAAAAATCGAAACGTCGACTGGTGGACTAACATAAAAAAAGACAATAACTTGGGGAAAGTTTAATTACCGTTTAAATTAATTTGTATATTTGTTCGTTCTTTGACGTTCTTCAAGCCTCTTCTAAAGAAAACAAATTGGAAAACCATGGAAAATGTAATGGTCTCTTTCTTTTCATTTGCCTTGATGTTGGATATTTTACATTTTTATGTTCACTATCTTTAAATTTTAACTTATTTAAAACTAATTTGATATTCTTTTTGTCCACTATAGCCTTGTTTGACAATGTTTCAATCGGTGCGCTATAAATTAATTTCTGTTACTGCTAAAATTATTTAATTTTAAGAATAAACGTACTATTACTTTACATTTTAGGAATCAATACATCTTTAAAAAAAAGTAATAATATTGTTAAACAATAACAAACAAATTACAATATCAACCAAGATTATGTTATTCTTTACTTCATCTTATAGGGTTTAAAAACGTTCCAATTTTCATGCAAGACAAATAGTACTTCTGGAGCTGTACCTACAAATGGTTAGTATTTTGAAATCGTTTTTAAAAGTTTTTTTAGGCCTATCATATTAATACTTATTTATAGTAAAATATGACGATAGATGTCAAAAATAGATGGTGCATCAGACTCTCGTAATGGTTTTTCTGTTATAAGGTACTCTGTTCGTTTTTTAAAATGAACTCTCTTTCCACAGTACATCTTCTTCGTCCTGGAGACATCAAAGTTATCGGTGCAATGGGAGATTCTCTTACAGCAGCCAGTGGAGCCGGTGCGTGTCTTTTACCGCAATTGGCGTTCGAATATCGAGGAAAATCGTTCAGGTATATTGATTTTTCTACTCATCAAAGATAAAACATAGGCTAATTAGCGCCCCAAGCGGCTTGTTATGATTACATACCGTAAATTTTCTAATATTAACCCACCTTATAAGTCAATCTTTAATAATAACCCACTACTCTAATAGTAACCAATGGGTGTTAATAGTAGAGTCACAAATACTGATGCAGCCGTATTTTGAAAATAAGGAGATAATGCATGTTGATCTTGGGAGTGGGGGAGGATTGAGTGTTTTTGAGTTTATAAAATAAAGTTAGAGTTCAATCAAATTTGTTTATTCGTACTGTTTTATTATATTGCTATGAGTTGCTCACCGGAAAAGTTGGGGGTGGGTTACTATTTTCAGGTGCCTAATTCAAGATTAGTAATAGTAACCCACTGCTCTAATAGTAACCCCTAACCCTAACCCTAAAAACCAAGCAAAGAATAATAACCCAGGGTTACAATTAGAAGATTTATTTTATTTAAATTTTAGATGTTTTTTCGCCATTTATGTTTATTATTAATATTCTGTTTCATATATTTTAAAGAAAAAGGACACGGTACGGTACATATAATAATTTGAATATAAACTACAAATAAATACGATTTTTTTTTCTCGGTTGATTAAACTTTTCCGCATATTTTGTGACGACAAATCACATTAGCATGACATTAATGTTTAAGAAAAGTAAATATTCTATTACTGAAAATATGTAGGCCTAATATGCGCGGTTGATTAACTAATTACATTTGTTCTGTCCGTCTAGTCATGGAGGTGATCAGACGTACGAGAAGGTGCCATCTATAGCAAGTAAGTATGATGACAATATTGCATTAACGCCGCCGCCGCTCTACATGTTTCTGCCTCATCACATTCTGTCTGTTACTTAATTGATTTTAAAGGTCTACCAAAAAAAGGTACTCGTTTGATCAAAACAATGTCCATGGTTGATATATGTGAATAGATGATTTTCATCAAATGTAAAATAAAACTTGATTGATTGAATTGATTGAAATATATATTTATACTGGGTAACCTCTTCAGTCAATGACTGGTCTCCCAGAGGGCCCAGTTGGTGATCAGTGGCTGTGATGTACTAATACACCGGGGTAACCCCCTACTCGTCTCGAAAGATGTACTAGGTTCTTTAAAGTGCACACGAGCCAGATGTGTACACTGGACCTACGGTTTATAGTCCTTATCCGAGAAGACTCGTTCTACCACCAGAACCATGGAGTGAGTGAGCCTCGAACCCCTGCCGTTGTTATGGCTAGGTAATTACGGTTCCACTGTCTTAACCGCTCGGCCACTCACTCATAAACTTAAAACTTATTAAGTCAAAACTCTGTTTGGAATCCAGACTACAATAAAGTATGCGTAACTAAAGGTAAAATTTATTTTCACTCCTAATACATTAACCATCTTTGTTCATATTATTAGATATTCTTAAGAAATTCAACCCTAACCTGAAGGGATTCGGTACGGGTACGGGTCGCTGGGACAGTAAAAATGCGGGAATGAGCGTTGGTTTTCCAGGCGATACATCCAAGTAAGTAGGCCTTCATCTTCATCAGGTTTATCGCAAATATCTTGATTTCGTCAGGAACGTAATTGCACAATGCATGATGGGAAGGTTTGGGAGCAAACTTTACGACGAGTACGTCATACAAACAACAAATCACGTACGTACTTCCGAATCCTTCCCACCATGCGTCGCGCACGCTATTTGCGATAAATCTTCCTTTTACTTTTTAATGCTTATGTACCGTCTAAAAATGTTGTTATTGTATTTGTAGGTATTACCATAATTAACTCCTGGTCATGTATTCTAATTCTATCCTATGCTAAGTCAAAGTCTAAGTAATGCATGCAACATAAAATATGCATTTTGTCACCTTTAAACATTTTCCAAACTTCAACAACATTTCTGACATGACACGATTTTGTTTCAGAGATATGACATTACAAGCAGAGAGATTGGTGAAAAAGATGCGATCGGATCCAGCAATAGATTTCCAAAATGACTGGAAGCTTGTCACATTGTTGATTGGCGCCAACGATCTTTGTGACTGGTGTAAAAACAACAGACTATACAGTCCAAAAGCCTATGTTGATAACGTGATGGCAGCCTTGAAAATATTACAACAAAAGGTATCAATTCAATTCAAAACTGTCCATATAAAAACATGTACATACAATAAAAAAAAGAAATGAAAGACAGCATCATAATTTAATACTCAATATATAGTACTGTGTTTTCCATTTTGCTACACTTTTGCTTAATTGACGACATCCGCAGTCTTTTAGGCCCATTACTACCGTACTTAGCCTACATATACATACAATAAAAAAGAAAAAGGAAAGAAACACATCATCATATTTTAATGCTCAGACAGTACTGTGTTTTCCAGTTTTCTCCACCTTTGCTTGATAACGACATCCGAATACCCACAGACTTTTAGGTCAATTACTACCGTACTTACATTTCGTAAACTTACTAAAACATGACTATATTTATGTTTAGCTTCCTAGGACATTAGTGAATGTTGTCGGTGTGCTCAATGTACCCGAAGTTGGTGTACTACGTGGACCAGTATGTGACGCTTTTCATTTGTGAGTTTTGCACAATCTTCTCTTAAAAACAATAGCTTGCTAATTGCGATGTATAGCTCCATGGCGCTATGCGGCTTCAATAACAACTTTTTACAGAGGCACTTGATAATGGCAACCATTTTCTCCTAACAATCTACCTTATTGTTACTCTGTTTGATTTATAATAGGCTTTTCTGTGACTGTGCAATGTTTCTTAACAACAAGGATAAAGCAAAGTTCACCAAAGTTACACAAGATTATCAGGTAAAAAAACAAGTCTTACTTTTCCTTTTTTTTCACTTTCACTATTGAAATGAAATGAAATCTGTCATAATGTCAAGGAGGGAGTTAGGATAATATTTGAAATCATATAAATATTAATCCAAAGGCAAGTTAATGAAAAGAATGCAATTCTAGAGGCTGGATCTCAATGGAGATATAAAATAAGCAAAAAGCTAAATAAAAACGATAAAGTAAAACAGTCAGAAAAAAATAGGCAGAACTTTCGGTCAACACTTCGCACTTCATCAGCAGTGCAAGACGTGCATATATTAGCCTATATAATAAGATAACACTATAGCCTTACTAACCTCTATACCTTAGAATCAATGAATGCCTCACATGCACGACGCTTAGGAATACAAAACTAATGAATGTAACAGTTTGGCTTACATTCATCATGTGTACCGTTTGTTGGTTGATAACAAACTGAATAGAATGATGAAGTACCAAAACGTGATCGGCTACTCCCACGAGTTCTGTAAGCCAGAACACAGTTGTCCCCAGAAGAAGCTGAACTGATTAGCTGCTCCTGCAGTCCATAGCATGCCTATCGTATCATATTGATGATGCAGTGTTTTCTTTGATATCTTCTCTCTCTAGCGATTGCTTGAGACCCGGATCAAGAGTGGTGAGCTGGATTTGAAGCCTGACTTCACTGCAGTGTTACAACCATTCCTCCACAAGACACGAGTTCCATTGACAATGGTAATTGTATAACATACCTGATATACTATAGATAAACTCATAATGGTGGGATGGGGTTAATTCGAGGTGTTGTCCTGATGGTAATCATTGATGTTGTGTAGTAATAATAATTATGGGTTTCCTGATGATGACGAATAAAATGATTGATAATGATTATAATGATGATGACGATAATGAATGTTGTTTGTTGTGACGAGCATGATCGTAACATTACAATGTGGACTTATAAAAAAGTGACGATGTCGAATTGTTTTTGGGGCTATTTATTTATTATCTTATTTTGCTTTTGGTGTTTGTTTTGTTTGTTTTATTGGTTTTTCCACACATTGAAAAAAAAATTACAAATTACACATAACTTAAAAATTACAACGGTGTGTTACCTAGGTCTTGTTTGTACCATTTTGTAAAGTGTAGAGCCCTATGTAAATAGCGCTTAATAAAATAAATAATAATATAAAAACAAGAAAAAAGTATGTAAATCAAATCAAATCATTTCGTAATTTGATTTACTTTTTTCACGCTGCTGCTCTAGCCCGCTACGTCCCATTAGGACTACTTAATCAGAAGCTAAAGCAAGCAGCAGTTATAGTTCTAAGGACGACAGTTTTGCGAAAATGGAAACTCCACTATAATTTTTAGATTTCCAGGGAAAAGAGTCTATTAGACTTGACCTTAGCAATAAAATTAACTAAAGTGACAGAAATTGAGTATTCACTTCTGTAACAAAAAAATAATATTTATTCACATATAAAAAGCGAAAAGAAACCCCAAAACCATTGTCTGACAGACAATTTAAGTATTTGTTGCTTTGAATTACATTTGTTTTCAGGTAAAGTAACTATTATGTGACATAAAATGACACATTAAAAAGCATTTGAAATAACAAATATTTTTCAATAAGCGAGCAGCGTTTTTTGTAAGAAATATTTCTTGTTTACATTTTCTTATAATTCTTTTTTTTTTTAGAAAGGGGAGCCAGATATTACATATTTCTCTCCTGATTGTTTCCATTTAAGTTCAAAAGGTCACGCCACTGCTGCAATTGGTCTATGGAATAACATGGTGAGATATTATGAAGACAAACCCCGTTAGGCCTATGATGTTAATATTCAATATTATTATTGTATATTAAATAATATGACATTTATAGCACTTTCATGAATTAGTGTTTGATTTTAAGGACAACAAATAGGCTAACCATCAATTAATGTACCCTAATGTAATATGTACCTGCAATTTCAGATGGAACCAGTAGGAACAAAGAAAACCGCATGGGTACCTGGTAGCCGCCTGTCGTGTCCAACTCGGGTAAGATACTGTAGAGATATATATATATATATGTATATATATATATATATATATATATATATATATATATATATATATATATATATATATATATATATGTATATATATATATATATATATATAAAAAAATTGAACAACTTTTGTTCAGATTTAAGTAAAGTGTGTGTTTGTTCAACTGAGGTTTTATGATCGCTTACCTTTCTTCTTAAAACTTGTGCTGGCCAATATAAAGGCCAATTTACACAGACGAGCGGTAACGGTAAAGGTAAGCGAAAAACCGCGTAGCTTGTCCCATTGACACAGAGCGGCTTAATTCGCGAGCGGTGTTGTGGAAAATATAGGCTGTATTGTAGGCCTCGACGGTAGTGCATGTTGCAGGCACTGATGTCCGCAATACATTTATAATGAACTAGAATTATGATCCTAAAACCTAGTAATGTCCTGTGTGTAAATGTGAATGTTCCTGAATTAGCCTATGTTCTTAAAACCTAGTAATGTCCGGTGTGTAAATGTGAATGTTCTTGAATTATGTTCCTAAAACCTAGTAATGTCCGCTGTGTAAATGTGAATGTTCCTGAATTAGCCTATGTTCCTAAACCTAGTAATGTCCGCTGTGTAAATGTGAATGTTCTTGAATTATGTTCCTAAACCTAGTAATGTCCGCTGTGTAAATGTAAATGTCCTTATCGCATTATAATTACTATGACTTCAGTGTGCAGATTGTCGTTAAATAAGGATCACGTTATAATATTGATAAAACATGACGATCAATTTTACGCTACATTATTCTATATTCCCTCGGGTTATTGTTACATCCATTACGATGCCATTTATCGTCTGTCGTGTCTGGACAGTTTGTATTGTTCTGTAACGGGAAACTGAGGCTAAAAGCTTCATCTGGTATTCTTTCTCCATTTCAATATTTTGTTTATTACTTGAAAATTTGTGTTTCAAAAGATGACCATGATTACGACGTATCTATACGCGTGCGCAGTGCGACGTGCCGTATACGCGTGGGCATTGTGACGTATCACTATTCTGATATGTTCGTATGTTACGCTTCTATGATCATGTTCATATCATACATTTCATATTTAATCTTCATTTTTTATTTTATTGTATCAACAAACATTATTATGCTATTTTCTGACAAAGGAAGTATATGAATCAATGCACATCATTATTATGTTCACATTTGTTAATTTATAATTATCAGTCGTGTATGTTTGTCTGTGTTCTCTCGAGGCCTATTATTCAATGGAGATGTAGCAATGTTTCTCATTCGGCCGCACTGTCATAATACCAGCTGTTTCCCCTATGTTCTGCCCTCTTTCCAACCTGCCTATGCCCCCGGCTGCACTGTCTTCACCTGTGCACAACATCACGTTCATCTTTTACCTTACCTTTCCCTCTATATCTCCGTAACACATCATACTTTATGCAGTCGTTGCATCTCATTTGCTTGCTCTGACCTTTTGAGACTCGTCGTTCAATCCAGCGCATTTTATCATTGCGACAATTTCCAAAGAATTATAAATCTGTTTTGTGTTTTCCACTTTATCAAATAAAATCAAAATGCCTCTGGCGTGTGTTGCTTTATTGTTCAGGCATGTAGTTGTGCATTACGATAATGTATCAATTTGGTTTTACCTTATTTATGCTGCCATACGAAATAACACAGTTAGTACGATGGGTTCAATATTGCAATATAATAATATAGGCCTCGTACGGTTGCCTGAAACGGGAAATAGCTTAACACTCTGTAAACTTCAGATGAGCATCCGCGCATCTCTAACTTCAGGCTGTTTCAATTTGAATCTTTACTAATTAAAAAGAACTTCAATACAGTATACAGTATTACTGTTAAACAAAATACAAAACAAAATGTTTATCTAGACAACACACGTAAAATGTTCAAGCAATATGCTCGATAACTAAAAAAATGTATTGTAGATGGAGAAGTATCCTATTATTTAAGCTTAGAGTTTGCGAATTTTTTTTTCTTTTTCTGTTTGTACGGATGGATAACAATTTCCGAAATAAAAGAAATTGAATTGAATAGGCCTACTAACAAGAATGTTTTTTCTGGTTCTCTGTCGTAATTACATAAGATATATATAACACTAATAAAAATATGTTCTTATATTTTTGTTTAATTATAGGGTAAGCCTTACATTTTCACGAACGTCAACAGTAAGAAAGGATTCCAGCCGGGAAGAATTGGCAATCTATATAAGTCTAGCTCAGCAGGATTCAGCATCAATAAACAAAGCAGTTTACATTTAGTTATTATTGGTGCATTAGTTGTATCTTTGTTTGCCAGCTTCCAGGCCCTCAATTAAGTTACCGACACAGTGCAATTATAAGAATATACCACAGGAGGAAATAGAGTTATAATCGGGAGTAACCTTGAATAAGTGACGGCTAGGGGAAGGTAGCAGGCCTACAGTCAACCCATGTAAACGCTTTTTAAAAGAGCAGAAATGGTAAATAAAAGAATGAAAATTTGTGTTTTGGTTTTCTTAATTTGTTATGTGATATTTTTATGGCTCAACCACCTGGAATTTGGTAAAATGTTGGCATATTTTTTGCCATTTTGAGGGGAGACCGCATGTGAATACTCTAGATGTTGCTGTAGTATATCGCGATACGATGCAGTCAGCGCCCATTATGAACTTTGGAGCCCGTAGGGATCTTGTTTCAACAATTTTAATACTTGGTCCAATTGATATGAATTGTAATTAACTGAAAAGAAAAATGTTAAAAGTTTTTTTTATTATTATTTATAATTTCATGGAATAGCTTGCTATGTTGATATCAGAGGCGACAAGCAGCTTTAATTGATGGTTTTATAGTGCGTTACCGGTAATTAGTGCTATACTGTATTGTATTGACGGTCCCAGGGGTTTATGGCATCTCTAGCTTGTTAGCCATTTATGAGGTCAAGGAATGCACTCATTAATATTCATTTTCACAAGATTATTTTTTGCTTGTAATTTTGATATTTTCGTATAAAAGAAATATTGTAAAATAGTATGTTGTATGAAGTCTTGTCGGAAATCATAGCTTCGTACATTTTTTCTCAAGAATTCTTATTTTATAGTCAATGAGACTAACATGAAGATGTATAGATATTTTATTTATTTCGTTGTAATAATCAAACATGAAAATGTTATATTGGCATCTAAAAATTAACTTGAGTAATAAGATAAAACAGGGATTACGGATTAATAGCAGGGATTACGGATTAATAGCAGGGATTATTAAGATATTGTGGATATTCTGCCTTTTAGATGTGCTAAAGGTACAGCATTCACTTACATCCGATTTACAGTGCTGTATCTCAGCCTCACTTCTGTACTTCTCCAGTATCATGCTGTAAAACAGTATCACATGTGTATCACATATTAGGCCATACAAGTGATGAACATGTGATGCAGTATCACGGTATTTTCCTATGACACTTCAAAAATCTAGATACAGTGTCGGTTACCACGTGAAGGTATTGGTGGTACATTCACCAATGAGGATAAATGAGCACCCAGTGAAAACATGCTCATAATGCAATTAAGCATGCAACCTATTTTCTTTGTTTCAGTTTTACATTTTGAAGCTAAACAGTAATGTTTATCATTATGCGATGCAAAATATTCAAATGAAAGGAAAGAAGAAGAGAAACAGCTGCGTATCATTATAAAGCGAACATGATTAACAATAGTCTAACAGTTGCGTTCAGTTTGACTTGCAATATATTTTCATCATTAATTTGTAATGCACATTTAGAATGTCAATATTCCTTACGTGCCTTCTGGTTGATCAGAGCACATGACCGGCGCCTGGAATCGAACCCACGACACGCGCGAGTTAACATATCCGGGAAACATTGTTTTTCTTCCTATGAGGCCAAGGTAAAAATCATCATTAATACATCCGGGAATCATACGATGTGAGAATTTGCCTGGCTGGGGTGAACCACATTGATATCAAACGTTATTAAACGTGTTTATTTCTTGTTAACTAAGGAAAAAACATGTTATATTCAATATTATTATCTCTATGTTGAAGAAACCCAAGAAAAATTGCTTCCGCCTACGCAATGCATTATGGGTTTAATTATCATTGGCAAAAATGCAGGTATTACTATAGTACAGTATATCTAATTTGCATTTAATATGCATTTTAACGTTATTTTCTCACACACAGTAAGAGCAATATGGAACAACGTAGTGCGATCATGGAAGAATATTATATTAAATATTTGTCTTTTCTTTAAATTATTAAAATTTGTATCGATTGCGCGTCTTTCTTAAATCCAACTAAAGCTGTAAAACAGTTAGCACATGGGTTTTAATATTTTAAGTACGTATCTTATTAAACTTTAACGCGCATGAGCACGAGATCCATTCAAGCGTGTCGAATTAGTTTCACGCTTATCACGTGATCTATGGATTTAATCACGTTTAAGCGATGGTTTGCGTTTCGACGTTTAGAATATTAAGGAGCGTCGAGTTTATCAATGCGAATGGTTACAACAAAACTGCAGCCTAGACATCGCAGAAAACACTCTCTCTGATTGCATGCACAAACTGAAGATGTCGACGGCTGGGAATATTTTCGGTATTGTGTTTGGTTGTATTTTAGCAGTTGTATTCGTATCACTGTTCATTTATTCGGCATACAAAGCATACGTGTAAGTAAATAAATCTATAAGTTGAGCTAGCTGCATGCATGCCTAGAGATAATTAGTATAATATAGGCTGCAATACGCCGGTAGTACGAGCATGGATTATCATGAATATTTGGAATTCTAGCTAGCAACGTTTACAATATCTTTTTTTTCACATGTTTAGCCTACAGCCTGATAAATGCAGATTTGAAAAAAAAGTCTGCATCCTAATGTTTACCGGGAAAAAGTTCTTTACTGAACAATATTATATTAATAAATAATTGTTATCAACTGTTGAACGCGCGCTTTAAAAATGTTGTGTTCTATTGTCTTATTATAGGTATCTACTTAGGCCTATATAGGATTAGTTATTAAGCAGGTGTCAACTGTAGCCTAATTACGTAAGAAATATACTTGCCAGAAATATAACGATACTCTTGCATGAAATATGATTTCATAAAGTACGGTAGATTACAAGTGATATCGTAAAGAGGGACACACAATGTTGAATAATAATGTACACACGCGCGTACAGACACCGTTGAAATGTTATTTGTATACGCGCGCGTACATACGCTGATGAAAATGATATTGTTCGTATACGCGCGCGTACAAACGCTGATTAAACTGCTATTGTTCGTATACGCGCGCGTACAAACACTGAAGTAAAATGACATTGATTGTGTACGCTCGCGCACAAATACTGATGAAAATAATATTGCATATTGTATGTGCGCGTACAAACACTGATGAAGATGTCATCGCTTTTATATGTATTGCATTCTTCAATTCGCGCAGTCTTAACTTAATATCAAGGGGCGAATTTGGTGATTACTTTGTTTGGTTTCTGGGAGATGGTTTGCAAGTCCTCAATCCTATCCGTACGTCATAATCAATTAAATTTGAAGTATAATATTATCGTTTGGTATTTAATATTTTAATTCGATATTTATCAAGAAACACTTTGGAGGTTATCTTGATTACAAAATAGCAACATGGTTTCTAGATGTTGTGATGACGTATGACCGTGTGTCAGATTTGATAACGGTATTCTTGTACAAGATACAAGTATATTTTTATAAATAATTTGGTAATAAAATAATGATATGCGATATAGCCAAGTTGTATGATACAATAATGTATGTGATAAAACAGTATGTGATATGTATAGATGAAATCTTATAGTTATGACATTAGGGGCACGCAATTTAACTCGTGCGTACAAAAGATGATTAAGAGGTTTGTGCGCGCGTACATCTACCCGTGCATGTTACGTAAATAATCTGTTAGTATGAGGCCTACACAATGATATATTATAATATTATTTTACATAATGTATGTGTATTTTCAATTGTCGGCGGGTGATACTAATAAAATAAAATATAGGCCTGGCTATGTAAAGAAACAAGACATAAATTGAATATAGTATGTCAATAATTAAATATATATGCTCATAATACAATTAGTTTATTATTACAAAATCAGGTGGAAAAAAGGTAATTATATAAATATTCAAACATTTGGTAATTAAATAGAAATGTTGATTTATTATTATAGCTTTGTTTGACGTAAACATTATTATACGATTTATTGTCGATTATTCCAATCGATTTCAACAACGTAAAATGAAATTAAATCTATATATGGCTGTCACTAATATAACACATTTGGTGTAGGAGCAACAATATCATTATAATTATATCTAAAAACAATATTGAATCCATTTTTTGATTTTGTTGGGCACAAATTGCCTATACAATATTGAACCCATTTTTTGATTTTGTTGGGCAAATTGCCTATAAACAATAGATTTAAACTAGTTTAATCCTGTTTACCGAACTTTACAAGACGGACGTGTTAAGTCATAAATGATAAATATGGCGTCCATACATTGTTTATGATATCTGCTGAACACTTTAGAAAAACAAATGCCTCTTTTTGAATCTCACAACAGTATTGTTTGTGTCAATTTAAGAGTGTTTAATTTGTTGGTCCTTTTTTTTTTAAATCTCCTCTCTCCCTGTTGTTTTGATTGAACAATAATCTTGACAAATAAACCTTCTATTACAACCAACACGAATCTTTGTTATTTTAGAAACAATCTTATTCAGGTATATTTACATACGGGTCTAGTCTTATTGTCTTAGCGGCTTCTTTCAGGCCTAAAGACCAATTTACACAGAAAATATAGAATCTCATTTCTTTTCTTATGACAACGCGCAGCGGACGGGGCTGTTTCCGCTCAAGCAAGGCAATGTTAGATTGCTTTGGCTCAAGATAGTAAGGCTATAGTTGAAGAATCTGCGTGGGACAAGCTACGCGGTTTTCCGCTTACCGTTCCGTATTATGTGTTCATCTTATCCACACACAAATAAGTCTCTCTAATCGAAGAGAGACTATATTGTTAATTCAAAGAAGACCTGTAGTAATAAAGATTTCATTAATTCTGTTCTCAGACAATATTGTCGTCTGGATTGTGTTTAATATAAATGTATGGATTAATTTCACAAACATGTAGAAAGAAGAACGTATCGAGTTATTGGCGCGAGCTAACCACTCAACGTTAATTACTGACTACTTGATAGTAGGCCTACAATGTTATCCTCGCTTATAATCAATGTAAACAATAGCCAAGCATAGTGAACACAAGAATATTATCACTAATAGTAATTGATTTTCGTAAGAAAAACAACTTAATTGTACTTTATCTGTTTTTTTTTCTATATTAATGATGTATTTTTTCATAAAAAGTGACAGAAAGTCGTAAATAATGTAACAATTAGTTATTCTCAAGAGTAATTTAATCGTGCAGACATTTGTACTCAAATACATTTCTTTGATTTTACAGGATGGAGTTATAGACAATGTTTATTTTGAGTTCCCTTTTGATGTTTGCAGCACTGTTTCGTTGTCGGTTCCCGCTTGTGATTACGCAACACAGCACATTTGCGTCAATACGACGCTGCAATAAACGCTGCGTTCGTTGCGTCGCTAGTGGGAACCACGCTTAACTGTGGCCATGAAATAAATAGCTAAATAGCTAAGTCTGAACCGACCCTACACTACGTATATGTATATGAATATATTAGCAGACTGTGACAGATGACACGTTCAGTGTCACTCCTCCTGCGAGTTATTAACCGAAACCATCTGTGACCGATAATGTTACCAGATGCTATAGATATAATTTATAATTGAAAAATGAATGAGATATTTTAATATCATATTTAAATGATGCGAATAGATGTGATCGAGTGGGGACAATATCGGCCATTAGTCTCGCCAATGATGAGGCTAAGAGAATGTTCGTTTTCCATTCAATTTAAGGGCCTCTCAATGCCATTAATAGACTGCGCTATAACTTGGTTTGTCGATATGTCTGTTTGTCCAATCCAATGTTAGTGAATATTAGTTGCAATTGAGTTGGTATGTTGATGATTGTCTCTACGAGGCTTCATACGAAGTTCGTTATCAATTAAGGATAAAGCTTGTTTCATCTTGTACGCAATACAATTACGTAGTTGCAACGCGATTGAGTCGATCAATCAAAAGCGACAGTTCTGATGGTCCACCGTACCGTGATTGGTCAAATTAATTGCGACGCGATTACGTACTTGCGTTGCGTGCAAGTGAGAACCAAGTCTAATACTGTATCGTGATGGTCACTGACTCAATGATTTACGTTATGTCGGTGTGTCTATATCCAACTTTGTCAACTCTCTCTAGGCCTATATGTTATGATGGCTACATTATCCGCATAATAAATATGAAATGGCTCTTAGACCTATTTGAGGTCATACAACCTTGGCTTATTGGAAACCTATTGCCGATATTATTCACATATTTATTTTAATAAATGGAGATTAATTCATTGATTAACAGTATCATCAACAATATGTGGTTTAGACCAATGTTCGTTAAATGATAAAGTTAGTGTAGGCATATTGTGTTGCTTATTTTGTCTGATAACGTGACATTTTTATTATTATACATAATTGAGGTTTATTCTTTGTGTTTGTCACGAACTTTTCTGTAGATAAAAGCACTAAATTTTGGACGAGAAATTTGTGAATACAGTAAATACATTTTAATATATGCATAATTGATAATAATATGAATTGTATATGCATATCATTAGGTAGACTTTCCCCAAGTCTGTAGTATTTTTGTAGTTACTTTTCGATGTTTGTCTGAAATACAAGCTCAAGTATGAAACGCCATATGTGCCAAAATGTTTATCTTTTTACTATATTCAAAGGCTTTTCGATGATTGTCTGAAATACAAGCTCAAATAGTATGTGCCAAAATATTTATCTTTTTACTAATATTATTAAGTCAAAACTCTATCTGGAACTCAGACTAATCATTATATGCCTTCTTGTATTAGTGACTCAAAAATAAAAGTCTTCATAACTTTTCGATTTAACGTACACGATCGCTCCCGTCTTTATTGTCAGGCTTCTTCTGCTAATGGTATTCTGCTTCAATTCTTCTGAGAATACAGCACGTAGAGTACGTTATAATATTATAATAGCATCGTTTTAATGCAAAATTTGTAACAGTCATTGCCCTACTAGCTTTGTACTTAACGTGCACGTGTAGGCCTAAATTCTCTTTTTGTAATTAGGTCTATAGTATTACACTTCTTTTTAACTAGAAAATAATATTCAGGCTTGTATACACTATTATGTTTTCGTACAAATTCACAGGCTGCTGCTCAATGTTGAATATCCATGCCATAAATTTGCTGTCGAGAGCAGTGTCAAGAGTGCATTGCATTTATGTGCGTCGTGTACTACGACGCATGCGTACACTAGTTTGGCGTATTAAACAGTGAGGCCTCAATGTTTGTTTATGTACACCACGAATACTGGTCAATTTGTTTTTCTGAATAATCTACGCGGAACTGTGTTTTTTTTTCTTTTGTAATTCCATATCAACATTAATATAGGTCTCGAGAGAAATTGAAAAGCAAGTTAAGTGTTGTTAAGAGATTGGAAAGCCAATTGATTGAATGTGTTTGCCATTGCTAATGAAATCCTGTGTGTATTACGTCTAGCCTATTTTTTCACTATTGGTTGATACGATCCATTGCACATCTTTCTCGATGTTTGTAGATATATATCTTCGATAAAGTGTTTAATTAAGGTCGATTATTTTCTTCTTTTATTAATAACTAATGATCATCATCGTTATCATAATCATCGTCATCGTAGTCGTCATCATCGTCGTCATCACCATCATTTATCATCGTCATAATCCATCATTATCATCATCATCGTTGTCATCGTCATCATTATCATCATAATCATCCATCATTATCATCCATCATCATCATCCATTGTAATCGTCATGATCATCCATTTAATCATCATCGTCATCATCGTCGTCGTCGTCGTCGTCATCATCATCGTCATCATCATCATCATCATCATCATCACTATCATCATCATCATCACTATCATCATCATCATCATCATCACTATCATCATCATCATCATCCACCATCATTATCATCATCATTATGACCATCATTATCCATATCCATCATCCATCATCATCATCATCATCATCATCATCATACATCATCATTATCATCATTATAATTGTTTAACTTACCATCGTCTTTGGGTACAAGGATCTTCTTTAATCGCCATTTGCTTAGTACTTATTGGGTAAGTTATTTAACTAACGGCGTTCCATACAAAATACCAGAAATTGATTTTATCGCGACCGACTTGAACGCGACCGATATAATCGTATGCCTGAACAAGCATTATAAAAATTCAAGTCACAATTCTGCTTTTTTTCATCTTGAATAGTCAAGCTTGTGTTCAATTATTTTATTTTATGGCGTACTTCGTCTAAATCAACCATCCATAATTCTAAATGGCACGACTCGCATAATTAATTCACATATTCGATACAAACTTGTCGCAAGAGTTGCAAGATGAAGACATCAGTGTACGTTTACACGAGTAGAATTCATATCATGTAACATTTGCATTGGGGATAATATCGTTAAACGTATGGGGTGAATAATTAAGTCTTCGTTTACATTGATAATTGTGAATTTTGTGAATGAGAACGTGTAAACAGCGTCTTGATTAACATAACCTTTTAAGAGCAGATGAAGACAGTAATGTACGAGCTAATTATAACTACATGTTTTTTTTTTAATGTACAGCTTTCCAATATTTGTAAAATGAATGTACTTCGTTAGAAACTCCTCCATCACGAAGAAGACTCACAGAAAGAGATTTACCTTAGGTTTAAGAGATCTTTTACGTGCGATCCCTTTGCAAGTTTCTCCGCTCGTGCAATTAAGATTGGTTTGCCATTTAGACGCAGCGCGCAAATAAATAACGTCGGACAATTTAACAACTTGATTTGACCAATCACGACATGGATTTTACGGACTGTCGTGATTGGTCAACTCATTCGCGTTGTCATGCCACTGTTGCGCTGCAGTTTCATGCTAAAAATATAATATCATATTTCAATGGGTTTAACAACCGCGCACGACATGTTCAAAATCATGGACATGTTTGATTTGTTTATCCTCTCAAAATGTCTTTTATCATCTCGTGTACTCAAAGGTTTAAATTAAAGCGACTATATAAATAGTAATAGTTACCTATTTATGCATTGCCTTAATTCAGTGCACTCTCTGCAGGGCCTCCCTCGTGTAATCAATCATATCTGGAGACTAATTTTAGCTGCAATATGTAGATGATAAATTAGCCGCAGGAGTAATTTCGCCTCTATAGCTTACTGTTCTTCTTACTCTTCGTTGAAGTCGTTGGGAAAAGTTGTTATTTAAGCTAAGTTCACATAATTCAAATGGTAGCAATACTTGATTAGGTAAATTGATTGGTAATTTGGAGTTTGGTTCCAGGAGGGTTTATGCGTGCATAGCGAGAGCAGCTTGTCTAAAGCTCTGTCTACACTATCAAACTTTATGTGACAAAACAAATGTTTTATCACTATCATGTTTAAGCACATCACTACCATATTTGGGCACACACTTTTTTGTTTCATAAAGTTTGATAGTGTAGACAGAGCTTAATATCGTTACGCTCAAACCTAACGTAGCGAGAATTTCAATATCTGTAAAATATAAAATCAATGTATCGTCTGAAAAGAAATTAGGATATCAATATTTGGTATCGACGTAATTATTACTCAGTGAATGGTTTTACCGACAATATTAACTTAATTTAGTCCAATTTTACACTTGAAATTCCAATGACAACCCTATAATCATTTGATTCATGTCTTCTTACTGCCATTGCGTCAAATCGTAAGATTTTTATTCTTGATTAAAGCGTGGTTCCCACTAGAACGCAACAAAAAGCGCAAGCGTGTTGACCATTGACAAGCCACTGTTCGAATAATCCTTCGCTTGTGATTAGTCAACTTACTTACGTTGCGTATTGCGTTGTGTCGCTATTGAGAACCAAGCTTAAGAAAGAGACAACGCAAGTTATTTGACCAATCGCAATGGGTATTCCGAACAATCGCTTGTGATTGGCCAGCCTTGATTGCGCGTACAAAAGTGAAAACCAAGCTTAAAAGGAATGGGGTGTCGGTTTTTATTTCATTAAAAATGTATTCAATTACGAATGAATTATTATTAATAAATAATAATTATGATTTTTTTTTTAGTGATAGAAAACGAATAATTGAAAAGAATAGACGAATCCAAGAAGATGATCTTCTTTCCGAAGAACGTGGTGACGAAGATGGCGAACAAGACGCCGATCAGTTCTCGGACGAGCCTCCGATGATGGAACGAAAATGGACACAAAAGGGTGTCGCGTACCGCAGAGAGGGCGCTGTTGTGCATATATCCGTGAAAGATAAAAATCAACAAAAAGATGAAGATTGCGTGTTGCCGAAACAGCAAGTCACGACTTACAGTACTATGCAACAGCCTAATGGTGCAAGACCCGCGCAAAATAACGTTGAAGTAGAAATAAATGGAGATCCGCCCGCGCCTATCGTTCCGACGAGCGCGAATGTAATATCGGCAGGTAATGGCCACGATGAGGCGAATGCGTCGTGGCTGTAACGTTCAGTTTGACTACTTGAACTTCAATGTAGCGTTGAAACCTTGCATTTTAGATCTTGATTGGATGATGGATACCTTGGATGGATAACTTGTAAAAGTTAAAAATTTGAATTTTATAAAGTAAAATCGCGTCTTCAGTACTTGCGAATTGCAACACCCATTTGAACTATTGCCACCCACAAATACATGAATATTGTTGTATAACGTATACGCTGTCAATACCGCCAACAGACCAGAGATTTCCAACGAGAATTGTTGAAACTAGCAATAATCAAATATAGGCTAGTGAAAGTGCCAAGGAGAGCCTACTGTAGTCCATGTTCGAGACGGCGATTGATTTAATATTGTTAAAAAGATATAAATATGTTGGCACACATGGCGTTTCATACAAGAATACTAAGAACATAAAGATAGAGAGACTTTACTTGAGGCAATCTTCAGGAGAGTCAAGTCTCTACTACAGTCAAACAAAATGAACCGTTGTCCATCAAGATTTTTGTAGCCCGGCCGTTAAATTGTTATGATAGCTTTACACGGAGATTTCAAGAAAATTTTCTTCGAGAATAAGTTGATTTATTTATCTGTGATGCCTAATTACTGTTATTACAGTGGATGAAATTGAACGTTACGTTCTTAGATACAATAAGATGTTTCTTTCCTAAATGTCAACCATCGATCATTTTGAATTGCCAAAATACTCGCGTCGTTAAATTCAACCCACTTTTCAACGCGCACGCGTGCGTACACCGATTTTGCTTGTTCGCATACAATTCTTGATAAAGAAGATTATAATATAAAAGTACTAGTACTCTGCGTGTTTTATATTAAGTTTGGAATAATATAGATATATTAAATAGTAGTGTTTTAAATTTCCAACGTATAACGTATAGACGGCATATTAAGTTCAATCCATTTTAAAAGAAGTAATAGATATGGAAATTGTAATAAAAGACCTGGAGTATTTTGATTAGGCTATACTTCTCGAGAATTGTTCAGTTACTAAATTATCTATTTGTATCAAGAAAGTAATTTTCTTTTCATTAAATTTGACATTTAGTATAATTTATAAGTGGTATGCACTGCAGGTATTCAATTCCAATTTCCATTACTATTTTCGAGATATTATGCCGTAATTGTCCTGTCCTCTAGTGGGAACTAGAACTAAGCATAGCAAAGTCGTGTTGGTTGCTAGCTGCTGTGCGTGAGTGCTAAAATAACAAAATTATGGGACGCCATTAATGCCAAACATTGCCTTTTGTTTTTAAAAACATGCCGACAAAAAACTGTACATTTGTAATTTATAAATAACGTAGGTTGTACAATAAATGATCGGTTTTTGTGTTATTGTTTTAGAGTAACTAATGAAATATGGTATTATATAATAACATTTTACATAGGCCTACACACCACTAACTTTGTGCCATAAGTACTACTACATTGTTGAATGTGGCCTATGCATGTACTGTGCTTAAATATTTTGTTTTTAAATTGTACTATTTGCTAATTTGCGGTACTGACTCCAGGGGTACCTACACTAAAACTTTTTATTTGTTATTTTGTTGTTTAAAGGCGAAATCGTTGTTTTTTAAAAACTTTATTAAAACAACAAAATATCCTACCTAATCAAAATTTGGTTTTATTCATCTGTATTATTTTATGTTTTGGGGACATCTTAAAAACTTGGTTTCCACTTGAACGCAATGACGTAAAGTGCACCGCGGTAATTTGACCAATCACGACACTATGGATCATCCCAACTGTCGCTTGTGATTGGGTAAAGCTCACTTGCGTTGTGCCTACGTCATTTTACTGCGTCCAAGTAGGAACCAGCCTCTATAGAAAACATTTTTGTTAAATGCTACTTTTAGAAACTAGTTAGGTATTTCCTTGTATATCTTGAAAGTAGCAATGTAGCTAGTCTTTCACCAATGTTTGTCTTCCCTTTTCTTATTTTTCCAGTTGTAATACTATGACGTATTATTTACATTTACAGTTTGTAAAAATTTAGAATAGACTTTTGAATTGAATCACTCATGCAGAACTTAAATCAATTACAGTCTTCTAAATACAAGATATTATCTGAATAGTAATAGTATTTATTATGATAACAATTAAATATTGCCTTAACAGTCCCAGCTATATAAAAATAATAATCTTATTTGTTTTGCAGTTAACTAAAACAAATAAGATGTTTTATGCATAACAAAAAATGTAATAATATTCTGAAATTGCTTTTATTCTTCATTGGATATGTGCTGTGGTAGAACCAATAATAATAATAATAATAATAATAATGAATAAAACAAGATTCGCAGATAAGCTAGCGATGCAACGTAACGCAACCTACGCAACGTAAGAAAATGCCCTTCCAATAATTGTGTTCCTCCGTCTGCCTGAAATAAAAACGATGTGTGTAGCATACACTGTTGCGTCGTCGGTTACGCAATACAGCACTAAAGCGTGGTTCCCACTAGCAACGCAAGTGAATTGACCAATCACAAGCGATGGCTTATTCGCTTGTGATTGCTAACTGTCTATAACTTCGCTTGTCATTGGTTAAAACGCTTTCGTTGCGTTACGTCCTTGCGTTGCGTCGCTAGTGGGAACCAAGCTTTAAGGCCTGTTTTCCTGTCGACGTTATTTGACGCTATCGTTAACAATAATCGGCGATCTTCTACGTAAACATTGAAATGTTAACGATTTACAGGAAAATGTCGTTTCCATTTCAACTTGATCGTTCTTAAACGACGATAGCGTCAAATAACATCTACAGGAAAATAGGCTTTACGTCAATACGTCGTAGCGTTGCGTTACGTTGCGTCGCTAGTGGAAACCAAGCTTTATTGGGTTAACTGATTACTTCAATTGAATAATAGGTTTTTTTTACTTTGGTTGTTGTGAGAGTTTCTACATACTCGGCTACACCGGATCTTCTGATTAGCAATATAACTCTAGAGAATATAGTTATTTCTTCAAGCTACTACTTATTTATAAGTTATCATAAGCGTGGTTCCCACTAGCGACGCAACACAAGGACGTAACGCAACGCAAGTGAATTGACCAATCACAAGCGATGGCTTATTCGCTTTTGATTGCTAACTGTCTATAACTTCGCTTGTCATTGGTTAAAACGCTTGCGTTGCGTTTACGTCCTTGCGTTACGTTCTAGTGGGAACCAAGCTTTATAAAGAAATCATATATAATTATCTGCATTTGTTTTACTAAAATTGTTATACAAAATAAATTTGTTCCCAATATCGAAGCTATTTTCATTTGCTGTCTTTTTGATGTAGTTTTAGCATGCGCATTTGAAACTTTATTAGTTCTTAAGTTATGTGACCAAAAAACCGGATTAATAATTTATTACGTAACATGCATAATTGGCATAAACTAAATGGAGAAATATGGCTCGGACTTTGAACTTTGAAACTCATCCATTACCGTTAAGCTTGGTTCCCACTAGCACTCAACGCCGGGACGTAAGCCGCAACGCAAGCGAATTGAACAATCACAAGTAAAGTCGAATGATCCATCGCTTGGATTGGTCAATTGCGTTGCGGCTTACGCCCTTGTGTTGAGTGCTAGTGGGAACCAAGATTTACCGCTCATCTTTACACGGCAATTAGCTGCTGACACGCAATTGACTACTCATTAGGTATAGCCCTAGTCGCAATTGTGTTTTTTTTCTCATAAAATTAACACCGTCTGCCACTATTCGCATACCGCTACGATATCCTATTTGCTCTGTGTTGAACGGCCGTGATTGTGAATTACAAAATCACATAATTGAACCGCCGGTGCATTGTGGAGAATTTAGCTAAATCTATTTACTCTACTTTATTTGCAGTTTTGATTAACACACTCCTGATTAACACGACTCACTTACTCGTTCACTCACTTTAAACCGCTGATTAAGCCTAATATTTAAAATAACCAAATTAAATTCATCTACCGATACTGTTTTCTAAACTCGAGCGAAATCCATCTGAATGAATTGTTACTAATGTATAGATGAGCGCCCTCTATATAAAGTAGAATATCTTGAGAAAACTTGGTTTTTATTGCCATTTCAATAATTACACACACACAAATGACATAAATCAAAATGTCTCAAATAATGTATGCTATCCATTTTATTATTCATATTGTTGAGAAATTGTTTTATATTTCAGTTCTAAATAATAATCCAGGTATAGTATTTATGATATTAACTAGTACACGTCACAACAACATATTACATTTATGCGTGATGCATGATGAATTACGACGACACAACTGTCCATTCCAGAACGATATGGGACGCCAAATGGGTAATAAATATGATAAATGCGGTTGTCAGTTAATGTACTGTATAAGATTTGGTACGGTACTCTTTCAGTTGAGAGTATTTTATAAGGATGATCCATCGCGTCGTCCCCACTAGCGACGCAACGTAACGCAACCTAATGCTTGGTTCTTCTCACTAGCGACGCAACGTAAGAGAATTCCCTTCCAAACATTGTGTTTTCCCCCGCCTGCGTGAAATCAAACCTGCGATTTTTACAGCACTGTTGCGTCGTCGGTTCCCACTTGCGATTACGAAATCCATCACTTTGCGTCGATACGTCACTGCGTTGCGTTGCGTTGCGTTCTAGTGGGAACCACGCTTAAGCAATGTAAGAAAATGCCCTTCCAATAATTGTGTTTTCCCCGCCTGCGTGAAATCAAACCTGCTATGCTTGCAGAACTATTGCGTCGTCGGTTTCCACTTGTGATTACGCAATACAGCACTTTGCGTCAATAAGTCTAGTTGCGTTCTAGTGGGAACCGCGGCTTTACGGCGCGTTTACGTCCTTGTGTTGCATTCCTCCTATAAAAGTCCGCTCGTTGGAACCAAGCTTTACGCGTAACTTCTATTTATGTATTTGAATGCTAACGTCACGTCTAGTTGACCTTTTTCATCTCACATTTCATTTGACAGGACGAAGAGAATTAAAATGACAGACCATGCTATTTATAAGCTATATATCAATGTTTCTATTTCAAGTCACGTGGCATTGGATTATGTGACCTATATTGTATTATTAATTACAAAGATGGCTAAAATGCAATTTCGATAACATTTTTATCCATTTTCAGATATTTAGTATAGCATCATCAGTAATAGCTAATTGAATAAATAATATTCAAAATGTCTTCAAATCTGAAAAATATATTTCGAAAAGTCGTAATAATCAAGATACAGGCATAAAGTAATCTCATCAAACAAAATATTATAATATATAAATAGAATAGAATACCTATCTATCTCGTAACAAAAGTCCAATATTGCTTTTGTTTTTACAGTTCTTCTCTCATGGGCTTTATACTTCTTTGCATAATATATAAAAAATATAATTACGTTAGCAACGAAGAGGAAAAATTAAAGAGGCTTTGATAGTATGACGTCATCAGATCTTTTTACGATCAGCAATCAATTCAGATACCGATAGTTTCAAACTGTTCCGTTATTTAATTGATTTAATACAAAGGTCTTATCTAAGAAATTAAACCTAGGAATTGAAGAAATTCTGCTCGTGCAGCAAAACAAAAACATTCATATTTCTTTACAAAATACGAAGATTGAACGTGTATTCTGTGACGTCATTTATAACACATATAAACAAACTTTACGTAAGCCTGAGTGACATTTTCACTCACACTTGATAAAAACAACATATGAAACATGTCGTCACACTTGCCCTATTGCCGATGGAACGTAAACAGAGAAACCCAAGCACAAATACATTACCCTTAATAATGATTATATTATTTGGTTCTTATCGTTTAGTTTCTTGTATTATTTGCATATAGATGAAGATTTTCAGCGTATAAAGGGACCTATTCAGAGAATCTAATAGCTCTCTGAAGAAAAATTGATTGTTATTATGAGATAGCTAATTGTAATGCTTACTTCGGTTGATGACGTAATGCGCGTCTTCTTGTCCTAACTCTGCAGTGATACAACACAATCTTGACGGGGTAGATTTAAGCTTATTTCCCATGATGATTAAGGTATGCGTATATCATTATAATAGTAATAATATTAATTACATTATCAATATTGATAATCATAATTATTCAGCGAGTGAGTGGCCGAGCGGTTAAGACAGTAGAGCTATAATACATAGCAAATAATAATATCGGCAAGGGTTCGAGGCTCACTCGCTCCATGGATTGAACAGCGAGTCAAATGGCCGAGCGGTTAAGGCAGGGGCACCGTTTACCGTACCTAAAGAGCCAACAACATCGGCAAGGGTTCGAGTCTCACTCGCTCCATGGATTGAACAGCGAGTCAAATGGCCGAGCGGTTAAGGCAGGGGTGCCGTTTACCGTACCTAAAGAGCCAACAACATCGGCAAGGATTCGAGTCTCACTCGCTCCATGGATTGAACAGCGAGTCAAATGGCCGAGCGGTTAAGGCAGGAGAACCGTTTACCGTACCTAAAGAGCCAACAACATCGGCAAGGGTTCGAGTCTCACTCGCTCCATGGATTGAACAAGTCTTCTCAGATAAGAACTATAAACTGTAGGTCCGGTGTACACTCATGTGCACTTTAAAGAACCTAGTACATCTTTAACTGGTAACCCCGGTTCACACTGCCACTGTACTTAAAAGTAGTAGCCTCCTAGTTCCGTAATAATAAATTTGTTGATATTTACCGTAGAACTTACGACGAAGAAGAAAGTAATTACCATTTTGTATTATTATTATTAAGTTTTGAGATTATTTTCATAACTTACTATCACTAAATATATTTCTTGCTAATAATTACTAAGAACAGCTATTATGGACATACATATTTGAACTCTCATTACTACGTCCCATCAGGAATTACGTTTTTATCAGGTAAATATTTGTATATATACGGCCTATATATAAATCAAAATGGCCTATTCAACCAAATTTGTTTTAAAATTATTTATTCATGACAACAATGTATCTTTAATATTCTGTACGCTTGCAGTATCGTGGTTCTAGTCTCACTACTGTAATTTATAAACTTTCACACTTCAAATCAGATTAAAAGAATGTTACTGAAAATATCGATTGATATCGATCGGTAACTTCTAATGAGGGCGCACTAGTAAGTACAGAGTACGCTTGGACGAGAAGACACGGAATGATAATTGTGTGTCGACGCTTCTCATAAACTTACGAGCCCACATTACAAATTAACACCACCACCGGAGCTGCGTAGCTGCCCCTACTAGAACAGATCCACAATCAGGCTACCAGAAATAAGCACTCTACACTTATATTTTATCTGACAATTCGAGCTCGGTATGTATATACAGATTTTTATAATTTCTATAACTGATTTACAACCATTACAGTTTGCATAATATATTTAAATAACCATTAACATACAGTCCTTTCGGTTCTGTTTCGTGTTATATGTTACAACATTAATATTTAATGTGTTATTTTTATTACGTATCTGATTAAACTACACCTGTAATTAATTTCTAATAATCGACGTATAAGAACGTTGCTCATGATGGAAATGTTCGTTGTAATTGGATTCAAAACGTATGCCTAATCAACATAACCCAAAGTACTACAGATGCACGTACGTAATTCATGTCTGTACATAAATGAGATATAGAGTTCCCGAGCAGAGCGGTTATATTATGTAGATAGTATGCATTTAACAACACCTCATGTTTTATTTAACTTTATGTTTAGGATCTTTCTTAAATGTTAAATTATTTATGCAGGCCTAGTGGATCGAATTTATATGTCCTAAATGTATAATGTTACTATAGTCAGTATTGATCTTATCGTCGTTCAAGTACTCGAGTTTACCCGGTCGCCGTGGCCACAGTTTGTTTTTGTGTAACCTCTGCCATAGACCTCAACTTAAGTCCCTATTGTATCGTATTGCCCATAGCGTCCCCGTTGTCATGGTTGCAAGTATCAGCATTATAGACAAATGTAAAAGCAATGCGAGACTATAGACGAATCAACGTGTGATCCGTTTTTGAGGAACAACGCCATTAAATCTATAATAAAGATTATTTTTTGTTTTGAATTAATTATTAAATGTTTAAGTTTTTTAAATCACTGACTTCTGTCAAGTTGAACATACAAAAGCCTAATGCTATAATGCTAATAGGTCTAATAAAGTCAAGGGTGGATTTTACTTAGGTCTGTATTAAAACAACCTTATATCAAATATAAGCCTACATATGCGCGAACGTTTAGCTTATACCGCTGTTTTGATTTAATGATGTAACTCAAGAATCAGCCAAAAATAAAACTATTCACTTAGAGAGAAGTATCAAACATCTGCCACAAAATTATTATTTAAAGTTAGGCCTATAGAAGAGGAAATTAATATTTAAACATATAATAATATAATATAAATAATAATTAAACATTTTTAAATTCTTAATTCGTCGCATAAAATCGTTGATGACACTTGATTAATACATATTTATTATTCATTTTTAATCAAATAATAACTTAGTTCATAATTTTAAAAAGCCTATAAACATATTATAATAATAAAAGATATATACATTCGTATTAAATGGAATTCAAGCTGGCAATTTACTTCTTCGAATATAATTAGTATGTTCATCACATCTAATTTATTTAGTTGGCTTGTTGTGATAGGTGGATGTATTATGGCAATGAATTAATAACAAAATTGTGCGGCACTCTTGTAGTTTACAATAGACAACTCACCGCTCATATAACATTTGTTTTACTCTTCGCGTCCATTGAAAGCAGAATTAATGAGACTAAATTAAATCATTTGGTAATTGAAAATGTTTACTTTCTAATACTCGTTTTTTTTCATTAAGATTATCTGAGTACTTTTCAATAACATTTCTTTTTACCGTCGTATAGTAATTAAATCGAACGATTCTTATTAACTACAGTTTGAGAACGAAATGTGTTCATCATCTGCGAATCGTATTATCAAAACGTGAACTTTTAACATACACCTGCGTGAATATCAAATGCACGGATTCGACAACATGAGCAACAGACACACTATGATAATAATCATATAAATCATTAAATATAATCTTTGAACTCGATGAAAGGAGTAAATATCCTGGCAACGTATCTTTGCTATTCATAAATTACTACTGTACGTTAATGTATCTATTGCAAAAAAATGTATTCACAATTTATATCAAAATGAATATAAAATAAGTATGTTGAATTTTGAATGAGGTTTCAAAGTAATATGACCAAATTAATAGTATTCAAAAAATCCAGAACACTATCTATTATAGACCTCTTATACTTTTATATAGTATAGTATATATGTAATATTTTCTTTGACTCATTAGATAAATACAAACGATTATCAAGTGTTTTTAAGAGTGTATGGGAAGTACATATAATATATCTATTTTTTATCGTACTAATATTTGCCAATCTTTAAGAAGAATTTCTGTTTTTATTTATGATAATGGACAAATAAAGCATTTCAGTATTCAATTAAATTAGGTTATGTATTTCGAACAAAATGATCATGTTCCAATTTTTGATCAGGACTTTATCGACAATCTATACATGAATCGATAATGGTTTGATAATGAAATGATTATACGATATGACCCAATGAAGCATGAGTCGTGGCCAAGTTTAGTACGGCAGTACCTTTCTCAGGTACCTGTATTAATATGAATTAAACCAGAATTATGATAAGATGTGATAAGGATATAGTGACCATAGGTTAGGGACGATTCGGACCACGAAAACTAACTAACTATATTATTATCGAGTTTAAATTCAAGATAGCTAACCATTCCTTACATGCGTAGGACAGTTTGTTTGGTTTTAAGTTTCTTTTCTTTGTTATTGTTGCCTATGCGACATATTGTTGTTGAATCTCAGGTCAAAGTTAACAATAACCCGTTAAGTTGGTCTATTGTTATCTTTGTAATCATACTTGCCAATTTATTGATCAAACAAGATCGCCTCTTGTCTCTCGACTTAATCAAATATTAGGCAATTCGCTTTATGTAGGCCTAAAGTAAAAGGTGGTTTCTAGGAGTGTCCATTATTTGTAGTATTTCCTCTGTGTACACTATCAAACTTTATGTGACAAAATTGTGATGAGTCCATGATGATTTGGGCACATCGCACTCCTGAAATCCCACCTTTTTAATATGCATTTTCTTTAGTTTTTGCTCTTCTTTTTTCTGTTGATTGTTCAGCGCTTAGAGCCGTCCTGCATTTTGCGCTATAGTAAATTGAAACTTATTATTATTATTATTTGTTGTCAAACTAGTTTGACAGTGTAGACAGAGCTTTAGAAACATCAAGTAGATCTCCATGTTTGATTACTGTGTTAAATTTCTAATGACGTTACATAATTTGACACTATAGAATGTTCTCGCAATTAGTGTTTCCACTTAATTCTGTGTTGGCCTATTAGTTTTCTCTTGGGCTATCTTCCAATTTTTTTATTAAATAAATAATAAAATTGTTTTAAATTTGATACTCGTAAACGACTAAAAACATAATGTAATTTATTTATCAAATTTCCTTTTGACATTTCCAAAACAAACTTGGCTTCACAGGTTAATGTCATAATAACGTTTGGATTCTTATTCTTAATTACTTCAAGTCCTAATTAGGCCTACTGACCATGTGTCTTAATTAATATTTTTATACTAATTATCCTATTCTCTGTTTCTTCGCGTCATGTAAAGTCTTTTTGACATACGCATTTATTTATTCGACTTCTCACTAACTCAGTTAGTGAAGGATCTGGACCAACAGGTGGTAAACACCTTTAAAACGGTCCAGTCCCAATTTGCACAGTGGCTGTGTGTGACAGTGGCTGTGTTTGTGTGGACTAGTGCACCGGGGTAACCCCCTACTCGTCTCGAAAGATGTACTAGGTTCTTTAAAGTGCGCATGAGCTATGTGTACACTGGACCTACGGTTTATAGTCCTTATCCGAGAAGACTCGTTCTACCACCAGAACCATGGAGCGAGTGAGCCTCGAACCCTTGCCGATGTTATGGCTACGTAATTACGGTTCCACTGTCTTAACCGCTCGGCCACTCACTCGCTTTTGCATACAATTGAAGTAAGAAGTGTGTTCCAATGTGTGAATATAAGTCTTTTTATGGATTATTAGAGATATTGTGAACTTCAACACTACCAGTCAGGTCGTTAATTTGGCTAAGCTTTTTAATTATATAAAAGAACTGTACTTTAGTCTAACCGACAAAAACTCTTAAGTTTACGACAGAATAATATATGCTAATTAGGGTATAGATCTGTTCTTATAAAATTAGCTAGGAATAGGATTACAATGAAGGTGGTTTCGTTAAAGAGACATGCGCAAAGCGTTCATTTTGAAAACGAGGGAGATATAAGGGGATAGAAGTATCCTATTAATTTGTTATTTTATTTTCATCATTTGTGAATTGAATATAAGAAGTAATAATACATGAGATTTTGTTTTAATGTGATGGTACTTTCGCAATGTTACATTAATTTTACATTAATGTGTATGTTCTCCAGACATTTTAGTTTTTAATCGTGACAACGTATTGTATTTAATGATAATGTTCTGTTCATTCTTTCAGATTTTAAAACACGATGGCGAATTTAATGCAGAAGAATTTCGATGCCAAGGAGGATTTTCCAAACTTTCAGGGACATCATAGTCTTCTATCAAAATACCTGACGGAAGAGATATACTGCAAACTCCGTGATGTGGAAACACCGTCTGGTTATACCTTAGACAAGGCAATCCAAAATGGAGTCGACAATTCAGGTACTTTTGTAATTTTTTGAGAATCTGACGTCATGCAGATCTTCTTCCATTGACGACTTCTGGAAAACATCTTCTAAACTTCTAAAGAATACACTTTTCCAGTTTCTGCTTGAAATGTCAAAACAATTGCGGTATTATGTGCTTGTGATTGCCAAGTTTATTAGGCCTAGGACAACATTAGTAGTAGCCTCATAACATTTTTATATTAATATCATTTTTTTTGTTTTGATAGATTTTCATTTGGGACTTTTGGCCGGAGATGAAGAAACTTACTTGGTTTTCGCCGAGTTATTCGATCCCGTTATTGAAGAATACCACAATGGCTTCAAGAAAACTGGTAAGAAGTCATGAGTCACTTATCCTTTCTGTTACATACATTCTGCAGCTATCACTAGATAGAGTTTAACTGACTATTGCAAGTCATCCATATACGTGTCTGTCTATATTAAATACTTTTAATACACGACACGGTATAACGTGTTGTGCCTTATCGTTAAGAATTGTAAGATAATTTTAGACAGAATAAATAAATGAAGATATTTTCTAACGAAAAACAACAAAACTCTTCCACGTAGACTCCATATTCTTCAATACCTTTACGTGTTTCCACATAAAAAAACTTTTATTGAACCTCGAAGGAAGTGATTCTTTTCACTTCATCCATGACAACCTTTTAGACTCATGACACTCTACAAAATATATCAACTTCAATTCCCAAACAAATCTAAACATTTGCTCAGAATATATAGCTAATCCACAAATTGCGTTTCTTTTAGATAATCACGTGACAGACTTAACGCCAGATAAAGTGAGTGATGATATTTTAGACGCTGATTACGTTATCAGTTCCCGTATACGAACTGGTCGAAACATTAAAGGATTTGCTCTCTCCCCACATGTGGCTCGATCTGAGAGACGACAAATTGAAAAACTTGTTTCAGAAGGTAGGCCTGCGATTTCTTTGGTTTCTTTTTTCCAGAAAGTAAACTTAATAAACTCTTCGTTGAATTTACTTACTAAAGTCAGCAAGCAATTGCGCATGCGTAATGCAATGGTTTGTTACCCCATGCACTATAGTTGATATTATGTTTTTATGTTTAGCGTTATGTGCGCTCGGAGATGAACTTACTGGAAAATACTATTCACTTCAAACTCTGGAGGAAAAAGACCAACAGCAGCTGATTGACGATCATTTTCTGTTTGAAAAGCCAATTTCCCGCCATTTTACAAGTGGTGGAATGGCACGTGACTTCCCAGATGGACGTGGAATATGGTAAGATAAAATATATAAACTAGAGATGTTATATGATAACGATATAACAAGATGATTATTTTGATGAAAGTAACAGTCAAGGACTTAAAGGAAAAGTCTGGTTTGGGAAGAGGTTTTAGTTCTGCGAGAAAGTCCGGTATTTGTCTACTGTGTAATATTATAAATCACTTCTTCAATTTTTTCTTTTTTCAAGGCACAATGATGAAAAGAATTTCTTGGTTTGGATCAACGAGGAGGACCATACACGAATCATTTCAATGGAAAAGGGAGGCAATATGAAGGCAGTCTTTGAACGTTTCTGCAAAGGTTTGAAAGAGGTATGTACATGAATTGAATCAAGTTACAGTAGGCCTAGTAATCAACATTTTTAAAACATTTTTCATGATGTGTTTTTCACTATTTTGATAATACGAAACAGAAGTTACTTGTTGTAGAAGCCAACAAGTGTTAATGTCAACAGTAGTAGTATATCTAGTGAAATAACAATGGTTATTGAAACGGCATTGCAAGGAGGAGGTATAGGAAAGCTGCAGACAGTATACAATAGTGTACACATCAATACGCTGTAAATGCATGGTTGTACAGTAGTGATCTTCAAAGTATTATGCCTAGATATATATTATTATGATGGTAAGGATTTCAAATTCTATTTTGTTTGTCAGGTGGAGAAACATATCCAAAATGAAGGCAAAGAGTTCATGTGGAACGAGCATTTAGGGTTCATCCTAACGTGTCCATCAAACTTGGGTACTGGTGTCAGATGTAGTGTCCACGCTAAGCTTCCTTACATGGCTAAGGACTCACGATTCGGACCAATATGCACAAGTTTACGTTTACAAAAACGTGGCACGAGTAAGTAGGCCTACCAAATCTATAGGATTACAATGCACATTGTCAGTGTGACGCCCGTAAAGTTGACGCACGTGGCGATAATGAGCTTTCAAATGCATGTGCCACTTACGTATTTCTTGATAGACACTGGTAATGTTATATGAAGAACTTGAAAATTAGAAGCGTTTGTGCAGAGCGCATGGAACAAAACATAGTTAGGTCTATGCTAATGCGAGAAAGAAATCTCTACGGTCCACCACTTGGTAGGCTATATTGTATAATAGTTTGACTTTTTATAACCATAGGCCTAGACAGAAGCTGACTTCAAGTTTAGACACGCTCTATCAATTGACAAATTAAAAACTTTTTTCTTTTAGGTGGTGAATTTACAGAATCTATCGGCGGAGTATATGACATTTCAAATCTTGATCGCCTTGGTTCATCTGAGGTTGAACAAGTCCAGCGGGTCATCGATGGTGTCAAATTGTTAATTGAAATGGAGAAGAAGCTGGAGAAAGGGGAATCTATCGATGATATAGTCCCAGCGTGAGTTGTGTTTATTAACACTATAACACCAATTTTCCACATATCATCTTATACGCATGCGTATTCATGTTTCCATCTTCCAGATCACTTTCTACGCATGCGTAGTCATGTTTCCATCTTCCAAATCGCGCGCTACGCATGCGTATAAGCTGACGCTTTCAATTCGCGCAAACAAATTCGCCTAATGGTAAATATGCTTTACCTACATATTGATTTTAGAAATAGAACTCGTGATTAGATATACATTATTGATCGACATTTCTTGTGCCTCACTTTCGTAAAACGGATGATTGAACACCAGACTAAAATGAAAATTATTCCGGCCCCATGAATTATATTTATTAACGACTCAGGATGAATTATTATGAAATCAAAAATTAATAGCATGTTTCATCAAATCGTAATTATATCATATTTTATCCACCCACCTCATTTATCATCATTTTCATGATCATAATCGTAGTCATTATCATAATAACCGCAGCAATGTAGTTATATTTTATCAAGATACTTTAAGTTACAATATATTCCATTCTGTTGCTTCGTACTATGATTATTTATGTATGTTTATGATTTTGTGATTAGAAATAAAGAAAGAAAGAAGAAGAAGATCCTTTATTCAGCTCTCCATATCAATAATTACATTAATCAAATTTGTCTTTAGGCCTAATCACTATAATTATATTTGTATTTATCTTTACAGTGGTACCGAAGAAGCTGCCGCCAAAGAAGCCGAGAAATCAGCAGCAGCGGCAGCAGCTAAGGAAGAGTCAAACGCAGAGGACAAACCAGAGGCTGATACCAAGAAGACTGACGCAAAGCCAGCAAAGAAGAAATCTTCCACATGCTCTTTATTGTAATAATGTCAAAATGTTCTTTTGATGTTTCTTCAATGTAGTTCTTTCCATGACAACCCCTGTATAGCAGCAGCCAAGGTGCAATTGTCATTCAATGTCTTGTGACGTCAGTTTTATAACGTGATAGATAAAATGGCGGGAAAAAACCTTTATAAGTAACAAGCACAGAACGGACAAAATGTGCAATCTCCAATTCTGGTGGTGTATATATTTACCGGTTAGTCTGATCCTGTATTGAATATAAAACACTTTCCATGGTTAAAGTTGAGTAGGCCTACACCAATAATTCCCTCGACACATGGAATACGGTAGATTTATAATTATTTAAGTCTGTGTATGTTTTTTTTTATTTTGGATTTGTTTTGGACTTGCAAACCATGTTCTTCCACCTTTGTAAATCCAACAAATGCGCACTACTTGCATTATAATATAATAAAAATGTGACAACGTGTATAATTTTAATTTTTTTATCCCGGAGGATAGACTATCCTACATGTATATTATTGTCTACACGCTTTAAATTCTTTTTTAATACGCTTATGTGCTACATGTATATATACTAATAATTGCATATTGTTCCACGATCATAGGCCTACATACATTTCTGTTTCAAAAGTTAGTGGGAAATTCGTCAGAAGTGTAGGCCTACGCGCGTTCAAATATTGATATGGCGTTTGTACTTTGTGTCTCACAATGATTTATTCCATTAATAACTGGTAATCGATAATTTTAAAATTGAATAATTTAATACACATCATGTTTGCTTAGTTCTCAACTAGCCTAAACCCATAACACGTTTCTTTCGCTCGGTAGGCGAGGCCTATATTTTTTTCGGATTTGACTATGATTGGCATTATATATATAAATTATGTGAATGCTGTGAATAAATAAAATATTGTACAATGAATATTATTGGTTGTGTTTTGTTCTTTCTCAGAGTGTTAGCTTACTTATTCTAGCCTAATATTTGTTTGATCCAATGGTGAATTGATTTTATCTTTTCATTCATTAATTGTACGGTAACTTCTTGTTAATTGTACCAAAGAATATTCTTTGATTGTACGTGCACGCTCTGACGACAGAGGTCGTCCTTCCAGTTTACGCGAATACACCACCAACAAACAAACCGTTCACCATCATCTATCCACAGAAAAAATGGATAATAAAGACGAAGAGAAAAGTGTTTCTTTAACAGATTTACCTGGTCTTCCTGAATTACCAAAGAGTCTAAGTGGTTTATTAAATGTTAGTAGTGGTACTTGGCGTGAAACTGGCCGAATTCACGCTCACAAAGCCAATATACAACACAATTTAGTGGCGGAAGCTAGACGGAAGAGGACACCACTAAACGTACCGCGAGGAAACGTTGACGCCGGGTTGGCACTGCTGCGAAAGGAAATGGTATGTATGTGAGCCTACGACATTTAATTGGTAGTGTTTGTGTGGGCATAGGGTGTTTTAGGAATGTGACGTGACAATTATGGTTTTATTTATTTTTCTTTGATTGCTAATAATATACGATCAACGTGATTATATTTATTTATATCTATGCTCACCCATCCCATATTAAATTTTAATTTTTGTTGTAAATGGTTACATAATAATTTTAATATTAATATACAATCAATACAAACAACCTAGGCTAGCTAGGCCTACCAGCAGTTGAGTAGTAATGTATCCGACTTGACAATTTTGCAGTTTTAATCAAGTTATTCACTTCTATATAAAAAAAATTATTTCACAATATAAAAAGACAAAATAAAATGGTTTATTTTAACCAAAAATTAATTGTCTGACAGACAACTTGAGTATTTTTTGCTTTAAATTACATTTTTTTCAGGTAAATAATTTTTTTTATTTCAGTTTTTGGTCAAAATGAATAACCATTATGTGACATTAAAATGGCATATTCCACAAAAAATGTGTTTCAGGGTGTAAATATATTTAAGTATTTGTCTTAATTAAAGTTATTAGCAAGTTGGTGATTAATTACTTTCAGGTTGGTCTTCGTCAATTGGACATGTCGTTGCTATGCCAACTGTGGTCGTTACACGAGTCCATTCAGGAATACAAGATGATGTTGTCGGCGGAGGCAGAAATGGAGGACGACGACTCAGAGAGCATCTCCAACTTCCGGATGTCGTTAAGCAGTTCTTCATCATACAATTAATTGATTTACTGTACTGAAGCAGGTTTTAAATCCACCCCCAAATTTGGAATAATGTTTATGAAAAAGATAAAAAGGTACAAACACTGGTAACTGGGTGTTTAGACAACTTCCTTTGTTTCGATTGGTGTAGGGTTATAACTGTGCAGTATTGCTAATTTGTTTACCTAACATAATTTCAGGGTTTTTGTATATTGTACTTTGCAGTACATCTTTTTGATATGCTTTGAATCTTTGTAAACTTACCAAATGTATTTATAGTTAAGGAGCTGTTCGTTGACCAAATCCTAAAATCTAGAATATGCAAATCTTGTGATTGTCAAAGGTATTATTGTTTAATAGAAATCTAAACTCTTTTAAAATGTGAAAGACATTCATTTTATTATGCCTGTCAAGTACAGTATGCCAGCCTGAACAATCAATTGAAATTTTAAACGGTTCTTGTTGCTTTTTTAAATGCTAAAAATTGTTGCCAAAAAATATATATAGATTTTTATCCAGTATAACTTTTAGTATAGGTACTAATGCAGTAGTTATTTGTTTTAATTGTTTTTTATATTATATAAATTGTAATAATATTACCTACAATATTAACATCGCTTAATTACATTGATGACAGTCAAGACGGGGATTTTCATCCTACTATAACATGCTCTCTATTTATTGGAGCTATTTATTTAAAACAAAAAGTTTGAAATTGTTTGTCTTCCATTTATAATTATATTCATTAGATTTTATAGATTATATACAGTGTATCATGAATAGGAATTAATGTGATGTCAAAAAATAACATAATAATATTAATAGTGTATTACAGCTGCTGGCACAGCTTGTGAAATACTGTACAGGTACATAATGTTTAGGTAGCAACGGAGGCAGTGATAGGGAAATAAGACTAAGTTAATAACTAAGTATGCCATGAATATGTGGTGAAATTCTGCTCACTAAATTAATATTGTTTTCTTAAGAAAGAGTTTTTGCAAAATATTAATCGATATATAATAATACAATTCATTATTATGTCTCGCATACATATTTACATACTGTCCATATATTTTTGTATCTTTTTTAAGTCAAGGAGAATTCTGTGAAAGCGCCCTCTAAAGATACTTTATGCAACTTAAAATTTACGGTAGTGTAAAGTTTTTATGATATATAAGTAACATTTTCATTTAATAATTCTTGCCTTCCAGTTTTTATAAACATGTTTTTACGTTCACATATGTTGGTAAAATTCAATACAATATATAATTATTGTTTTACAAAACAACTTAAGCACATTTGACTCAACTACACATTGCACTTAAGTTAATCCCATTCACTACTAATCCATCGTAATCAAATCCTAACCCTTTCCGTCCATTAATATCCAAAGTGTTTTCTTGCCATTTTATTCCACTCATTTGTAAAGGTTTTCTACAAAATTAATATAACATAATATTTTAAGAAATCTGAAATATTCATTTAACAAAAACATTTTATAGTGTATCTATTAAAATAATTTTTAACTAATTAGATAGTGATTCAATTTATTGTACAATAATAATGCTATTTTGAATAAGTTTTGTAGTGTCATATATATTATTAATATTTTGAAATAAAAAAACTAAAACAGGATAATTTTGAATTTTAATTATTATTAAGGGGACACTTTTCTGTTAAGTGGAAATATGTGTTTTAAAACGATACCAACCTCTATTTAGGGTACATCCTTATGTTAAGGACACTTTATTGGTACCAAAGCTACAGGATTCTGCTGTATTTATATATCTTGTAAAATGATATGGAACATCCCACTTTCTTTTTATCAGTTTCATGACTTTTGTTATTTATTTTCTTTTTCTCATATCTGTTAAATAAAAAGTTAGTTTTTGTTTCTTTCACTTTGTTATTATTTGTTTTTATTAATTTAAAACTATATTTTTGTATGTTATTCCTTATTCAGTTTGTGTTTTTGATTTGATTTTTTTTTTGTGTTCTATGAGTATGGTAACTTTTTACACAGCAGTTTTTGGTATCAACACCATTTCCAGGTAAAAAGTTCTTTTTAGTATTATTTTGTTTTTTTGTCTGTTATTTTATTATGAGCATCATGCTACTGTACTAACTAGATCACTGTTTGTATAAAAATCAAGACATTTTTTAGTTGTGTTTATTATAAGCAATGTTAAAGGTCAATTATGTAAAAATTGGAATGACAACTTTGAAGTGCGGGTTCATAAATAATATTTTATAGCTCCACAATGGAGGTTAGTTTTATAACCCTTCTGGGGTTCATAAACTCCCAATTTAATTTTTTTGTTTGGTTTGGTAACAAGTGATTATTAAAATGTTCATTTAGTAAATTGTCTATTTTTATTAAAATCAATTTACTTATTATAATATATCTATATTTAGCACTCCAAAAATTACACAAAAAAACATAATTAGATATAATCAAATTTAAGAAGAGCGCCATCTATATTTTTTCTATAATTTCAATAATCTTTGTTTGAGATGCTCTACCGCCCTCTATAATTTTGAGTGAAAACTTACAAGGACTAAAATAATGTTTCGTTGTATTTGTTTATATTGTTTGTACGGTTTGTTCTACTACTTATTTTGTATTTATTTGTTTGTTTTTTATTGGAACACAACTCATCACTTAACTGCTAAAGTCCAGACAATATTTTTAGCATGTGTACACGACATATTATTCTTTATTTAATGTTTATAATTTCGCTGTATACTTCAAATATTCTAGTTTCCAAACATAATGTGATTACACATTTATAGTATCAACAATTTGTTTACATAACATTGCTATTACAATTAAGATTCCATGAATCAGCGTCTAATATTTTACCGTACCCACCTAAAACGTCTTTATTTGTCGCCTAGTATCAACAACTTTATAATAGTACACAGATGCTAATGACGAATAAAAATCCCAAGGGTGGGTCTAGATACTTTGACGAATCCCCCCGGGGTCAGTCGAATGAGCTTGACAAGTCCCCCAGGGTTTGTCCAACGATCTATTTCAATTCCCATGTGTATGCTCCTTGTAGCTTTGTTGAATTGTCGGAAGGGGTGACCAGTGGGTATAAATTTCCGCAACTTTGCAGTCGGGAAATGAAATGCAAAGGTTTACGCGTAACTTACTGTTTTTATTGGACTGGGTTCAATGAAATGTAAAAAATTGCTAGTGCTACCGCGCAGATACATAATGTTGACGCGCGCGTACTGTTATTATCGTCAGTTGAACGCACGCGTCAGTGCGGGTCTTCGCTGACAAGATACACGCGTGGTTACACTGTGTACGCGTGGTTTACTATAGTGTACGCGCGGCTTCTCAGGTTGTGTACGCACGTCTTCCTGTAGTGTACGAACAATATCATGTATTGTACGCGCGGCTTACTTGTATGTGTACGCGCTGTTTTCTGTGCCTGGGTTCAATGCTCGGTGGCTCGAAACCCAAGATAGAATTTCTATTTCTTTTTACTCTGCACTTTCACTTTCTAAAATCTATGCTTTAAAGTATTAGATCGGATGAACTTTCATTTTGTTCTGCTTGTGTGGTAATTTGACAAATAAAAGGTATAACCCGAACTTAAAAACAATATACATGTATGGAGAATAGTATAAGTAGCCTAAGTTGTCCTATTTTATACCCATTCATCAATGTTATCACAAACGTTTTTGAACGTGCGTGTCCGTGTCAATTTTGTGTCTGACGGTCAATTTTGCGTTCCGTAACATAGTACTAAACGCATTTATAAACTGGTATATATTTTCCTATATAATATGAACACTAACTAACATCCATATATATCCATATAATACGGTATTTATTTAAATTATTAAGATCTAGAATTCAACACTCACAAAGATCATAACAATTTCCTTTATATTTAGTTAAAATAAGATGTAAACATTAACAAAAGATTTTACGACGTTCGAATCTGATATCCTTATCAGATTGCGTGTCTCATCAGAACAGCAAATCAAACAGCAATCTTCTGTGATGTTATGATCTATACTGATAGTAAAGTAAACAACTCCGCCTTGATGTTTACAGAGTAAACGAGAATTTGATTAAAAACTAGACGCTACGATAAATATCAAATGTACGAAATGGCGACGGGCGGCACGCACGCAGCCATCCTGTGGATTATTGAGTTATGAACGCACCCGGGCCCTATTCATGTTTGATTGACCCTACAGTTAGTGTGGGGGGGATGCAATGAATTCCACCTCATCCTCTCCTCAGAGCTTTTCTTCACTCATTCGCTATGAAGTGGCTGTGCTTCTCATTTGTGTAGGCCTAACCCCCTATTTTTTTTTTAAAGAGATTAATCTCACCCCACTGTTAAAAGAGCCGCACTGGAAGAATAATGCGAAGGGAAGGAGAGGTGGGTGTCGATATATTGTCGTAAGCGTTTCATTTTGTATATAAAACGTTAGCCAACATGTTAATACTGTTTTGATTATTGATTGAAAACCTGGCAGAGCTTTAATTATTAATACAATCCAAAGAATTAGTTAATTAATCGATAAATTAAGAAAGAAAACAGCGATTACGGCGCCGATGGCATCAATCGACGACGGTGGTGAGAGGCGGGAAAGTGAGTTGAGCAGGCAGGGGAGTGAGTCACAAGGGTACAACCACACGACTCGCGGGAGAGGAGTCCGAAATAAGACATCGATAATGCTGTTTTTAGCCAATTACCAGCAAAAAACGAATTAAACATACGAAAATAATGTAGAGAGCTGCAACTGTGATTATGTAGCTGTCTATCGCCACCATTAAATATTTACGGATTTTTATTTTTTACTATGAAGGTGACTTAAAATATTTCCGATATAATTGCAGTTCAGCTATATACAATTTTATCATTCACAGACTGTCACATCTTCCTTTTTTTCTTGGTCTCTGAAAAAAAATTTGTTTTAACGTAGGTGTAGGCTATAGAAATTAAAAATATACATTTTTTTTCTGGTTTTTATATCACATGGTTTTTTAGTTTGCTTGTATTTAACGAAAAAAGTAAGGGCGCGCAAATGTTATCAATATTTCTATATAGAATATTGCAAAGTAAGCTAGAATAGCTATCTTATATTTGATCAAAAGAGTTAAATAATTTGATTAATATCTCCGTATTATTGTGAAACTAAAGATGAAATAATAACAAAGAAACCAACGAAACGTTTATTTGAGTAGAGCTACACCAATCAGATCGAATCAAAGAGCCACAACCAGACGACCAATGATAAACGCCAATGTAGACTAATTATTACGAAAATCACCGAAAAGCTTGTTACGATATTGAAAATTATAAGCCAGTCGAAAGTTGACATTTTAGCAGTGACAACTCATCTATCAGATTCTCCATGGTAACCGTGGTTGATTGACGTTTGAAGTGGCAGGCTGCCGCAAGCGCCGACAGTTCGTTATACGCGGGTCTGTTGACGAATTGTCAGAAAACGCATGACATACGAACGGCTGTGAACCGTCTCGAGCCTGTGTAATAGTTGGTTAACAAAAGACGTACGCTTTTACATGATTGAAACCAACAACGATTTTTATAAGTGAATGCCAAGCCTGATGGCTCAAAGGGTAAGTTGAGTTGCTACATGCGGTTGCCGTTGACTTTCTGATCCTCGATTTAATACTTGTGTACTCTTGGCGCACGACTGGCCTAGCGGTTCTCAGCTCGTCATATCTTTGGAAATCTACTTGGCAGCCGGGCTAACGCATTTAAGTATGGTGGTAAGAAGCGATCTTTTGTAGGCATTTCTCTTCTGCGACTCTACGCTTTAATGATTATTTATTACGGAAAATTAATTGTATTATCTGCAAGCAGTATTTTCTTCAAATAATACGGTAAGGTATTTTGTTTTTTCTTAGTACGAAGACCCGATTCCCCCACACTATGGCAGTATGGATACAACATCCAGTGCTATGTACGATACACCGAGACCACACTACACAGCGGGCTACGGCCAGCCCGTACACCATCAATTCAACAGTCATCATACCCCAGTTGTACCCTCACAATTTTACCCACCAACACACCCAAGTAGTATGATCAACCCTGTTTCAAGTGGAGTTAGTGATATTCAGAAACGAGATAAAGATGCAATTTATGGGTGAGTAAATACTTAAGTTATTTTCTAGAGTTTCTACCAGAATATTAATTTATTTAATATACATCAAGTTTGTTTATAAATAGGTATTATTAATGAGCAAAAACAGGAATAAAAAAACAAATATATTGAACATAAAATGTATAATATAAATGTGTATTTGAATTATTGTTTATATTATTAAAGACAATTTAAACAGTGATCAATAAAGCATTTTATAAACCAACTTGTAAAATAAACACCTTAATTTTGTGGAACTTAGAATAGCAAAAGAATTTATTTAATGTCAAAAAATTAAAATAATATTTAAATATATTTTCATATAATATCTCTATTACTTATTAGTATTTGTATATTATAAATTATATTTGAAAGTAGTCATTACCTTATAAAATTAATTTCACTTCCATTTAATATATTATGTCATATAGTTTTAATCTTGACTATATCTGTATATTAGTATTAGAGATAGCCATCTTAATTTAGTTATGGTATAGCTAGCGACGCTTTCAAACCGATGCTCATGTTGCAGTACATATACAGTATATATACAGTGTTCATGCTGTGCTTAAGACAATCTCTCAATGTAAACAGTTAAAAATATGTTTAATATCAAATTTAATAATATATATGATAAGAAGAATATTCATATCTTGATAAATGAAGATTTTCTATATTGATAATTGTGACACATATATAAAAAAACATATTCCAAGTAATAAGATAATAAAGTAAGGATCCAATATTTTAAAACATTTTGTCATCTTCAGAAATAGATGCATTGAATTTATTTTAAGATATTTTGAAGATAAGATTTATATTCTGTAATATTAAAAACTGATACTTTCTTAAAATATCCATGGACGTTCCATGGAATATCATACTACCACTGGATATTTACTGCTAAAATAGTACAAGACTGTAGACAAATATTAATACACCATGAAACTATTTTCTCACAATTAACTATTAAGATATTGATATATGAAAGGCAAAATGTGACATTATCTAATTACTTTGTTTTAAATGGTATAATTACTAAAGGTAGAAGCACAATTAAAGATTTATCTCAAACAAAATAGGTGAGAAATACAATACAATACAATAGACTAGCAATAATAAACAATAGTATTAAACTAACACCTAAATAAAAATAAACTCTATTTTAAAATCAATATACATCTATTGCTTTAAGTATTGTAAGAATCATTATCACTGAACCTTCTTTTTTATGGGGTCCTTTCCATTGAAAACATTGGTATAAATTGATCATGTAAAAGGCATTGACAAATCAAAAGGAAAATGAAGGAAAATAGCTATGATTAACAGTCAATCCTAATACTAAGTTAACATAAATATCCAGATCTTTTAATAAGATATGAAATAGCATACAAATACTCAACAGCTAAATTATCATGCTATTACAGAGAAATGGCAATCTTAATACTTTTATTTCATCAAAAGAAATTTACAATTTTATCAAATATATTATTTTGTCTGACATGAATAAAGAAAAGATTGTAAAGAAAGATTAAATAAATATAACTGATTCCAATATATGTTTAGATCTATTATAAGGCGTGTTAAGTATTGTGTTGTATACACACTGCTGTGTTTGTTGCCAGGCCATGTGTTGACATAGTGAAACCTATAGGCCTAGCTGTGCAAAGACAGGCTTTTATAACTACCTTGCATAACTTGGAGATTTCAAAATGTCAATGGACTAGAAAATACTGTACAAACTTAGGCTTACAGTATAACCATAAATAAACACATATTTTAATAATTTAAGTGATTTAAAGAGCATTTATTATGTGTTTCCTTAATTTTTTTTGGCGTAAAATATATCATCATACAGTTTGAACTTTATTGTGTTTATATTAGATTATAATTTTGTGATTTCATTTTCAAATTTTAATTAAATGATAAATAAATACATTTTAATATACAGTTAGTACAATATAATATATTAAAACTTTTTAATGCCATCATTAATAACGAATCTTTTTATATGAAATTTTAATTTATTCATTGTCACCAACCATATGTAATGTTAATGTCTCTTTTTTTAATATGAATTCTACTTTGCAATATTCATTATTATGATTATGTAATATAAAGTATAGTCTACAGCATTTTAATAATAACAATCATTAATAAATAATCAGCCGTGTGTTTATAAATGATGTGAGACTGACCCGCCACCTCCTGTGACATTCTTGTCGCTGTGATGACGTTATAACGATGACATTGATACATACATTTTAAATTTCATATTAATCAACTCTGATCAGTTATAATAATATTTTATAAATGCTAGGTGGTAAAATAAATTAGAATTATGGATATAATTATTTATAATCTAGATAGGATATGATGTGTGTAGGTTTTTAAATTGTGCTTATTTATACTAGTTACTACTACAGTATTTTAGGTAGGTACATACCACTTTCTGTGTAAATGTTATGTATCCTCCATGGCTGTTATGTTTATTACTAAAAGGGGGTAGGGGGGGGGGGAGAGGCCTACATACTCTAAAATAATGTGATTTAAACCAACCTCAATAGCCTACCTGTATCTTTTGCAGTACTTTTTTTTAAATTGGAGGTGTGGGAGGGGGAATCTAGCCACTTTATATCTGCCTACTATGTTATTTAATGTTAAAATAGAACGGAAAGGTTATCTTCTAATTTACCTATTCAGGGAAGATCTATTACTTCTTTAGGAAGATGTTTAATTATATTCTAAGGATGAGCAACCTCCCCCCCCCCCCTTGTATTTAATTTAATTTTCCCCACCAAATTGTTATTGTTTTGAGGTGTGACCCAGTGTATACAGTAAGGTACTACACTATACTTTAGTAAATCGTAATAATAATAATGTATTGTATGAAAACTGAGTTTCAAATGCGCATCACTATCTACGATGATAATATAATATCCATCATCTTTTGAAAGGCAAAATTATTAAACAATTAAATCTAATACTAACAGTTTATCTGCCTTGGGGCCTTGCCAATCAATCTTAATTATTCCTGTCTAAATAAAATTAAAAATAATTCAAGATGTCTATGTCGTATCGTATGACAGATGGTATTATAAGCGTGTTTGAAATTTTGATAAAAATGATAATATTGCGTCTTGTTAATCAGGGAGATGTAAAATAAATTATTATTAATATATAATTAATAATGTGTTAATAGAGGACTATTCCAGTGGGTTATGTAGTTAATAATATTGGCATATTAAGTGATTACTAGTCCATATTATCATTATTAAAATTACTGTAAATCAACCTGATAAAATCATTACAATACAGATTTTTTTTTTATTTTTAGAATTTGGAGTTTATTTTTTAAAACCTGTCTGTTAGCAGATTATGTGCGTTAATTAAGCTCTGTCTTATACTTTTAAACTAGTTGGTCAAAAAGTGTGATGTGGCCAAGTATGGTAGTGATATGCCCAAATATGATAGTGATATGACATGTCCATATATGGGCACATGACATTTTGATAGTGTAGACATAGCTTTATGTTTTTGTTGATAATATTAGGCAGTATAACTATGAGACAAGGCGAGGAAGTAAAAATATAAAAATTGTGCATGTATGATATTGTCTGTATGTTCATTGGCCTAGGGCAAATGCAAAAACAATTAAAGAATATATTTGGTATTTAGTATACAATTTGTGATTATCATTAATCTTTCTAATAATATCAATTTTAAAGTTGTCTCTAGTCTTATGCAATCATATATCATTGTATCATTATGTTATCATTCAATATTGAGTAAGTACTATTACTGTATTATATTATCATTATTAACTCAAACAATTTAAATTTTAAAGCAAATGAATAATATTAAAATGTATTAAATTATATTAGAATATCGTTTTATGTATAAAATCCAGAGCCTGATTATATACTGTAGGTCCACACTGTGTTCTCTGTTTAATGTAAACAAATCCTAGAAGTCAAGCCTAGAATTGGTAATGCGATAGGTTTTAATACCCCCTGAGTAAGCAGACTGTTAGCTTTAACCGGAAAATGGAAGCTGTCGATCGAATCAAACCAGTTTATTTATCAATTAAATGTCCAATATACCTAGAAATTGTTACAGCAGTATATTTTCCCATCGGATAGCTTTACGCTGGTCCAAAATATCTGAAGCCTCAAAATCTTTGTTTTTAGTATGGGCTGTTTTTGTTTAATTGTTTGTAAGCACTATATGTGGTAGCCTATATAATCCAATAGCACTTCAATGGGTAAATTTGACTGCCAAGAACTTCCTTGAGGAGGAATTGGGCACCTTAATGCGGCTTAATTGTGTCTACTCTGCAATAATAAGAATACCACTTACTGAATGTTAATAGATAGTATAGGAGGAGGAATAGTGCTACTTGATATTTTATACATACTGTAGGAGGAATAGACTTTTGCAATGAATGTTTATGACATTGATAATAAACTAATAAACTTACTGGACACTACTGTACATGCAAAAATAGAAATATAGAAGGCCAGAAAGATACAAAAAGGGATTCTAAAAGCTCTAATTGTTTTTCCAAAGTTTAAATAGGTTCTAAAAGGTACTGTCCTGTAGGTAGGCCTACCATATGTGTTTGACATGGGTGTACCTGTAAAGGAAAGGCTGAGTGCCAACACTTTTGTGGTGGAGTCTTTTAATGGCTTGCAGATATTGTGCCAAGCTACTGTACTGTACTATTATTAGAATGCTAGAGGTTTTAAAATTGATAGGTTTTACAATTGGTTTACTGTACTGTTTAAAACTGCCCTTTTAAAGAAAACAAAATATTGATATTTTTTATTGCTATAGATAATCCTTCAAAGATATTTGCTTGCTAAAATAATCCTTAATTTTATTTTAAAATACATATAACTTTAGCCACTTCTTGGATTTAACAGACTAAAATTAGAATATGTTATGTAGTTTTTCTCTTCCGTGGTTGTAGTACCAGTAAGTTTATTGGCTGATATTTTTTATATAGTTGTAAAAGTTTATGTTTAATAAAAGCTGAACATCATGATAGCAATTTGGGATGATATCCAAATTGTGTGAATGTAAAAAAGTATATAGCAATATAAATGTATTTTACTGTTCAGTAGTATCTTTATTATAGAATAGAAATGGATTCTTCATGTTTTGATGTTTTCTCTCAACTTTTTCTCTTTGGAAACATTTTCTAAAGCTACTAATCTTCAAGGTTTATTGCTCTCATGAAATATATCAGCTTAGGATTTTAAAATGATGTGACACTAAAATTCTTTTAGCCGGTGAGATGCTTTGTGAGCACATTAACATAGTACTATATAGCAAACTTAAATTTATAATAAAACGATACCAAATATGAATTTTTCTATAATGTTGCTCGAGGTATTGATAATGATGTTAAAATTGCTGATAGTTAAAATGTTAAAATAATAGAAACATCTGTTTTATAACAAATATCATTATATTGCTATTGCTATAGATAGTATTGATAATAAATAGAGATATATTCAGAGTTCACTGGTAATGGGTTTAAAAGACAGACAGCTAATGTATTTTATTTTCCTAGCAGTATCAGAGGTGTAGGCTGGTTGCTGTCTGGGGAGGGGAGGTGATTGAGGAATTGTAAATACTGCCAACCCCTTCCTTGGGCTGACCTTAGAAAAATTTGAAAAATAAAGTCTTCATAAATTGCACATTATACTTTGAAAATATCAGGCCTAGAAGCCAAAAAAGTGATCACTGTAATGTATACTATGTTAACATAGGTGCATGGAAAATAAATTGGGTGTACCCTGTATCCACGACCTCCTGAAGTATTATTGATAGTACTGAATTTGGTCCATTAATTAATTAATTAATTTCTAACATACACTGTAGTATAACTTTTTCAAGTACTGAAAATGTATACTGTCCATACTAACTGTGTACTGTGTACTAACATATACTGTAGTAATGCTCATATATTTGTGAAGGTAATTTTATATCATATTTGCTGGCAGTGCAGGTACTGTAGTAGTGAAGTCTGCCTTTTCTAAAACTTCAGTAACAGGAAATCATTAACATTTATGTTTGTTTTTTGACTAATTACAATCATTGACTAATTACAAGACAACAATATGTTGTATGTATTACTACTGTATGTGTTTTCAATATACAACATTAGCACACTCTTGGGTGTGTATGGTTACAATAATTTAACCCTCTTGTAAATAAAAAAAAATTTATTTTATGAATTTAGATCTGTGCCCATAATGCTGTAAAGTACATCAATAGATTATTTACACTACAGTCAATTTTTGTCTTATTTTCGATTTTTGTTTTTAAGTTTGTTAAAAACGTAAAAAACGTAATATCTATCAGAAAAGTATAGTTTAAAAACTTTCTGATTACTCAGCTTAACAACATGCGGAAGTGTGTCATTCTGATATGACCTCGGATGACCTCATATTCGTCTTCTGTAAACGCGCGTAGCATTTATGGCACCACCAACATTTTTAAATTCATCAGTTACAGTTTGTAGGTGAACTTCTGTGACCTTTTGTTGTTAATTTACTCTCAATTTTCAATTTTTCAATGTTAGTTAGACCTTCAATTTATATGCTGTGGGAGGACTATCATTATGATGTTTAAGATGCCCTTCAATGTGTTCTAATTCTACTATTCTTTTTCTGAACTAATAACAACATGTACTGTATAATTATCTATTTTTATATAATAAATCATATACTGTAAGATCACATACTTAAGTATTACACTGCTTTATGTAGTACGTACTTACCGGTATATACTTGAAATATAATGGTTTTTCCTTTATCTGTCAACTTTCCTAAACAGACACCCTTTTCATTTCCGAATAAATTTGACATTAAATATTATTATTAATAATAAATAAAAAAATATTGGTATGCTTTGGGACTTTAAATTCTGACTTGATTTGACTTAAAATAACAGTATAATAGTGGCTGGTGGAACTGAATTGTCTACTCTATAAACTAGATGACAAAAAAGGTGTGATGTGTCCAAATATGGTAGTGATATGATGTCATCATGTCCATATAATATATGGGAAAATTGTTTCCTCACAATCACATACAGTTTGATAGTGTTAGGCAGAGCTTTAAAAGCAACTTCAAAATGCAAAAACTCCTAGAAAACATTGTTATGATAATATTGATATCATTATTATATAAAATTATCATTTACTAGTAGAGAGAGTCATATAATTTATTTAGCTTTTTTTAACACTGTCCAGTGAAATTTATGGAATTAATGCATTATGTATTGAAATGGAAACAGGTCGAAGGGAACTGGTTCGAACGACTTCAATGTAAAAGTCATTATTTATTGCACACAGTCAGCCGACCTGGCATATTTTTCATTTATATATCTTTTTTACCAGCTTTTAATTCTGATTTCAAGATAGAAACAGGTTTTTTTTTTATATTAACGATGGCTTGTTTAAACCGGTGGAGAATTGTGTAATTTATTACTGAACAGGCCAAACGAGTGTTATAGTAAAAATTAAATTAAATTGTAAAATTTGTGTTTGTCGTAAATTGGCTATAAATGCACATTTCCGTAGGGCAGTAACCATTTGTCTCATAAAATGCCATAAATCATTAATAATCTTACTTTTATTCATCCAATTTTATTCAAATATTGTGGAAAAACTGCCTTTATTGATATGAAAATATAATTACATTTTTTATTCTATTGATTATTTCGATTCAAATTACTTATTTTTATGGAAATGAAAATTTCTTATTTATTTACATCATTAAATATGTTATAAATATATAATTTTTTTTAAATTTTGTTTTTCAGTCACCCCCTATTTCCATTGTTAGCGTTGATATTTGAAAAATGCGAGTTAGCAACATGTACGCCGCGTGAACCAGGGGTCACGGGAGCGGACGTATGTTCATCAGAATCTTTCAACGAAGATATTCAGGTCTTTGCGAAACAAGTACAGGTAAATGCTTCTTTTTGTTTATTCACCCAGGTGTATAAAAACTTAAAGCAGTATATATAGCAACATACAGTGTCAAGCATTTTTACTAGGAAACACCTTAACAACAACATTTATTAATGTCTATCTATAGTAAAGAATACAAGAATTTATATTTTTACACACAGTCATTATCCATAAAAAAAAATACAAAAATTATTTTAAAAAAACAATTATCATAAAACTAGAAATATTGTTTTTGCATACTGTACTACGTAGCTCTGGTATTTTTAGATAGCGAAAATTGTGATACAGCTACTACTGTAGTATCCAGGAAAAAATAGGTTTTCAGTATTGTGGCTATATACAGTTTGTAGTACCACTGTAAATTATGCCCTTAATAACTTTATATTACAGTACATACTTAGTAGCACTTGAGATGTGATAATATACCCTTTATAGGTCAATTAACAATGGCATTGTCAAGTTAAGTTGTTCACAATCTCAAACAAATTCTAATTAATACAATCCATCACTAATTATCTATTCTAACAAAATTATCTATTTAATTAAAACTCAATTGAAATGTCAATAAAGGCTTCATCCTTTACTAAATTAATTCTTGAAGAAATTCAATCATTTGGGAATAATAGATGAATTAAAAATAGAAATAGAGAATAGATTAATTAAAAATACAGATACTGTAGACTCTATGTAGGCACACTTAATATTATTCAATAATTACAATTTAAAATTAGAGTTATTGATTTGCTATTATATTAATCCAATTGGTTAATAAAATTATTTGTTTTTTAACTACATTTAGATGTTCGTCTAGGTATAAAAATAGAGGTAGACTCTATGCATGCACAATTATTATTTAATAATTACAATTACATTACAATTTAAAAAGCAACTGATGTCAAATTCATTTGCTATTATTTAATTGTTAATTAATTAATTTGTTTTTTTAACTACATTTAGATGTTGTTCTGTTTAGGTACAATTAATACATTCCAAGTAAATTTAGTTTAACTTGGAATGGCATTCAGTTTGTGATATACAGTAGTAAAATATATATAATATATCTATACTTATTCGTTTTAACTAACATTTTTGTTCTCTTTGTAACGACCATGTGAATTTCCGAATTAAAAAATGAATTGAATTGAAATACTTTTTTAAACTTAAGTTTTATTAAATAAGTAAAATTGTAAATGTTGTTTGTTTCTGGAAATACAATTATTCAATAATTACAATTTAAAAATCGGTGAATGATGAATTGATTTGCTATTATTTAAATTGGTTAATTAAATTATTCCATGTTTTTTAACTACATTTAAATGTTGTTCTGTTGTACATTAGATGTTGTTCTGTAATTTCAACAACTAGATGTTGTTCTGTAACTTGAACAACTAATAATAGGTTATTAAAATCCTCTTTACTGCTAAATCCATAGTATGTATTTATATCTTTTAAAATCCTTAATAAGTACCCAATTATAGACAAAGAACTTCCTGTATCTGTTTGTATAGCTTAATGAATAAATTCTATAATACTTTAGGTCATAATTTTAATGATGATAAGAATCTTTGGAGACCCAGGACCAATTTGAAGAACAAAGACCGTTTGCGTAACCTTGCATGTGAGAGTAACGCACTCTTGCTGTAATGGCCAAATTAGGCCACAGGCAACACGTCTGTAGCATTGCAAGAAATTATTTATTATTACCGCAGAAAAATTATTAGAATTTGTTTGTTAATTTTTATAAATGGGTCACATTGTATCTGGGTGAAGATACTAAAAAATATATATACAGTATATACACAAATTGTAGGCCGTCGACATAATAAATCTTAGAACTCAATAAAAAGCGGCAGTAGACAGTCTTTTAGTGACATTTCTATTTTTAGAAATTGGCAAGACTGACCAGCAAAACACTGGGGTAGGAATTTAAAAAAAAACAAAAAAACCTCCCTTCCTCATCAGTTTTGAACTGGGGATAGCGTGATAAAATAATAATTTTTTTATGGGGCCTTATTTTAGGACTAAAGCATTGTAATTTTTGTGAAGTTTTCTTCTGTGGGGTAGGGTTAGGGAGATGAGAAATTATACTACATCTATTATTTACGATATTATTCCTGCTGGAACCAAAAGAATGTCATTCATCTTTTGATTCTAGCATAATTTTGATATATATATATACAGTATTAATTTTTGACAATATTATGGCGCGTTACTCATTTCACTTTTGAAAAGCATGCCATCAACATGCTATAACATTTGTTAACTGCTAACATTGAGTATATACTTACATAAATGGTTGGATTGTCACATTTAACAGTTTACTGATGATAAGCTTATTAACGATCTATTTTTGGGGGTCTTTTTTTCTTAGGCTCGGGGAGATAAGCAATATTTTTCAAGCAACGAAGAACTCGACAGCTTGGTAAGTAATAATAATCATTTCAAAATTTTATTTTAATTTTGTAAATGTCATCTTGTAACGCATTCTGCAGGATATCCGAATGTCAAAAACCTCGTGTTTAGAATCGATATGTAATGGACAGAAAAATACAATTACCATATAATTATTCCGTAAGAAACGACGTCAACATTTAGCGCTTTCAAAATACGTGGATAAACCAAAATACTTTTTGCTTTGTGAATATGACATACATTTTTAAGTAATGAACAATATACAATTATTTATTTGGATACATAAAAGATAAGATATGTACTGTACAGTACACAAAACAAACAAAAAGTGATAGAGGAAAAAAAGAAAAACATGAACCATGGAGGAAATATTACAATAAACAGTGAACCTAGATCAAACTGTAAAGCTCTGTCTACACTATCAAACATTATGTGATGTGCCAGTATGAACCATATTTAGGAATATCACTACCATATTTGGGCACATCACACTTTTTTATCAAACTAGTAGTGACTAATAGTGTAGACATAGCTTACCCTACAGTACCAGAGTACTAAACCACCCTTCCCCTCTCCTTTTAATTTATTTAATATAGTAGATATAATTTTGTAATGCTTAGGTTAATTTAACAGTTAAACAAAATATTGAGTGAATTTAAATTTAGAGAGGAGTAATTTTTTCCAATATTTAATTCCATAATTTGTAGAATTTTTTCAGACACTGATTTTTTAATTTTCTTTTTATTTGATTGTTGTGACTTTCTTATATCTACAGAAGTAGGTTAACTTACAGTGTTTTCATAAATAATCGATCTTTGGCAATGTTTATAGAGTATACAAATAGAACAAGTGAAATCACACAATATATTTGTTTTCAGTACCTCCATGCCTTTAATCAACTTGCTACTATCAATAGCTCTGACAAACCTAGTGTAAACAACGTCTATACACCATCACAAAAGAAGCAGAAAGATATAAACACTCAGTTGTTTATGTTACAAACAATAGCTGTAGGCTAGCCACTAAGTAGGCTTGCGATGTTCCATGTATCTGAGTAGATTAAAAAGTAAACACATTCTCTCAACTCATTCTGGCCTGGCCTATTACATCTCAAGTTTCCCTATTTCATCTATGATTTCACGATAATCCTAATCGACTGTACAACTTACTGATCGCATTAAAATCAATTGGCAACTAGTGGTGGTAGTCACGGTCTGTGCGTTGAACCTTGTACAAGGTTTAGTAGGTTCAAATCCTTTCCGGTGTCCAGTAACTGAGCTCAGGCCTTATAATAGTATTGTACTGTTCCAACAATTACAGTGTCCACATTATCTACACAGATTACTACAGTAGCTGCTGCAATAGTTATGGGAGTTTGTTTCCATACATGTTTGATCCAATGACTGGGGTAATTAAATAATATATACTACGCGTAGAGGTTTCACAAGTGCCTGATAAATCCAAGATATTATTTTTTGTTTTGTTAATTAGATTTAGATATTAATTTTTTAAATAAAATTTTACATTATATTTATAAAAATTATAACTACCACAAAAGCTGAAAACATTCATAATAAAAACAGCAGTAGATATATAGTAATTACATATTATTATTATCAATATACTAATCGAAACCAGAGGAAAATGTTTTTACTAATTAGTAGTATGAAAGATGTAGTAAGCATTTAAAATTAACACTGTATTTCTGAGTTTTGTTATAATTCAAAATACATATTATCTGGAATGTAATTTTTTTTTTTATGGTTCCGGTTCATGGGGTACCATAGGCTTATCCATTGCAACAATAAATCCAGGACTTAGTAATACACCCAGTTTTAGTAATCTGTCTCATTCATATACCAAGTGCATATATCAGTATCCATGTGGCCTCTAGGCATACTTATTTTTAATTTCTTTGTGAATATTCTCCATGTCTAATCTTTATTCGTGTTAGCGTTTTTAAAGACGGCATAAAATAATGAATTGTTGAGCGAGTGAAAGCTTATTACTGTGTGTGTTGTAAGTGTGATTTATTGTGAGCGCATACTTATACGCAAACTGTGCGGTGTAAATTTGTCTCTATTCTTGTTCCATCACACTTGTCTGCAAAAGGGTCACAATTATATTTTTTTTTTTATTTCATCACTTTTTAAGAGTGACCTCTCCTGCCACTGAGGTGGGGGTGTCACGAAAGCTCAGACCACGAAAGCTCAGACCCCCTAAGACCTAAGATCACGAAAGCTAAGACCCAACACCTAAGATTACAAATACTAAGATATACTACAGCTTAAAAACAATACTTGTTTATCCATACATAATTTTAAACACAGTAGGTTTCATTTATTACCATAAATATAATTTAATACTACCGCAAAACATAGATAAACTCACATTATTTTCGCCCGTTGAGTAAATGTATATTTTTTCTTTACAACAAACAAACTTGACGGGTTGTTTGTTGGTATATATTTACTCCATTGTGTTGCTTCAGAGGATGTTTTTCTTACGCACCTGCCTTTCTTGTATTTTGACTCCAAATAATTTGTTGACTAACTTTATCCTGAACACCACACTTTAAAATTAGGACTTATAAGTACTTTCAGAAGGAGAAACACATAACAAATAAATAAATCCTTTAAATTGATGATTTTACAGGCGTGTTTCTTTGTATACTGTAATGTAACTCCTCGAGCTCCCCGCTCAATGTTTTTGTTTCTATGGAGCGCCAAAAGAGCAACAATAATAGTACAAGTATAAAAACAGAAAGAAAACGAAACAAAAAACCTTTTAAGTTAAAATTTATTTGCCAGTATTTATTTCTTCGTACTTGCATGATTATACTATTATCATTACAATTTTAATTTTACATTGTTCCATCCACACTGTAGATGGACTCCACAGAGTTTTCAGCCCTCTATATAATTTTTGCTCTTTTGACGTTCCATAGAAACAAAAACATTGAACATGGCCCATGGGGTAGGCCTACTGTACTGTGTAGGCTAGTCATTTTGTGTGCGAGAAAAACGTCTGTAAAATCATCAATTTAAAAATGTATTTGTTACTTTTTATGTGATTCTTTTTCATGAAAGTGCCAATTCTAAGGTGTGGTATTCAGAATAAATGTTGGGAGTTAAAATACAAGGCAGGTGCGAAAGATAAATATTTGTAATCTTAGGTGTTGGGTCTTAGCTTTAGTGATCTTAGGTCTTAGGGGGTCTGAGCTTTCGTGGTCTGAGCTTTCGTGACACCCACTGAGGTGGTCCCTTTATTATAAAATTACAAAAAACACCTAATAAAATGAAAACAAGTAAGAAAAAAAAAATGTGAAGAATTAAGAATATTGTAATCTTCTTAATTATTATTTGTAAATTATGTTGTATGCAAATATCAAAATTTAGTAAAACAAATATAAGAAAAAAAATTATTCAATATGGTTTATTTAATTTAATCTTTATATACAGTACATTATGATCATTATTATAAATATATGTAAAAATTTTAATAATTATCATTGTTATTATTCATTATTTATTTATTTTTCTCTTTTCTAGATGATACAATCCATTCAAGTGCTAAGGTTTCATCTGTTAGAGTTAGAAAAGGTAGGTATATCAGTAACATTTAAATTGCTATGATGTTTAATATTTAACTTAACATTCACCATTTAAAATAATATGAATAGGTTCATCCAATATTAAAAACTGTAAACTGCCCATCTAAACGTCCTATAGCATTTGTGTGCATGGATTTCAACATGCATGTCTATTGTGTTTTACGCAGATTACCTAACTCACCATGGTGACAAGTTCAAATCTAGTATCACCAGGGTTCTGTACTGAACTGCTAAAGCCCAATAAAATCCCTACTCCAAGATTGGAGGGAAAAAAACATTCTTGTCTAAATATAAATTGCAGTATTTACTTGCACTTTCTCATTGATTAAAGTTCAATAATAAATATTAATGATTCATTCTCAACATTGATGTTAAAATGATTGATTAATATCGCCGCTCCATTACATTAGGTAAACTTATACTTAAAATTAACTTGTGTTGTGGAAAAAGCATGGCATTGTCTAGAAGCTAGCAAAGTTCAGTCTGGTTCAATGAGTATTTTACACAGTTTTCCAGTCAATTATGCACAAAGTCATGGATTGTCCTGCTAATAGTGGCAGATCTGGTTTCCTCTTTGCCTTCACCCGCCATCGGCCACAAAGCCATGCTTTATTAAAATCGTATCATGATACAGAGTCGTCACAAAGCCATGGGTTTATTAGTGCAGTACCATTATGTGGAAAGCCTTTGAAATCACCTTTTCATTGACATTGCTGTTGTTATTAATACCAATATATGCGTTTATTACTTGTTACTGTTAAACTTTCTCATTTGAGGCAAATCACTTCTGGTGTTTCGGCTTCAGTATTGTGTCGACCTAATCATGTGTCGACGGAGTAGGGATAGTATCGCACTTCTTTAACAAACGTTTTGTGTCGAAATGAATAGGTATAGTTTAGAGTTACAGTTGTTAAGAAAATCGTGAAATTATATGCATCGATAGACAGCTTGATGTTCAACATTGATGAAAAATATGATAATGTCAATCTTGAATGCTTTTGTAATGGAATAATATTTGTTAGTGTCCTTTGTTTAACTCTGTGTTTAAGTCAGTGTTTAAGGCAGTGTTTAACTCGGGTTTTTAAGTCAAATGTTTCTTTCTTCAGTCAGTGTTTAAGTTTGTGTTTAACTTGGTGTTTTATCAGTGTTTTAGCCAATCAACATTTGAGTCAGTGTTTACAGTAAGTCTTTGTTAAGTTAGTGTTTTAGTCAACCAGTGTTTGAGTCGGTGTTAAGTCAATGTTTAGGTCTGTGGACTAAACACTAACTTAAGTCGAGTGTCTAGGTCTTTGTCAAGTCAGTGTTTAGATCTGTGTTAAGTCAGTGTTAAAAGTCAGTGTTTCAACACTAGACAATATACATTATACTACGATATACATAAGTAATATCTTTTACATTTATTCATCATTACAGTATTATTTAAAAAAAGTAATTGGAAACTCATTGAGATTCATCATCATTCAGTTGAACCTGTCAATATCAGAAATTTTAAATTAAAAAATATTTTAGATTAGATATTATAATAAATATTGAAAATAGCATGCAATTTAAATTTACATTAAAAACCATATACAATTTTCTGTATTCATTTGGTATTTTCCAAAATATCTACAGTACAGTAAAATAAAGAGAAATGAATATGTTCATTTGTGAATTTGTCCTACCCCCGCAATTTATTATTTTTTCTGATGTTCAATCGCTCACATTAAGATACAACATCTTTAGTGAACCTTTCACTTTGCGTTCCATAGGGTACATATCATTTCTGAATCTTGTTAATTGAGTATACATTAGATTCCAAGCAACACATTTATCGTTATGTTTACTCTCGGTTGTGACAGAGGTCAAAGTTCACGTGTGCATACACATTAACTTGTGCATACATTATTTGAAATGAGTGTACGATTACCTTTAGAAGCTAGATTGTGCAGCTACAGCAATGTATCTTAATTTCTCCTTGCCAATTGATTGTTAACAATTGTGGATGATATTAAAGCAATATGGCATTTACTTGGTTAGCTTGCTTACTACTGATGATAAATGATGCGAAATAATTATGTTTATTATCGTTAATTGCTCATATTTAACTTAAATTGACCAATTACACATACCACGGTAATGAATTTGTCGTATATTGAGAAGATACATGTGTGAAGAAGAAGAAAAACAGTCGCCGTGTTCAAACTAAACAACGCAGTGTGTTTAGTATCTTCGTCTAATATTTTTCCCCTCAGTGCTTAAGCGAACAAACTTCATAATAAGTCAAATTATAAACTCTCTCGGGTTCAAAAATATGAAATTAATAGAGATATATGCTTTGAGTCAATTAAAGGTTTACTGTCAAATTTTCCTGAGAAAGTAAAGGAATTTTCTTGAGATAATTAAGTTGTTACTACGTTGTGAAATCTCGTGGGTCTATTCCTAATCTAAAGATCCCTTAATTACCGCAAGGAAGTCAAAAAGAGCTCGTGGCTCTGCACGCCTCATCCACGCTGACATGGCTATTTTCTTGATTACGCTGTATTAGTTGGTGGATTATCTTTCTTCGACGTAGAAACTGAAGGAAACAATGATTAAAGTACGCTTTTCAATTAAACGAGCTGTCAAAAACATTCAGATGCTACGATGTCCGTCAAAGTACTAGCTTCCCAAATAAATGTTTCTTGTTACGAATAATTACTGTAAAATAACATCCCTTTTATACACTGTGCAACAGATTACCTCCTTGTCAGGAACAACAATTACTGTTTAAATGGTAAGCATGCCTGCACCTGCAGTTTCATCAACAACCAAGACTACTTCAACGGCCTGGCAATTGTCTCCCATTCTAAACATGTTAACACTTACATATACTTCTTAATAATTGGAGGACAAGCTTGTTAATTTTCTACTGCTTAAAATGAATTAAGATTGTAAAATGTATTATGTATACCGCGATCGTTGTTTCGACAATTAATTGATAGTTAGTTAGTCGCATCATTCTATTTGATGGCATCGAACGGAATAGACACCTCCTCAGTGGTATGCTTTTTTCTTGTCTAATAGATATTTATAATATTGTACTAAATTGTTTTCTATATAGTTTAGTGGTATGTGCAGTAAATAATGAAATTTAGTATTTTTATGAGGCTTTTAAAGTTTTTTGATAAAAATATGTATTGTTATAGTCTTACTCTTAGTAAGAAAACAGTTGTTGTTTTAGATTTGATGCTTTCCTGCTTGTATTGTATATTTTTTATGGGAAATCAGGCCATTGTGTATTTAAAAATGCTGAATATTGTGTTGATTATGTTAGTTTTAAACTGAAAAAAAGTTGTCTAAGTAATATTAAAACCACATAACAATCTTTTGCTACTGTACACTTTGACACCCCTCTTGCTACCATTCTACCTCATGTTACCTACTCAATATGTGTTGGCAATCATTCTAAGAATTTCAGATATCATACTGATTTTTTTTTTTTTGTAGGTTCATGAACTGTGCGACAATTTCTGCCACAGATACATAAACTGTTTAAAAGGTAAAATGCCGATAGACCTTGTTATAGATGACCGAGACGGATTAGGCAAAAGTCTCGGAGCAGTATCGCCAACCGATAGTAATCATCCCGACTCAAGACTCCTTGAATCTGTAAGTAGAAAAAACTCAATTTTTCTTTTAACTTGTGTACACGTACCAATGCGTAATTTTACTCTTTTTAGGGAGCTTTTATTTTGCAACGATCAATGTCTAGCAACAAGTTCAATCATGATAATTCATTGTGCGCATGCATGAACGTTAGGTCGTGCTTCGTCAATCTTCCTTTGACACAGTTTTGGTGGTTTCTAGGTCTCATCAGTGCGTAGGTCATAGGTCGTTGCAATTCAAAAGCTTCCTATTGAAATCTGTATTGATTTATGCATTATGTTTTGATCTGTGACTTCTCGGTTATCAGAAATACATACATATTGGTACCATATGCTGCCACATTTTTATGATATTCTTTTGCCAAGATAATATTTTATCATATCAAGGTTAATAAACGAAAAAAATCCATCAATCAGGAAGTGTTTCATTACACTTTTTGAGGTACCCCTTAGTTTGCAGTGATCTGTTGCATGTTATTTGGGACTCTTTGTACAGTATGCCGTACAGTATGCCGTACAGTATGCCGTACATGGCCCAAAATATTACTGCAAAGCATTATAGTATACTATCTTTAATTGTAAACAAATCTGTGTTGTGATAAATACTGCAAACTACCCCAATTTCATAATTATTGGTTTTTACATTACTACAATACTTATTGGTTTTGAAGATGTGTATAGATATTCACTAACTAACTGTGATGATTGTTTTGTAGTCTTCAGCCATTTACAGTAGTAAAAATAAGTCTCTCATTTAAACTAGCCCATTTGCTAATTAATATTGTTCATAAATTGTATTAACAATAACAGTAATACAGTAGTTTGATTTTAATACTTTTTAGAACCATTTTAGTATATCTTTTTTCAAGCTATGCTGTCATAATGTGTAATACTAACATATGCTGTGTATACTACTTCCATCATTACCATTTATACCTGTTCATACCACTACGGTACCACTGTGTTACCGCTATGGTACCTCTGTGTTACCTCTATGGTACCTCTGTGTTACCACTATGGTACCTCTGTGTTACCGCTATGGTACCTCTGTGTTACCTCTATGGTACCTCTGTGTTACCACTATGGTACCTCTGTGTTACCACTATGGTACCACTGTGTTACCACTATGGTACCACTGTGTTACCACTATGGTACCACTGTGCTACCGCTATGGTACCTCTGTGTTACCACTATGGTACCACTGTGTTACCACTATGGTACCACTGTGTTACTGCTATGGTACCTCTGTGTTACCACTATGGTACCACTGTGTTACCACTATGGTACCACTGTGTTACCACTATGGTACTACTATGTTAACACTATGGTACCTCTGTGTTACCACTATGGTAACTAATACTATTTACGTAGCATTCTAATAACTTTAATTAAGAACCAAATGTTATACAACTTGATTGACAGTAAATCATCATTTTAAGATTTCATAAATTCGCATGTATTATAACAATATTCCCTGAGGATCAGTTAACACTTCATAGCGTCACCTTTCAGTACAAAAGAGCTACGAATAAATTAATGAATAAAAGATTATGACTATTATTTGCCATCCTCTTGTATTGTAAATATTTCCATGGTTGATAGCATTTGTTCACATTGCGTTCATTTTTTTGTTCTGAATAGACAAGCATTCACACATTGCTTTGATGAACTTGAAAAGATATTATATGAACTAAATATGGTAAAGGAGACAATGTTGTTCATACTCAAACATTGGAAAAATATAATTATAATGTTCAATCTTTTATTATGGAAAAATAGAATGTCAATTATAATTTACTAGGCTGTAATTTTTAAAGATGAAATGAGTGGGTTGGATGTGAAGATGGACTTAATGTAGTATGTATTGTGGGCTTATCGATGAGTGGGATTGGTATCCGAGTTTGTGGCACTGTGGTAGTTGTGGGCTTATCGATGAGTGGGATTGGTATCCGAGTGTGTGGCACTGTGGTAGTTACAAGGCTATGGATAGAGTACTATAAAATATCCCTGGTGATTGTGTGTTTCAAATGAGTTGAGTGTATGCTACAGAAGTGAGATATGTTTACAGTTGTTGCCTGGATTTAATGTGGGAATATATAAGTCTTAAAGCTCGGATACAGGCATACATTTTAAATATAATATCTTGTTTGTTAATTGTACATATAATAAATAAAATATTTGTACAACAGAAATCAAATTATGAAACATAGGGGAAACTATAGATCGATAATTATTTGAATATATGATCAATAGAAATTTTTGGCCCTTACCTGGCCTTTAAGCTCTGTCTACATATTTTATGTAACATATAATGTGCTCATATATGGACATGATGATGTCATATCACAACCGTATTTGGGCATATCACTACCAACCATAATTGGGAACATCACACTTTGTCAAACTAGTTTGATAGTGTAGACAGAGCTTTAGCAAAGGTTATCAAATATCGTTTTCATGTGAGCACACACTACAGAGAAACGGAGACATATAATCAATTTTAGTTACACAATACATAGATATCTTGTGCTTATCAACAGCAATGTGTTAATTATTCAATAGATTGTACATATATATGTAATGTGAGTTGATCTTTACAACCTTTAGTTTATTAATAGTTAACATATAAAACAGTGAATGATATTAGTGGCATAATGGTTGTCATGTAGTAGTTCAAATATAATAATTGTTTAAAAGTATGATTGACGCTGGTTTGGATAGATAATCGTATTATAGTTTTTAACAATGTTATAGGTGAGACAACAGCTCAGGTTATAGTACAGTCAACTCTCCCAATACCGGACACCTTGAGCTAGCCAAATATGTCTGGTTTTCTGGAAAGTCTGGTATTCTGAATTTGTTTGTAATGGTAGAAAGAAATTTGGGATCTTTTGGGCCTGAAGAAAAGTCTGGTTTTGGGAGATTTTCCTGTTTTCTGAATGTGTTTTTAATGGTAAAAAGAAATTTTGAACCCTTTGGACCTAAAAAAAAAGTCTGGTTTTGGTGGAGTTTTTCTGGTTTTCAGGGAGTCTGCTGTTGGGAGAGTGCAATAGTATTTGATTAAGTTATTTCATCACCAAATGTGGTACAGTTGTGTTCTTAAAATCTGATTAATTTATCAAAGTTCACTAATTTAGACGACTCCAGAATCTATTAAAACCTGGGTGGGTTACTTTACAAAGCTTTTGTTCCCCTGATGAGCACTCCATAGGCAGGAAAACAACTCGCCAAGGCCACGCCTATTAGCAACACCCTTGGCCAAGCCCAACAGGAGGGCACTTGTGCTCCTCCAATAAGGTGAGAAAGGCCTATATAAAATGGGTATTAATCAGCCTGAGGCGACAATATAAATGAATAATCATGTGGAAAGTCTTATCTCTTTTTCAGGTTTGTTGTTTTCAGTGGGTTTTCAGCAAAGGCCATGCATTATGCAATGAATCCTTAGGCATTATTAGGTGAACTATTTATTTATTTATTTTTTATAACTTTCTTCTAGGTTGCATGATCTGTCTTAATCTAGTTTAAACCGCTCTAGTTCTAGATTGTTAGGCCTGATGGCTTAGCCCTCGGTGATCATTTATTTGAACATGCCAGTCCTGAATTGAGGCCAAGAACGCTAAAAAGCGATAATTATTTGGCAAAAAGTCCAAGTAACAACATAAAAAAAAAAATTTTTTTTTAGTCATAGATAAGCAAAATAGTGCTGAATTGCTATTCTCTGTTGTGAATTTGTTTATCTGCTTGCTTAATTTGTTCAATATACACAGATAAATACTAAACACAGATTAATAACAAACAATAATAATAATGATAATAAATACACAATAAATAAGTATGTATAACAGTGTGTATCACTTTTACTTACCTTTAGTATATAACTAATAAAAGGCAAATAAATACTTTATGTAAAATTTGAATTAATTTCTTGCAAGAAAAAAAACTTAGTTCATTGACTCGTGTATTTTTAAAGTTATTTCAATTTTTGATTTTGGAAGTGATAGTTTGTTTTTGGGAACCACTTGTTGTTTTGTCACCATGGGTATCACTTTAAGCAAGAACCTCATCTTACACTAACCAGCTATTAAAATGATATTAATACCAGTATCTTTACCAAAGTTTGTTTTATTTATTTTTCCTATTTTAGTTTTGATATTGTGAGATTTTTTCCATAGCATGTCATGTAAACACTTTTATAAAGAAAATCATATCTGCAGGCCAGACCGTTAAACAGTGCGTCCCTAGGAGATGGGCTCCATTTTAAAATTAATATCAGAAGTGGGCGGCGTCCTGGTGAGCGGAGCGCTTGCTATGTCACGTAGCTTGGTAATAATATATACACACTTTCAATGGAATCCGTAAAACCCATGTTCTTGACATTTAACTTTTTTAAATTGTTATTCATAGTAAAACATACATTTGAATTGGTACAGCACATAGAATATATTTTTAAAGTATAAACGCCCATATTTGGATACACATACATACATTAAATTAAGCTAATATAATTTGATAACTTGAATTATGATTGATTTAGAAAATGCAAAATAATTTAATTTGTTTACATGAATGATGTTTAATCTTTATTTTTATTGTAATAATCAACATATTTAATGACCACGCTTATGTTACTGTTAATAAATTAAAGTTGATACTTGCATTTAGAAATTGCAAAATAATTTAATTTTTTTATAGTTAATGATGTTTATTCAAATTGACCACATTTTGTTACCGTAGGTTATTTAAATAAATTAAGTTGATACAAATGCAAAGTAATTTAATTTTTTACAATAAATTATCGATGTTTTAAGCTTTACTTAATAATATCAAGTCAACAGACCATCAATAGTATATATTCACCTTGGAACAATGATGTATTTAAAATTGATTATGTCTAAAGTAAAAATATTTATAATACAACATTCATATTAAGTATAGAATCGATCTCAATTTAAAAATAACCCCTGAGGTGTTTTTTTTTATGATTTCATGATTTCAGTATTAGAAATTCTTTGAATCGATCGTACAGCAACAATTCTACATCAATTAGCCGCAGATTGAAAGCGTATTTGCGTGTGCGGGAATTCATTACTGCCACCATTCGTCATCACTTTTTTATTTCGTTTAACATTGACATTATATTTAAATTCTTATTGATTTATAAAGGAGGAAAATATGATTAAATTGATACCAAATATAGAGAGTTGTCTACCATATGATATTTGTAATGGTAAATATCATTTTTCTATGTTTGTATATGTACGGTAGTATATTTTGTATGCGATACATAACCCATTTTTGCTTAAAGCTCTGTCTATGTTATCAAACTAGTTTGACCAAATAAGTGCAATGTGCCCACATATGGTAGTGATATGCCAAAATATGGTAGTGATATGACATCAACACGGTCATGAGCATCACATTTTTTTGTCACATAAAGGTTGATAGTGTAGACAAGTTTTTATAGTAGTAGACTCAAAATGTTTATGATTGTAAAGAAGGAATTTATACATTTTTTTAAAAACTTTGTGACATTTGTAAAAAAAAATAGGTTGATATGATAAAGTGTGTGATGGAATTTAATATACAGTAGGATTATGCTGATTTTAATGTATTGTTTCAGAATGTGCTCTAATATTATAGGGGACAGACAGACAGGCAGACTGCACTGCTGTCTTGTTGTTTGTTGGACTGTTTATTAAGTAGACCAGACAGGTGGCAAATGAACAAAATAATTAGACTTATTAGATAGATCCCAAGTATGTTGGCTGTTAATTAAGTAATTATCACCACTGTTATAATACTAAAGAGTAAAGCTTCTATTTAGTATGGTATCATCATCAAAGATAAGCATATATGCTTATTTTCTCGGGCTGGGTCAGCACTTACATTATCTATCAATATTATTGAATTATATTGATTTAATTGTCTGGTTTTTAGTGGTACAGATTAAAGCAATATTGTACATTGTACTGTAAAGTTTAAAGAGGCAATCTTTACATTTGAATATATGTTTGTCCTATTGTTAAGTTGTCTATATTGAACACCATGCTGTCATGTTTTGGCTGTCAATAGCTGCTATGAGGTTTTATTGAGTATAGGTTTGTGTACTTGATTTCAGGAGTATGATGATCATGACATGATCTGTTTGCTGTCAGCAGTAGGTATACTAAACATCTATGACTTCTCTTTGAATAGCCACATTGATTACGTCAGTATAAACACTGGTGCGACACAATAGTATTACTTTGTCAGTAATCCTCTCCCAATAATAGTTAATCCAAAGCAGGGCCCTAATGTTCAGTAAGGAAGCCTTAATAGTAAGGGATACTATTATTACTACGGATGTCTTTGTTCTCTCTAAAGTTAAGTCTATAATCATGCCTATGCTAATTACCTAATATGCTACATAGGCTGTCTGGACTTGTTGTCTCTGGGTGAACGAGGTGGCCAGACAATGCACTATTTACCTAATATCAGAGTTGAGTGTTTCAATTAATTCTAGTCCTGGTTAAACCATGCTAATGCTAGTTAAAACCTACTTCGTAGGCCTGGATCTCATTAATGGTGGAGTCAGGCCTGGTTGTTCATGTCGGGCTGCAGCAGGGTAAACTCCTGCTGCACCCACTGGGTGTACACTCTCCCATGCAACCTTCTCATAAGGTATGTAAGGGTGTAGCTAGGCTTCCAAAGTGATTGACACAAGCCATGCTGTGCCCTGTAGTAAATCTAAAGACACATTGATTCAAATACAGCATTTCATTTTAATAACCAACATTAATATACTTGACACTCTGAGATTCAGTACCCGGAGGTGATAATTTCGTTGTCAACTTTATAAACAAACAAGAGTTATGGCGCTATACGGTCGTTCTTCTCAGATGCTACCAAGGGTACAGTAATTTCATTCTTATCGAATGTGCCTTTTTAATATATGTTAGGGATAGTGCATATAAGGAGAGCTGTATCTACAGAAATTTGCATATATTTTAGAGAGAAAACGTAGTATTTAATATAAGACTAGATTATATAGGTGTCTTATTAGGTCTTGCCATCTTTAGGTACATGTTTATATTGTATATATATATATATATACAGTAGTAGAGTGAATATTTAAGATTCTATTAAGTATTATTTTTCTTACTTGACCATTTTTATTTGAAGGAAAAACATTGGTCAATATTGTCAGTACTTATTTTTCTTTTTCTGTTATATTAAAAATCAATTTATTATACCATATGACTGTTATGAGTTAGGTTCTTCAGATTTTTCCTTTTATATTTATCATCTTAATGTGTAGTGAATATGATCGAAGTTGCATTGTTGTCTCAAAGTTCCTATACCTGACTAAAAACGCCTATTGCTATGTATACTGGCTTTTCTAGTATGTTTTCTAATTTATAACTGAAGTTAATACTTTCTTTTAATGATAATTTTTCTTGACATTGTAAATAACGATGATGGATTCTTTCGTTTTACATTCTTTGAGCCAGGTTTTTTGTCTTGACAGGTTTAGATAGATTTGTGTACCCCCAGAAGGAGATGTCTTTTTTTTTCTCTAGTGCTAAATTAGTACAAATCTGAAGCCTGCAAGCTACATGCATGTTTTCCAGATTACCACAGATTATTTCCAACTCCTGTCTCCTAAGTAAACTTAGATTTATCGTTGTCTATATCGCTAAGCATTAAGTAGAGACTTAAAAGCAAACTTGTTTTATTCTTGCTAATTCTTTCTGATTAGTTTATGTTTCGGTTAATTTTTAGGGAAAAAGTTACAAATTAAAAGAATTAAACTGCATGTATTCTTAGTATATAATAATGCATGTTCTCGTCAGATTTGAAGTGATATGTTTTAAATTATTTCTGCTATGTTTAAATTTATTATTATATTTATTCCTGTCGTGAAATCTTTTAAAACCTTTCTCTAAACATTAAATTTAACAGCATTAAGTTGTGGATTCGGGTTTAATCTTCAACATGAATACTTTTAAATGTTCTATTAAAATGCAGTAAATTTCAAACACAAAATGTTTTTACTGATTTAAATTCGATTATTTTTATTATTAATTTTTTTTACATTTTTTTATTTTGCTAATTTTTTTTATTGAAATTTATTACAACCAACACAGATAAAATAAATATTCACAATAATTTTTCAAATTTCTTAATTTAAATTGTATTTTATTTAAATGATACAATTTTTTTACATTATGGTAATACATAGCCATAACAACAGTGAATGATATTAAATATATTGTATATAACAAATTTGAATGCATTTTATTGCCTAAGATACAGTATTCCATCGTCTCACCTCATAACATTTTATTTGTCTTTCAACAAATACATATATATATCTTATAATAATATTTATCTCCAAACAACAGAAGCGTTATTTTTAATAAATAAAACATTTTTGTTAGAAGATTCAACTACAGTAGGAATCAATAATCACATTTTAAGCGACAAAAATACAGCTATTGTTATAATAACTGTATAGATAAATCACTACATTCTTTTGTTTAGGAAAAAAAATTATATTTTTTTAACCATCAGCATCTATTAAGATTGCATTGTAGTGTATTGATATGCGCGTTACTTAAAATCAAAATAAAGAATTAGCCGAGACGATTTGGCGTGTTTAGTTGCTGGCTTTTATTACGAGTCGAGATGCTAGAAAATTGTATTTGAATTCATGACTGTGTTGCAGCAAGTTCAAAGCCTTACTAATGGGTTGAAAATGATTGATGGTTTTCAATAGACTTAAAATGCTCATTAAGCCAAGCAATGTAAGGAGACATTACAATTTCTCCTGTTCATAGTTGTTGAATATTACAAAATTCTTCATCAAATTCTCTCCAAACATAATTTGTATGTTAAATTATTTGCGGTCGATTCCTCCGTGTGGAGACTTTTTTCTCATGCTATGATTACGTTTTAGATTATCATTTTTATTTCGTTAGTGCTAAGGTTTTCTAATCTTCTTTTCTTCTGACTGATGATAATTCGCTGCGGAACCTGAGGGAGTATTCTTTTGAATATTCTCCCGTTTTTAATACATTCTTAACTTCGCATGTTGATTTTTTTAAGGTTATATTTTCAAGGTCATCTTTTCATTTGAGTTATTCGCATTAAAAATCTGATGTTTCCATGGTTACTGTTTATGAATGTAAAAGAGTATATTAATATTTAATAAAGTGATGATTTTAAGTGAACTTGTATTCATTTTAGTGTGAAATTAATAAAAGCTTACGTCTGATAATATTTGACTGCTATTTACATGTGTGAGTAATAATATCACTGTATTTTTGGCCTTGACTAAGTGATAGGTAATTACACTATGCTATTTTCAGGTTTCAATAGCCATGCAGTTCACCATTATCTAATGTTTTGTCCAAAATACTACCTCTAATAAATTTGGATAATAAATGATTAATTTGATCTATAAATAATTAAAATAGTCATTTAGTTTATTCTTATCAAATGCAGATTTAAGTGAAAAACAATTCTATTTTTGTTTTTCCAGAAAGTATTTGTTTATTACAATTGATTGAGAATAGTCTATGAACGGTCGGAATATAAATATGGATACAACATTTATGACAAACAAATGTGCCCATATATGGACATGATGATGTCATATCACTACCATATTTGGGCACATCACTACCATATTTGGGCACAGTACATCACATTTTTTTTGTCAAACTAATTTGATATTGTACAGAGAGCTTTAGACCAATGGTGACTTCATGGTAGGGAATCATATGTAGCAACTTCTTACCACAGAATGCTCTCATTGTACACATAGATTGTTAAATATCTCTTTACCGAGGTAATATCATTGAGTTCATAAATGTCCATTTTAGTGGTCAAACACTGTAGCTGGTCAGTAAACTAGGAACAGTTTATTAAGAGAGATTATTACCAATCTGATTAAGTAACGCTTTTTAAACTCTCTCATCCTCTTCTTTTTAATTGCGTCAATCAATCTTGATCGTCATCGTAGTCTTTTTCTGAAAAACGTTAGCAAAGCTTTACACTGCACTTGTTTTGTAAAATAAATCATCATGATATCGAGAGAGATATCAAGGTGTCATTCATGCTATAATATACTCGCAAGTTGAAGGCCACGCCGCTCCATCGCTAAATCATTTACTCATCTTATCGATATACTTGCTAAATTAACTTGAAGTAAATATCGCCGAAATGAGAGAATGAACGTTGTTGATTTACCTCTCCTGGGAATCGGGGAAGAATTAATTATACAACTACCTCCAGGTCAAAGAAGATAAAGTTTTATCAAGATTTGTAATTTTCAATGGTTTTAGAAAATTCAACATGATATCAGAAAAGTATGATAATTGAACAGTGTTCTTTGTAGCTTTTAAAAATAAATTAAATATACATTAAAATTAAATAAATAAAAAGAATAAAGCAAATTGAAAGTTTAAACAAAATATTTATTGTTACTGTGTAAGATCAGCTCATTTTAAGGCTTTTTAATTTTAAGGCTTTTTAATTTTAAGGCTTTTTATTTTTAAGTTTTCATATTTTGAAGCTGCACTTGTTTGGATGATTAAAGACATTCTTGAATAAATTGATTTGTTTAAAAAAATGTTTGATGTTCTAGTGAACGTAAAGCCCCATAGCAGGCAAAAAACTGTGTTACAAGGGTGTAATTATATCAAATTCCATCGTTCATTACCTTTGTGTGAATGGGACTTAAATGACTTTGAAGAATAGTAAGTTGTTCATGAGAGTGTATTTTGAGATGTAACTTTTGACAAGCAAAAACCTCTCCATTACATCTAACTAGATTTTGTAAGCTAGTCTGTGAATAAGAATTGTCAGTAATTGGCAAGTGAATAGAGTCCTTGAAAGAGTCCCTGATGCACTATCTGAAGGCGAAGATATTAAATGTATAATTAAGAAAGGATATGCGAAAAAAAAATCATTACATTTAAGTATGCGATTAAAAATACTTACATAGCATTTGTTGATTATATAAGTGTACTTTGGCATCATTGCTGATAAAGATGTAATTTATGTCGAAATATTCAATTCGATCGCGATGAAGTGTGTATTGTGTACTATGGAGGTATACCTCCATGTGTGTACTAACTTTAGATTGTACTTATGTGGTTAAGTAGTGGAATTAAGCATTAGACATATCATACTTATCTAGTCTTGATTACATTACAGGTTTAAGTTAATTTTTAAAAATCATATACGCAATTACTTCAAACAGTTTAGTGATTTACACAATGCTATTGCTAGATTTAAATTTGTTTTTTCTACATATTATATACAAATGATATTTCTAAAAAAAAAAGTACATTTTGCTTTATATTTTTAAAATTTAAAAAGATTAAAAACTAGTTATAAATAATCTAAAGTTAAAATATTTATCTTAATTACTTTGACAGAGATGAGATAGAATGAATTCTCAACTAGTTGGATTTATACTTTAAATTAAATGGACTCGTCTTCTTTTTTTTATGACACTTGTAGATAAGATGCAATAAAAATCTTCAAGAATGCATTTGAAAGAAAAAAATATCATCTAAGCTGAACCTGACAAGAAGTTAACAAATAGATTTATTTAAACCACTTGAATCGCCAGGAAAATTACAATCTCTTTCATGCACAAGTTTTAAATATAAATCTTTAGAACAAATTTCCAATAACTACACAAGTTGTATCCTGAATGTTAGCTAGTTGTGAAATTTCTCAATTGGAAAGCAATTCCTATTTATTTTAGTAGATAAATTTTGCTCTCTCTGTCCAAAATTTTAATCTTCTTAGTTGATGGAATATCTCTAGAAAAGAGCAGTTCTCCAACGTGAAACAGTTTATCTTTTTTTTTGCTAAAGTTGTTTCAGTTGACGCAACAACTCCCTGGAAATATTAGTAAATGTATGATAATATAACAATCGCTTTGTAAACATAAAATACATTTGACAGGATAAGTTTATAAAGTGATTATACTGACAAACATGATAAACTGTGTGCCATGTAGGAAACAATACGATGAAAATAAATCATTTTAGTTAACAGCATTGATCATACTAATATATATAAAAAAAATATTATAATATAATGGATGTGTATGAGTTGATTTAATACCTGTGTTGTACGAGAAGCCCAATCCATTTTCAATTTGTCAGATTTTAAGCTTTCATCTAGAAGATGTTTGCAATGATAATGTCTCCATTTATAAATGAGATATTAATACATGACATTATTAATAGGTTTCTAATGCTTGGCATACATATGTTTTTTATAACATACATAAGTCTACACTATTATACGGTGTATGCAATGCTTAAAATGCAAATATTATTATATTCATTCGTTGTTCTAGGCAATGCTATTTCTTTTTGAAGTAACTAAAAGCTAGGCTTAGTGCAAAACGTTTAATCTCTTTGAAGTATGACAGATTCAAAAACTTTAATGTATGTTTGAATATTGTATGTGGGACTATAACCCATATACAATTGTATGTAAATGTAATAACAATAAAATGAAATAGGAATGAATATTATATAGTCATAGTAATACTGTAGCAATAAGAACCATACTTTCTTTTAGAATAACATACAGAATCAAATTAATAACTTAGTATATAACAAAAAATATTAGTATTTTTTATATAACAAAGAGATTATTCTTGTCACAAAAAGTTAGTTTACAGATGTGATCAATTAATAAAATATATAACTATTACAAATTTTAGATGTTCTACTTGGAATTAATTGGGTCATCCTGAACCTATTGTCTTTTCTGTATTTCTGTTTATTATAGATTTGAAATATAAACAATCAAACAAACAAACAATAGGCAAAGTTTGTTGGTACTTTATTTGTGGTATCAATACATCAGTACATTTCATTGATTATTTGTCATTAAATATATAAATAAAAGTTTGAACAACTATTCGTTACGGAATCTCTGTGATTTAATGTTGTTGAAAATGATTTTATATAAAATATATAAATTGTCATTAGGTTTAGTAGTAGTATGGTGTCTTGTTACGTGTTAGGAATGTGCATAGCATTTATATCACCTTCAATCAATCAGGCAGAGCCTAATGCTAAAGGTGGTATCTACTGTTGATACTAAGGATACAAAACTCATTAAATGTAATCCACTATGCTACTCCAGAAGCCCACCAGATCATCCTCACTTCTACATCATCTTCCAGGCTGGTTCACATTAAAAAAATGTCCAGGTATTTTAAATCAACGAATACCATTAAAATGTTATATTATTATACAAGATCATTGTGTAAGATTGAATGTAATTAAAAATGGTTTATTTCAAAATTAGGTAAAATTGTTGTGTGATAAATAAGGGATCTACTGCAGTAACTGAAGTAACTCCATTTTTTTAAACAATTTAATATTTTGTTTCAATGTAGAAGTTTATGAGGTAGTCATTGTATTATAATAGTGTATAAAAGGCTTGATATATAATTAAATAAACTAATCAAAGAGCAAACAATATTTAGTTACTGCAGTTACTGCAGTAGACCTATTTTGAAGTGCTTGCTACCGTAGTTGATTAATGGACCTTTCAGTTTGTGTCTGTAGTAAGCCGCCAGTTGTATACTTGTGAAGTTATGTACTCTATTAACTTGAATACTAAACTTTAGTCTGCAAGTGGCTGAATTTGATTTGTTCATTTTTATACTAAATACAACATTCTGTCCAACTCGATTATCATTATAATTCAGTTTTCATTTACGGATTAATTATTAATAATAAACTTATTATAAATAACTATTATATATTTTTATTAGTTGACAGTTTTTTTCTTTTAAACCATAAAGTTTTGTTGACGTTTGTAAAAGTGATTTTTGACGGAATGTCCAGTTACGTTCTATTTGCTGACGAGTGTCGTATTGTACCGCAAACATTGTTTGTTCTTTTCCAGGCATTGAACAATAAATCTACTGTAGTCTGTACATTTAATGCTGTTGCCCATAGAATCAACCTTTTCCAGTTCCTTGCTCATTTATTGGAATGTCGATGGCATCCATCCCCCCTGAATGTTAACCCTTAGCCTAGTGACTTTAAGCTGAAGTAGCCTGGACTATGAATGCGTTTCTCAGCCTAGAACAAATACACAAACCTGTTCAGAAGCATTTCAGACTGCCTAGCTTAGGTGAACTCTTCGCAGAGCTGGGTCAATTAAGCAATCATTTTTAGTTTTACTCTACAAATTCATGTCTTAAATTTCTTAAGGAAGTGTTGCTAGTATATTCTACTGGCCTGTAGACTTGTTTTCTTTTTCTCCTGCAAAAGGAAAGAATTATAATTTTTTTCCTCTGATAACTCAATAAAAATAATTTAATTAATTCGGTTTTTATACTATTTTTAGCTTTTTTTGATAACTTATTTTGAAACGTCAATAACTCAATATAATAGTGTTTTTGAAGAGGACTATATCATTATGTAATTTCTATCTCCACATTACAATTATATTAATTTGATACAATATATTCAATGATCGCTTCAGGTCTGTTTCTGATGCATAGCGCCGAATAAACCATTTATTTCAAAATTGATTAAAAATATACCGAATCGATTGGGCGTTTTAAACTGTTATTTTCAGGCTGCAATTTCACCGGTTGCTGAAAATTTATCCTGTTTCTACTCTCAAGAAATTAATGTTTATTTTATTCAAACGGTTTTTAACCAGTAATTTTTTTGCAGTGCCATGACCTTCTGGTTATATATTTTTGGTGCACATTATACTGTTTCAGAAACTTGCTGTAAAATGTGTACCGGTATTCCTTGTAAACTAATGAATATACCACTTTCCCTTTCCATTATAAAGATACAGTAAATCCAACCAATGGACAATAATCCTGTCTTTTGATGGCTCTATTTAAAGTCTAAAGCGTTTTAAATTTATGTTTCATGGCAGTCATGTTTTGTGTGTGTCATCCTTTGCGCTCTTCTTTACCCTTCACTGTAGTAATAATAAATTCTAATCAGTAACCCCTTCCTTTCACTGACCATTTGGAAATTTTTGATTACTCGATGACTCACGACTCTACCCTGAATGGGATCAGTATACTTTGCACTTTTCGATGTGCCTATCGCTTCCTGGGACTTCGTTATTTTATTAGCGAAGAAATTGGCTAGGGATTGGTCGTTAAAGACGTCGATTTTTAAACCAAGTTTTTTTTTATCAAAAGCTAACATATCTGTAGATAAAAATGAATAAAAATGGAGAGATTTACTTTATCAAAACATCAAGGGGACAAATATTAATCAGAGTTTTGTATTTTTATCTTTATTAATATTATAAATTATAAAGATTCATGTTTTTTGCCTGTTTTTAAACCCTGTGTCTTTTTACTATCAAACTTTATGTGACAAACAAATGTGATGTGCCCAAATATGGACACGATGATTACTACCATATTTGGACACATCACTACCATATTTGGGCACAGTTTTTTTTGTCAAACAAGTTTGATAGTGTACAGTAGACAAGACGAGCTTTATAGCTTTTCGAGCTTAAATCTAATTTTTGGAAAGGAAAATTGTATTATAGAGATATGATGAGATAGACTTATCCAAAAATTAAGCAGCTGTAGAGAACATGTGGTTTACCTGAAGAGAAATGATACTAAACATATGTTAGCAAGAATAATAGTTGTAAATATGATAAATCTGTTAGTAATAAACATGTTATTAGATTAAATAAATATTGATTATAAGGCAGTCATATTATTAATATTGTGTAGAAAATTGTACATCTATTTACTCACTATTAAAAACATTAGGTTAGATAATAACTACTTAATTTTAAATGATATGTTAATAACTTATTACAAAAAAATTATAATTAAATTATGTAGAAAATTGTATCAATATTAAATAAATTATAACTAAATCTTAATATGTTATAATAAAAATGTATTTAAAAGTCCAGTTTTGAATTAAATTAAATTTTGTTTCTGCAAAATTATTTGCAATTTTTTTTTAGACCAGCTATAGTTTTTCCAATATTTTAATATTTAAGATTTTTTATTTTAATGTTAAGCAATGCATGGTTTGATGTGATTTAACTCATTTGCATAAATTACATAATTCATGCCATTGTCACCATCTATCATACAGCGTTTACTAATAATTGTTATGTTTAAATGTAATGTAAATAATGTTCGCTATGCAACGATACTGAATAAGCCAATAGGCTTTTAGGCCTACCTGAGCCCTATATTTGAATTCAGTTGTATATTTCAACCGTTGATAACAATTATGTTTGTTTCAAATGTGTTTAAATTTTTATTTCTGGGCACTTTTTTATGCTACATACATTATCATATCATAAATCATGTGTCGTTGTGTGTGGGTGGGTCAAAATAAATTAAAATATCGGTCTATTTGAGGTCTTCCATAATTCATCAACACACCCTAACAAGCCTTTTTATGTACTTACTTATAATATCTTTACCATTGCCATTCACCTATACCATTATATCACCTATTCTATGCTTTCTGTAGCCATCCCCCCCCCCCCCCCCCATCCCAGCCTCTCTCGCTATTCCTTGTTGATATTTAAAACTTTTTTATTTGCTGTGTGTGTGTGAGATTCTTTTGTTTTTCTTATGGAAAAGTTATTTTGGCCATTTGTTTGAATGATAGGCATATGAATCAGCATTTAAAAAAGAACAGTCACCAGGCAGTGATGGCCTTTCCCATCATGGAGTTTGCCTTACTGAACCTAAGGTAAGAATGTGCTATTATAATGTACTATTATGCAATTACTATAGTGGTTGTTATTTACAGCGAGTGAGTGGCCAAGCGGTTAAGACATTGAAACCGTAATATCTACTGTAGCCTAAAATCAGCAAAGCCTCACTCGCTCCATGGCAGCCTCACTCGCTCCATGGCAGCCTCACTCGCTCCATGGCAGCCTCACTCGCTCCATGGCAGCCTCACTCGCTCCATGGCAGCCTCACTCGCTCCATGGCAGCCTCACTCGCTCCATGGCAGCCTCACTCGCTCCATGGCAGCCTCACTCGCTTTATGGTTATGGTTGTAGAATGAGTCTTCTCGGATAAAGACTATAAACTGTAAGTCTAGTGTAACACATCTAGCTCGTGTGCTCTTTAAAGAACCTAGTACATCTTTTGAAACAAGTAGGGGGTTACCCTGGTGTACTAGTATACACACAGCCACTGTCGCACACCGACTGATATCATAACTCATCATGAAAGGCCACTTAATTGTCAGTATACACTGTTTAGGGTCACCCTTTATAAATAAAATTGAATAAAATATTTTTTAAATAAATTAAAGTACAATACATTTAATCAAAATAGGGTCTGCTGGATCTGAATAGTATTTTTCATGCTAAACATGTTTATAAATTTATATAACATTTTTTCTATAAAAACCATTACATTTTAGAATGGTAAGTTTAATTTTTAGTTTAAATAAATAATTTAAATAATTAGTAACATGTTTAATTGATATTTATTAAGCAAAAGTTATTCAATAATAACAAAAATATATAACAGGGGAAAAAAGATATAGTAGAGGTCGTTTAACCCCATGGACTCTGGTTGTTCATCATTTACTTTATCATTTAACTCAAATGGTTGCACACGATCACCGATCCACCAGATTAGAAATCATTTACGGTTAGTTAATATTGTACAAGCTGCTGTGTATTCTGAAAGCTAAACTTAAAATTCAATTTCTTCACCTCGTGATGGCTATGACCCAGTTCACGCACATCATAAGTAGGTTTTCAGTACCTGGGGAGTGGCGCTATTGTACGGGTTGATAGAAGCTGCAATGGACCGTATACCACAGCTCGGCTTCATCTAATTAAATGAATGCGATGATGCACGCAATATTCCAGCTAATCAAGGGTCTTTACTTACAGCACACTGCACACGATCAAAGACTTGTCGTACGAAACGTTGCTCCATTAACTAAACGACGTCCTCATACTATTCACCATGATTACCTCTGATTCCCCTGAACAATCTGATACAGAAATAGTTTAATAATGCAAACATCAAATTCCTTTTGTGCGAAATCAAATGGTACATACTATAACAAATCATAGGCATTTGGCTTTAACATGTTTAGCATTTGAATTCAGTTAGCTGATATCGTAAACGGAATAAATTAAAGCGCTTCGCTGCTGCTATGTCTAGCACAGATGGCTGGCGTAATTCATACAGCTAGATTAGGAGCTAGCCTTTAAGCAAAACTGTTAAGTGATATAATATTATTCTATCTAAACAACGATTCAGATGTTTAACAAATATTCTTTGCCGAAAGTTATTTAGAAAAGAAAAAAATTATTTTTGAAAAATACTATATTTTTAATAACTTTAATAAGTAGATTATGATTAATTAAATGTTCTGATATAGTATTGTTTTTTTATGTTAAATTAGCTTAATATTTATAAATTTTAACAAATATCAATTTGATTTTATTATTATTATTCACTTTATTTATTTATTTGATCAACAAACCATAATATAAATATTAACTCATTGCAACAACAATTAAGTATTTATAATAATAAATTATTTATTAAAGATCAAATATTTAAACAAATTTGAATAAATAAATGAATAAGTAATGTTTTTAAATGTTTAATATATCATAAAAGCAGAATCTTGCTTTATCTAGGCCTGTATGTAGGCCTGTATGTACAGAGATGTTTACATTTACATGTACTACATAATATTAATGAATGCACACTACATACATGTCTTAATGCTGTGTGCTAATTGGTGCATTACAGCATAGTATCATCTGGTAGTAAAACCACTGAACCATGGAGGATCCTGGTTCAAATCCCATGTTTGGTTATGGCAGAAAAAAATAAATTTGTTGTTTATAATTATATTTAAAATGATAGGATATTGAACCTATTTGAATGTACTGTAGGCTTCATAATATATTGTGAAAATTGCTTGTACAGTATACTGACTTAATAATATACATTTGGCACTATATTAACAGTGTCATCTTTTGGATGAGATGTTAAGCAGTTGATCCTAAAAAGTACAAGCTTCATTAATAAACAATGTTGTCATGTAGGGGGAGTTATATTCGCCATGAACAGGTTGTTTGGATGGAGATGATTTATATTCTCCTAGATATATCTGCAATCCCACAGTAGTCCATCAGAAATTTGTATCATAATTGTGTAAAGCTCTGTCTACACTATCAAACTATCTGACAACAACATTTAAGTATATCACATTTTCTTATCAAACTAGCTTGTTAATTTGCCAGTTGTGGTAAATTTGTTTTGCTCCAATTTTCCTCTACTATAGTTTGTTATAAACAAATCTTAACACTGTACTGTAGTGTAGATCACAGAAATGTTTTTTTAGTAACATTTGAATCTGTCCACTCCAGTACAGTGTGTTGTTGTTTAAAGTGTTGATATCTTTCTATTATTTGTTTCAAGGGTGGTATGTAGATCTGGCAGCTGTAATATGTTGACTGATTTCTTAAGATGACTCAATTTTTAATCATGTGACCTTACTACATTTTTTTCAAGACAATAAAATATTTTGAAGAGAAAGGTGTAGACAACATGATAGATACTTTAAAAAAATGCTATGAAAGAGGAAATTATTATGAGTGCAATAAACCAATAATGCCCATACATATTCCTTTACAATGGATTGTTGGTAGTGGAGCATTACTACTCCAGTATAAGGAATAGTTTTAAGTGTTTTGAATTTGTCAAGTTTTATGACTCAAACATGTTTGTTGATAACTGGAGTTTAGTCACTCAGTCATGGAAACTCCCACTCATATTAATTTGATGTGCTTTTAGCCATAGTAGTAAATTTCTAAATAAACTCTTTTACTATTAAATAATGGTAGATTATATTTTTAGATAGACTGCTACCTCATATCATCATTAATTATTATGGAGTATTATTGTGGGTAAAAGATGTTGATGCAAGACTTTGAAATGAGATCTTAAACCGTATGATATTCAACCGCACAGCTTCTATCAAAGCTTGTACTGTATGTAATTATATGAGAAACATTACAATAAATTGGAAGGTATTGATGTAATTGTAAATAGGTTTTGTGGAATGTTTTGGGAGTCACTGAGCGTTCAAACAACGTAGACGGTAATAACACAAAAGTCCCCGCACCGCATAACGAGGTACAATTAATGCAAATCGCAATCAGTTGGGAGTCATGAATTTATATGTTTAAAAAAACCGAAATGTTGTGTTATCACCGCGCACAAACGATGTATATTACCATCGTTATTGCAGTAATTCCAAAGGAGCGTACGGTATGAAATTTTGATGAGCGTAAAAGTATTATATTTCGGCTTATAAATTACGCATACTGTGACATGTATGAGTATGGCTCCGAGATACAATGTTTCTAAATATATTGATTTATTGTTGCTCATTACTACAAATTGATTGGATGTCAATGATGCAGGACAATAATACATTTGGGGTTTGTACAGATATATGCGGATTAATTTTGAAATTACTCTAAGACATTTGTCGCGGTGTTAACATGAGTAACGGTGGCACGCGGTTTCCTCGGCTGAGCGTGCGATAATCTTTGTGCTTAGTAATCGGTGGTCAATTTTATGGGTGCTTTAGTTTAACAAATTTATTTATAATACTGATGCCGGATATTAGCCTTAAGGATGATGATTAATTAATGATTGGAGAATATAAAGCAATGATACTAGGATTAAATATATATTGTTACTGTAGTATACAATTTACAATTCATTACTTTAAAAAGAAATTATATATATTTGGCCATTCTTGTTTATTAATTCAAACGTATTAAGTTTGCATTAATAGAGAATGATAGATTTATATTTATTTAATCAAATTTTACTTTTCAATTTTCATATGTTTAGCTGTGTGTATTGAAATCCTTTGTCTTATGGTAATGAGGCCATGCACAAACTAAACTGTGTTTCTACTATTCACAGAAAATATCTATAAAAGATTTACCTATTGATTAAAATGTTAATATGATATTATCAATGTTGTCAATGTCATTGATATTATCAATATCATCATTATAAATTTTGTCATAATTATTATCAATGTTATATTATCATTAATAATGATTATCAATATTGTCATCTTACATCTAATATTAATAGTATTATCAACATAATCAACAGCATATCATTATTATTATCAAAGACATCATCATCATTCTTTTTATGAATATATTTTTGAATATATGTTTTTGAAATTTATTTTGTACTATATAACTGTATTAAAAAACATTGCTATTGTAAACCTCAAAGTTCATATTAAATGTCATTGGCTTTTTGAAAGTCATTGAGATAAGTTTAAAAGCCTCCTTTAAAAATCCTTGTTATTGTAAATATAGGCATTAATGCTATGTTCATATGTAAAGCAGATTATCCTCTACATGCATTCCCATACACGACTTATCCGTAGAAGCTTGGCGACTTCCTTTAATAGATATCGCTACGTACGAGAACATTTTTCATTATTAGAAATGTATTGTAGTTGTCTCCCTCAAGTGACAGGATAGTACCAGACTCTTCCCTTTCTCATCATACATTAAAACCAATATTAATGATAATCGCAATCTGTGTTTTCTAAAAGGCTTTTTATGTCGCATTTGGCTAGCTTTGGTTGTAAATTTTCAGTGTCATCTACAATCTAGGTTTGCAATCAACTCCCTTCAATATTTTTTCTATCGTACGCAGATTGAAAATATAGGTAGAGAGGGAGGTTATTTTCCGCTGTAAAAATTACAGTCAGATTTTAATGTTTGTAATCCATGTACGATACACAGTCGTTATTTGAAATTACATCGATTAGTCGTTGAATTCTGTTAAGGCTGTAGATTTCGTTCGACGGTATTACAATGCGATTAGCATGCAACGGGAAATTAGGATAATGACTTGATAATTTGGCCGTCTTTAAGTTCAAATTTTAATCATTTCAGAATTAAGCCTCTTGTTGTTGTTTTAGAGGAAGACTGGTTTCCTACGTGAATTACGCCACAATTGACAAAACTGGATATCAATATGAAATTCGATCTAATAAATTAGAAACTGCAATATAATATTACAAAAGGGTGATCGTAGAATTATAGATATCGTCGGAGATTATCACAATTTGAGTACCTCATTAGAATTTTACATGATAAATTTTTGCGAATTTGACAAAATTATGAAAGGTTTAAAATAATCTACAAATTTGATAATGTTTCAACAATTTATAGATAAGATTATAATATAGTTTAGATTATTATATAGTTGAATAAATTTAAAACCATAAATATTAATGTTTAATAAATAATTTATCGAATATAAAATAATAATCTTTACTTTGTTATATTTAAATCATTTTTATCTTGAAAATGGTTCTACAAAGGTTCTGAAATAAACACCCTCTACATACATTATTAATATGTACACAATAATTTCTACCAAAATTTGTAGTGCCCCATGGGATTTTACTTGATCATCAGTATTATTAAATTCATCTAGGTTGTACTATTGCTACAGTATGTTATATATATAATGCTAACTACTAGTATTAGAATGCATCTATAATAATTTAATACATATTTGCGTTATACTCTGTTAATCTGAAATGATCAGACTCAAATGTGTTTATGTTAGTTTGTGATATACAATCAAATGAATATTAGTAAATTCATTAATATTGATTTCGGTATGATATTTGTTTGATTAAGCCCGTAGTCATTTCAAATGCTTGCCTGAATATCCAGGTTATAACAATCAAATGCGTTTGCAATAATACTTGTATTTAGGTTAGCTAAGGCTCGGAGCATTATTCGATACTAACACCCTCTCTGGATAAGCAACGACAGCAATAACCGGAGCAACGAAACTCAGACGTTCGTCTTTTAAATATCAACCGTCGTACATGACAAGTCTTTAATTGTTCGTAATTTGAAATTTATTCACGTTGGCTCTGTGATGTTTTCAACGAATAGATTCACATTGAGAAATTTACGAAAGTACTTAAGTCTTCCGTGTTGTAATAAGCACCATTTAAAATGTGTAATATTCAATTTGGTTGAGTTTTTGAATGCATAAACCATTACACAGCTACGAGTTGTATATTACTTCTGATAGATTACAGTCTTTATATCACTATTTATTGCAGAATGTTTAACTTGTGTGGGATTATTGCAGGATTTTTAATTTGTGGGATTATTCTGAGATTTTTAAAATTATGGGAAAAGTTATTTTAAAAACTAAAAACTTAATAACAAAAAAATTTAATATTTAAATCGTGTTTTATTTATTTGTTTTCAAATGCAAATTAACACACAAAAAAAACCTATTGTGAAAACAGTTGATTGAACAGAAAAAAGAACAAGAACAAGATGTTTAATTAATAAATTTTAATTTAAAGAACAAGCAGAAAAAGATTCAGTTATAGTTTTATTACATATGAATTCAGAATTATGTAGTATAAGATTTGGAACATATTAAAAAAAAATTTTTTTTTAAAGCCTTCTTTCTTGTAATGTCTAAAACGTATATATAACCTATATCTTCAAATATTTGAGGTTATTTAAAAAATGATTGTTATTTCACAAGATTAAGGAATTTTATTAACTTTAATTGGCTAATTTATGTTGTAAGGTCTTTAATTTTCTACTTCCTAATAGTTCCAATTTTTATTTTTTTTTGTACAAAATAATGGTTTTAGTTAATATTGCCATGAGACAATTGAGTATTTAAGTAAAGAAACTTTTTGTATTAAGAATTATGATATGTAAAGGTTAATATATACTTTACAAATTAAACTATATAAGTTTAATTTTAATATATTCTTAAGTTAAATTTCACTGCATATTGTGAGATGAAATCTGACTGATGTCGAATCTATTTTGTATTTTTATTTTTGTATTAACAATCAGAAATTAGTATTTATTAAATTTAAAATATTGTATTTATGATATTACATAGGTGACAATATTAATAACTAGTGTTCTATATTGAAGCTATACCAGGTTTGATTTATACAGTTTTTCTATTAATATTGTATTATGTCGACTAAATGCAAAAATTAATTTCTACCCTCTAGAAATAGTACACAATCCAACACTTAGTACTGTATATCATAATTCATAATTCTCAAATTATTTATGAATTAGATCATTTAAGTGTCCTTATTGTCTATATTTTGGTTATTAATATTAAGTTGCTAGAACAAAGGAGCTGGGGATGACAGTGGGTGAGTAGGGGGGGGGGGGGTATGAGGTTTTGGCGGGTGGGTCACTTTGGGAGAGGTTTATTGCCTTTTTTCATTTTACATCATGTTTGGTGATTACTGCTTTATTTTTATATTACCGGCGGTAAATTTTTTGTTACAGTATATGGTCCTAAAGTTATGGAATAAACTGTCTACAAAAACGACATGTTGTAAAAACCTCAAAATATATTTAATGAAACTGTTAAAAAAACATATTTCCAAATCTTACATTAGCAAATGATACTGTATATCATGCAGTTGTTTATTTGTCTTTTCTTCTGTTTAGGGGTTGGTATAAGAAAATTTATTTTATACTTCTATTTTCGATCCCTGAAACAGCTCCTATTATTTTTACCAATTAAATTTTTGTTTATTCTTTTTCTTGAACTATTATAACTAAATGTTTAATGAAATCGGTTTTTTATCCGGTAAAAGATGATTTATTGATTTATTCACTACGACCATCCTGCATCCTAGAAAGAAAAAAACGGAGATGATGCAAATACAAAGCAAAGTGTGTTTACTCATTTTTATTTTTATTTCAGAGTCACCCTCCAATTCCCAATAACACTCAAGGAAATACTCATGGTTACACTCACGAAGACACAAGTCCAAATCCAGATTCTGAGGCTGGCTTGGGAATGGTATCACATTTACCAGGGGACAACGGGAGTGACACAGGTGAGAGTAAGTGTGCAAAAATATATATAATACATTAACATTATTACTTTGTTTGTTCATCATTTAATTCAAGCACAATTAACTGTTGTATACTTTAAAGCTCTGTCCACACTATCAAACTTTATGTGACAAAAAAATGTGATGTGCCCATATATTTCATTTCATTTATTTCATCAAGACCGAAACATATCAAAAACCTGTGACGGTGATGGACATGATGATGTAATATCACTACCATAATTGGCCATATCACTACCATATTTGGACACATCACACTTTTTTTATCTAACTAGTTTGATAGTATAAACAGAGCTTTAGTGTTACCACAAATAATATCTATACTTATACTAGCACTAACCAAAAATATGTTGGCTCTATCGCCGCTAAAACTGCATGACAAAAACTTTAGTTCTAAAATCACAGTTTGGAGATTTTAAGGAAAAATGTTGAAATGATATGGAAAAAAATCACAACTTTTATACAATTAAAGATTGATTCAAATGGGACACTGTATGTGTTTAGCTTCAGAATGATCTGGTTAATATTATAATACTTAAAGATATAATAATAATGCACTTTAAAAAGATAAAGCAAATCCGGATAAATTAGATTTATATTAAATCAGCTGTTTATCTCTGGATTAGCAACTTATCCCTCAAGTACTTCTACCATGCGAGTATAATCCCTGCTACAGAATTCACTGGGTAATGCTGTGGTATGTTATTAAAGTCTTTCTTTGAAAAAGCTTAGTCTGGCACCCGCCCATCCCATTGGCACCACAGCTCATTTTGGAGGTCACATGAAGCAAATTATGGTCAATAGAAGTTCACAACAAATCGTAATTTAGTTACCAACTGATAAAATGTTTCAATGTAATTCAATTTATTTGAAATTATTTGTTTTGTTTGTTGTTTTGGCATCATTGGCATGTCAGACCTTTCAAGGTAGTAGGCAAATGGAGGTTTAAATTTTTCTTTATCTTCTTTTTCTTCCCGTTCCCTTTTCATTGTCCCCCTAAAAAGCAAGTTTATACACTATTGGTACTCTAGTAACACTGATTAATACCTTGGTACCACCCTACCATTTTAGCACAACACTATGTTGTTTGAAGATTCATTTAATTTATTTAGACATTTACTATAGTTGAGGACCCAAATGACTTAAGCATGTATGCTGGAAATAGAATTTCAGAAAATAAAGATGATTTTATTTTAGAATTATTATATCTCAAGAGACAATCAAGCTAATGCTCCATTATATACATGAATAAATAATTGAATAAGACATGACATGATAATTTGTACTAAATTAAGTAGATTTTAATCTGCAAGTTATATACCCGCTGTCGAATAAACAGCAAAACATGATGTTATTGAACTTAAAGGTTATTTTAAATTACCGAATAAGTTGACATTTACACGAGTCGAATGATAATTGATCGGGTACAGCGATTAACCCGTCCTTGCCAGATACGAAAATAAGCTACGCAATAATCCTAATGAGTTGAACGAAAAGAAAAGGTAGATTTTAGATCTATATTTCTATCTGACAATCAAAAATGTAATTTCAGAATTTGTTTCTCTATTTCTCAGTCAAGGTCTGTAATAATGGAAATTATAATTTTCTTTCACCGAAAGTTAGTATGAATGTGTTTGGACTGCGTTAGGTAATTTAAAATTGAAGGATAACGAGTCGAGACATATTTATCGATGAGTTTGCTTGTTAGTTGCTTTTTTTATGCCCTGATTAGTAGGGCTCAGCCAAAGGGCTTGTTTTTTCAAGTATATAATGTCGAAGATTGTGTTCCAATATGTCGATATGTTGTTCATCTTTAAGCTCTGTACACTATCAAACTAGTTTGACAAAAAAATGTGTGATGTGCCCAAATATGTTAGTGATATAACCAAATATGGTAGTGATAAACCAAATATGGTAGTGATATGACATGTCCATATATGGGCACATCATATATAGTGTAGACAGTGTTTACACTTATTGCCCCGTCCTTCTGATAGGACATTAAGAGTTTAGATTCAAAGATTCGCATTACATTTAAAAGTAAAGTACATTTTTTTTTCACGGATGTTATTAAATGTAATGGAGGTATTTTATGTAGTGTAAATCACATTTTATTTTTATAATAACGTGGATAAAATGACAAATAACTCATCATTATTATCAGCATCTTTTAATATCGTTGAGACAGAAAAATATAATTAAAATATGTTTAAATGATGTATACAATTGTATTGAATTCATTGATTGAAGGGGTTTGTAATATCATTGCTATGTGTTTCACCCCAAACGCAGTATTTGACACAGATTGCCTTCACCTCTGCGAAGAATTTTAAAATAAATATAATGAAAATACAAAAATAAGTCCTTGAAAAACGGGAAAAAATCTGAATATTCGCAAGATGTTATCATTGAGTAATAAAGGATTGCTATATGAGAAGACTTGATTGATATTAAAGTGAATTGAATATTTCAAATGTTAGTGATACAGAAGAACAAAAACGTTTTGAATTTCGTTCTACAAATTATAAGTGAAAAGTGACCAATCAAATTTAGCTTTATTTTAGTGTATCAAAGTTTCACAGTTGCAAAGTTGCTTCTGCTCATAGAGGATAAAAAAATAGAGCTACCTTATATAGCCCATAGAACATTACAATAAATAGAGTTACCTTTGCCCAAAGAAACCAATAGCTATACCCATCAAGAAACACAAATTAGTACAAACAATATTATCTGAATCTTCAAGACGAGATGAACTTGGCCCAAATAAACAATTTTATTAGTTTTGGTTCGGACCCAAATGGCATTATTATGTTTCTTATTAAATGTTCCATTGTTAATGTTGACTATGTTGCGTTCTCATGGTCTGACACCCTGTGTTGATGTGCCCAAATATGATAGTGATATGCCCAAATATGGTAGTTGATAGGCCCAAATATGGTACTGTAGTTGATATGACATCATGTCCATTATTGGCACATCACATTTTTTTGTCACATAATATAAAGTTTGATAGTATAACAGAGATTTAGAAAAGGAAATTTGTGTGAATGCAACTGTTAACCGAGCTGTAACAAAACATTTTTATCAGTTGTCGTTAAAAAGTGAAAAAAAATGAATAAACATCACATTAAAATAAAATTAATGTATGTTTTTTGTGACCTGATGGTTGGTTACCACTAGGACAGACATCACACACCATAAAACGCAATGTACATAGCCTGCTTTGTGCTTAGCCCTCCACAGGGACATTCTGACATGTTTTAAACCCTGCCTAAGTGGCAAGATTTATGCCTCCCTGGTCAGATGTCAGGCGTTCAGTGGGGCTCGGTTCTAATAAATAAAAACGTTTATAGCCTTTCTTTGTTCTGAGTCAGTGCTTACTGTTAGTTCTTTACTAGAAATTAAGTTGCTCAAGTTGGCACCAGTTGACAAAATTTATGCGCCTTGGTTGGAAGGTATTCCCTGGGTATGCTGTAGGTGAATTGTTAGCCTGCCCTTTGAATGTTTTTTTCTTTTCTCTTGTCTTTCCCACAAGTAAGCTATACCGAATTCCTAACTATTTAGAAAGCAACATTTTTTGTTGTTTTATTAATCATATTTCATTGGAGTTTAAAAATACAGTTGATGACAGTTTCTTATAAATAACTAAAGCTACTGTTCATAAAATGTATTAAAAAAAAAATGTCAGTGAAAATATTAAAGGTTAAAATAAAAATGGTAAACAAGATACAATGTCGGGTACGTGTTCAACATCTTGTGTACATTCGAAAGAGAACCATTTGTGATTTTTTGTTTACTTAAAGAAGTTTGAAATTAGTTTTGAACGTCGTCTTATTAAAAGTTATCTTGCTTTTGTAGACATTTAAAAATGTACAATTTTTTTTGTCATAGTTTTAATTTTTTTTATTGCAATTTTATTGGATGTTGTATCGTAAATGTTTTGTTATTTACCATTAATTTTTAGATAGTATTTTAGTAAAAGTTTTAAATGGAAACAATATGGGAAATGTTAAAATATGTGGCTTGCCTATTCTTTAATATTATTTGGTTCCCACACTGTTTGTGTACATGTTGGTTATTACCTAGCTAGTATTAGGTGAATAAACTTTCCAATATAATTTTCATATCAATATGATATTAATAACCATTCTGTAATACATGTGTTTCTTATTACAGTACATAATACTATTTTATTATGATTGAATATACCGCAATTTCTCCCAACGTGGGAAATAAATATAGATCCTTAGATTGGGAACAATATACATTGTCAAAATGATTAAATAAATTTAATTTATTAAATAGTCTTTTCTACAAACCACCACTACTATAAATATTATTAAAATTTTATAAAAGTATATTTTTATACTCAAATATAATCCCACCCTGTGGTTTTGTCGGATAATTTTGACATATTTTTGAAAATGTTTATTTTTAAATTGTGGTCTATTTTCAGGCAAATTCAGCTACTGTACATTTAAGTATTGATATTTAATTTTTAATCTTCTTGCTATTATTAATAATATTATATTTTGATGCTTCTTTTATTTATTTTAACTAATTTAAAAAAAGGTTTTTATTATTGATTTTAACGTTTCCAGTCAGGAAATAAAATTTAATTACCAACTCAAAATCACCTGTATCTACTAAATTAGAATGATTCACAGTTTATATAAGATTTTTTATTACTTTTCTCAAGTATATAAAATAAATTCTAGTTATTATATTCTTCAGGATATAACAGAAACCATTGAACAGTTTACATGTGTATACATATTTTAATTTGATAAATTTGATATCAGTATCGTCACTGTTTAATTCACTTCACCTGCTGCTATATGGTAAAGTTGTTGTAGTCCGTCGTAGTCACAGTTTTGGTCCTGACATTTGGCATGGTATAAATATAGCATTGTAGCACTAGTTATCACAAACCTATATAGTACTATATTATATTATAAAAATGTTAGGAAAATGTTAATAATTAACATACTATATGGTAAAGCTAAGCACAGTCACAGATACCAAGAAATGCTGGACAGGGTTTTTAGCATTTTTGGCAAACTAGACTCACTAGGCTATGATATATATGTATATAAATTTTGTTATATTGGGAAAATGTTGATAGTTATCATGGCAACTTTTATGTGAATTTGTTGAGCCACAGAGATATTATAGTGAACCTCTATGGTTGAGCAAAAACCATAATACTTTCTAACAACCGCAGCTAAATTTTTAGAATAAAGCCAATTTTCCTTTATAGATATTTCAAAATAATTAAAATGTTTTGTCAGTTATTGTTGTTTTTGCATGTCAGCTGTTCTGGTTTTAAGTTACCACTCAACTAATTCTGAAAGAACTCATCTTCAATGTAAATAAACTTAATATAAACACTCTGATATATTAATTTGTATTCAAAGGTAAATAATGTATATCCCTGCTCATTGTTTATTGTGATTGTAATTTTGAAAACATTCAGTTTAGCACTAAACACATTGCTTTTGATGTATTGTTTATTTACTCTGCAAGCAACATAGCTTGTTGTCTACTGGTAGTAAGTTAATACAATCTACCCTTGCCCTTCCAATAGTTAACTATGGGATTCTTGTAAAAACAAAACAATATTTTTACAAATTTTATAGTGGTATGTACTGTATCTCTTGGTATATTAGTACAGTAAGGAATATATTTTATGTTCTATTTGTCTTTGTATACTGCTTTAATTAATGTACAGCGCTTTGGTTTTGGAAATTTATCTAGTATATGTACATGGAGGGTTTCTTTTCTGCGAGTTGCGAGTAGGAAAATGCGAGTTGCGAGTCGGAAAATGCGAGTTTCGGGTCGGAAAAAGCGAGTTGCGAGTCGGAAAATGTGAGTTGCGAGTCGGAAAATGCGATTAAATCGGAGATTGGAAAATTCTTTGATCTTCGGGTCAAGCTTACAAATTCATCTTCCTTGCCGTTTAACATTTTTAGTTTCTAGAAGTTTAGTTTTGAAATTACATTGTAAATGGTGAGAAAAGGATTGGGAACCTAATAGAAAAGTCTGTATTCTAGGCTTCTAATTTTCGAATAATAAT